>NC_055987.1:52190713-52512316 GCF_018446385.1 Zingiber officinale | reverse complement strand
ACTTGGCATTGTTAGTTGTTAAATTCAGTGAGGAATTGTTGAAGACCTTTTATTGTAGATTAATGGCAGACGGATAATTCTTCAATGCTGTGAACAAAATTCTGGAAATGAAAGCAGTGCACATTATCAGTAACAGCACTCAAATCAATGAAGAAATACATTGAAGCTGTTGAATTTTCAGTAACATATGGAATTCTATTGCCTTCTATAACTTCATAAGTTGAATTGGATGGAATTTTAGAAGTATCAAATTGCTGAAATGAAATCTGTGAAGTTGTAGGAACTGCAATGAAAATGCAGATTCAGGAAATGAACAGCATTGAAATTTTTACACTGAAGGAATGAGGACAATAGCTACTACTTGATACAAACTTCAAAATAGTGAAGAGAATTTGAGAAGATTGAAGTTAAATACTATGAATATGAAGTGCTGAATCTGGGCAGGGCAGAAGAACTAAATTGTTGAACTTTGATGAATTCTAAATGCAGTTAATCGAAATGTGATTCTAGATATTATTTGGGATGTGAAGTGCTATTGATACATGTCATTAAGATATCTTATAATGACATTAAAATTCTGAAACTGTAAATGCAGAAATCTGCAGATTTCTGGGCAGATTCTGTACAAATTCTGGAATATGAGTTGTAGCAAGCTTGAATTGTTTAAATCCAGAAATCTTTGGAGGATAATTTGATAGGGATCTGAAGAGGACAGATGTGAAGAAATTGGAATTTTTGGAGTTTTGATGATGTTCAGTTGATACAAAATTCAGAGGCTGTACAGGAAAATCAGGAAACCTGTTTTTGCTGTGATAACTGGGTTTAAAAGCTATTTTTTTTCACTGGAATTCTGGAAACTGGCTGATTATAGAATGTTAATAAAAGAAGACTTTGCATCTTCGTCGTGTAGCTGAGTTTTTAGAATGGAAGTTTGATACAAAACAGTGACATTAGCTGGAAACTGGTAGTTGGAACTTGAAATCTGATTCTGTCCATTTTGCAGTTGAGTTTTAATTTGCAGTTTAGCTGAATTTGCAGTCATTGAAGGTGTAATTCAAGAAGAATTGGGTAAATATAAAAGGAAGCTGTGGATATAGGAAATGGAAAAAATGTTGGAAAAGTGAGCTGTAAATTTGTGGTTGGAAATTTCAGTAACTGAAATTATGAGCATCTTCTTTGTTTTTTTTTTCATGCAACAGACCTTTAATACTAGTTGTTTGTAATGGGAATTTGGTTCAAGTATGCCAATGTGAGAAGGAATTTGTTAACTATCTGAAGATAAGAATTTTCTGTAATCAGAAGAGATAATCAGTGATTAAATGTAAATTGAATTTCTGCAGAAACAGAACATACCAGATATTGAAAATCTGTTCCTATAGCTATTGTTTCAATTTTGTTGAGCTTTCATTGCTCGAGACGAGCTACGGTTTAAGTGTGGGGGAGGTAAGATCAGGTAAGATATGAGCTGAGTATCTCATTGTTGGATTGAATGAAAAATCAGAAATCAAGTGGCAAACTTATGTGACAAAATCTTGAAGAATGAAAGTGCCGAAATTGAATTGCAGAGCTGAATTCAGAATTATTTTGTAAAAGGATCAGTGATGTAAGGTGAACAAATGGTAAAAATTCTTCAAGGATTGGTAAGTTCATTGGTAAAACTTGAAAGAACCAATTTAAAGGGGAGTGTACAGTGAGTTTTTGCAGCTAAACAGGAAGGAGATTAATATAACAAAGGTCAAGTTTTTATTGTGCAGTTTTTGTGCCGGAATTTTGAAAGGCTAAGAATTGAAGCTGCAGTGTAAGAAAATTCTGAATTGAAGCTGTTTTGTGTGCCAAGAATTCAAAAGGGCTGAGAACGGAAAGGAAGTTAAGAAGATATACTTCAACTAAGAGTGAATGGATGTCTTTCTATGATTAAATCTAGGGGAGTAAGCTCAGATAGTTAGATTAAAAACCGCACATCTAACATTGAGTTTTCTGAATTTAAGTTGCTGAATTGTTTGGGAATGAGATTGTCTAACAGTTGAGATGAAATTGGAAGTGGTGGCCGGAATTCATTTATATAGCATTCTTTGTATCCATGTCTTCCACTTAAGCTAAATCTTTCTTGCTTATCTTTTCTTTGAGCAAAATTTTTCCTTTTCTTAACTTTTCTTGCAACTAATGTTTTGATGTGCACTTAATTCATATTCTTACATTTTCTTGTCCATGATTAACCTTTATATTGTGATTTGTATCCATGATCATGGTAGAGAGTAGAAGATAAGCAAGCATATGGTAGTTCAAGAAGCACAAGTAGCATGAGCGCCCTCCATTTTTTGTGATTACATGTGAGATAGGATGAGGGCCACAAAAACTCTTATCTTGTGAGGTTTTTAGTGTGAATCAATTTCAATTTACTCATGATAGATGGAAATTATTATGTTGTTAACTAAGAGTAAAATTTGAAGTCCATGAATGCTTGAGATTTTTTAAATGTGATAATCTTAGATGGGTTACCTTCTTTATTTTCTAATCATGTTTAGGAATTTGTTTAGGGGGTGCCATTTAAGTAGGATTTTTAGTTTTCTTGACTTTCACGGGACGTTCAAGACTAAGTGTGGGGGATTTGATAACCATGATTTTACTGCATTATTTTGATTCATATATGCATGGTTTGATGTTGATTCATAGTTTAAATCATGGTTACATCATATTTTGTGCATTGTGTGTATTTTTGGACTTAATTGCAAATTATATTATTTTTGGTACTATTTGATGCTAATATTTGATTCTTATTTTGTAGGCATCAAAGGATCTTGGATTTGGATTTATTTGGACCGAAATTGGGCTCGAATCGGAGTTCAAACAAGAAGATCAAGCTTTGAGTCGATTTGGGCCATTCATCAAGAATAGGAGAGATCTGGATCATCCGTTGAAGATCTGGCCGATCCAACCTAATGGGAAGCAGATATGAGCCATTGATGAAGATCCAGAAGTTTTGATCCAGATCTGAGTTCATCTAGCCATTGATCCAGGCCGAAACAATCTGGACCGTTCAATGAAGACTGGGCCGATCTGGGCCATCCAGTGATGATCTGATCGATCCGACCTAAGGGAGAGTAGATCCAGACCCTAGATCAAGATCAGTACCTTCAGATCGGATTTTAGGCGAACTTTCACCGTTGATTTAGTTCCAAATTGATCCCAGCCGTCGGTTCAAATCTGAGATCTGTTTAAAACAGAGAAGCTACAGTGCCCAGCTTCTTCGTCGATTCCTCCGCGCTCAGCTCCGCGTCCGGGCGTCTTTCTTCAGGATTTCGGCCCCATCCTCCTTCAGATCTATTTCTCAACGAGTCTAATTGGCGTTGGAGCTTCCATTCTTTTGCTTCTAGGCTCGGATCTTTTGCACGCGTCGGCGAACATCTCTCCGGAGCTCAGATCTGTTCGTATGTCCTCTGTTTCAGCCATCATCGGGGGAATTCTTCGGTGATAGTGGCTTGCTCTCTATCAGAGAGTATCGATCCAGAGAAATCGGATTCAAGATCTGCGAAATTTCGAGCTGTGCAGTTCCAATCTTCACCGGCTTTTCCAGGAAAGTTTTCCTTGGTGCTGGAAGAGATTGAATTGAGTTGAAGTTTTCATTCAATTAGCTTGTGTTGTAGCAAGGGAAGACTTGTTAGAGGAGTAGTTTTGATTGGAGATGGCTTAGAGTTTAGTTTTGCAGTTTATAGTTCATACGTTTTTGTTTCTTTTAGATTTTGTCATTGAATTCATTGTTTCTTTAATTCTGAATTATATAGTTCTAGTTTTGTTACCTTAGTTATCTTTTGTGCAAGTCAATTATGTTTCCTTTCTTGTTTATTTACAGCTAGAGTTCTGCATTTCTATGCTACAGTTGTTCTTCCTGCAAATCCAGTTTCGTATTAAAATTTCTGCACAAGTTATTTCTACAATTTAAATTCTGTTGAATTCTTTTAGTTTCTAATTCACAGAGTACATTAGTTTTCCTTATCTAGAATTTAATCATTGCGTAAGATCAGATTAATTAGCTGTAATTTTAATTCTTAACTTAGGATTTGAATTGAAAGTCATCACTCCAATTAATCTGCAGAAAACTTTAAAAGAAGAATAATTCTAATCTAAAATCAATCATCCTACAATTAGTTTCCTTGTGAGATTCGACTTGGGACTTCATGCTACCTGTTTTATCTTTAGTTTTGGAATGTTCCGATCTTTATTAATTTGATGTACAATGTGACACTTAGATTTTGTGCACACCGTTGTGGTATAAAATTTGTTGAAACCTCTTGAAATCCATAAGAACTCTGGTAGACTGGATATGGCTCAATAAGTGGTCCTTGTGCATTTTCATACCTGAAACATGAATTATCCACCCAATTAGCATTAAAACCATTTGAAAATGATACATACCTATTTTATTGATCCATGTTTGGGTAAAATTGATACTCAGGCTGAAAATATTAATTCTCCATTCCACCTCCAAAATTATGAAAATATGGATCCATGCTACTGAAATCTCCTGTTCTTCACTACAACACTAAAAATCAAGATTAGAAGACTCAAAAGCATAAAGTTTCATACACATGAAAATATTAACAATAAAAGCACTTAAAAATTCAAGAACAAGCCAACATAAAAATTCAAAAAGAAATAAGCAATCAAATCAATCAACATGCTAACAAATAAAATCACTCAATGATCAATCTAAAATAAACACACACTACTAGTTAGTTGCTCTCCAGCAATGGCGCAAAAATTTGGTGTCGGCCTTTTTGCATGTCACGAGGCGCTTCAAATTAATAAAGATTGAAACTCATTAAAATTAAAACAAGTGTCATAGTAAGGAGTCCCAAGTCGTATTTTTTTTCCAAGGGTAACTAGTAAATGTGTGAAAATTCTTGAAGTGGTTCCAATTAAATTCTTACCTTAACAAGATCAATGAAACTTCTCCATTTGACTCACATTGCAAATTAAATCCTTCTTCAATCAGAATTAATAACAAAGAAAGTCATTCTCATCTTAACATGATTAAATTTCACTTCATCAAATTATCCGCAAGTAAATTCGTTATTAAACTTCATCTAATAAAATGAGTCAATGAATATACCTTTCATTCAAATTCACAGTACAAAGCATTCAAACATTCAAAGCTCTCATTCACAATAGCAATTTAAATCACAAGTTGAGCATTCATCACACTAACAAGTTAACAATCACTAGATCAATTTTATATAGAGCAAGGAATTTCTAACTAAATAGACAAACTAACTATCTAGCGGTGAACAGAATTTCAGATTCAAACTAAACATAAATTGCAACAATTAAGTAGCTGCACAAGATTCGAATTGTAGAGACTTGAATGAAAACTGAAACTGAAATAAGAATTGCTAAACAAGGAATCATATGCAAACTATCTATCAGATCTTCAGATCTGAGCAAATTCAAGGATAAACCAAATCAAAGATAAAGAAAAACCAAAACCTAAAACATTCCACAATCCAGATCCATGCTCAAACTCCCCTCAATCTGCTGTGAACAGTGATGCCATTGGAAACCTCCCTTCAAGCATCCAACTACAATCAACCAAGCTTCCTTCTATTACCAGGGGATGCTCACAGCTCTTGGAAACCTCCCTCAAAGCTCACATCCGACTGGTAACCTCACCATCCGAAGAACAGAGGAGAATTCTGCGAATTTGCAAACTGGATCGAATGGCCAAATTGACACAGCCTTGCTATGGAATGAAGATCGGAAAGAGATCAGTAGCTCCCGGAAACCTCCCTTGAAGCTCTGGTGGAAGCGAATAACGTCGATCTGGAACCTCCCTCGATCGGGTATGCGGCGATGCAATCTGGAAACCTCCCTCGATCGCTCTCTGATCACCGGAGGTTGAATGCCGGCAGCTAGAGATGTTGTCGTTGAAGAAGAAGAAGAACTGGATCTGATTTGAGGAATGGGAGTTGCAGCCGCGAAGAAGAAGACGCACACACTGTAGCACAAATCACAAACCGAGCTCAATCGCACTGTAGCTTCTCAAGAAGCTTTTAAATCCTCCTCAGATTAAATCGGATGACCCATAATAATTCGGGGCTTGATCAACGGCTGGATGAGTTCAGATCTGGATCAAAACTTCTAGATATTCATCAATGGATGAGATCTGCTCCTCATTAGGTCGGATGGACCAGATTCTCAACGGATGGCTCAGATCTCTTTGATCTTCAACAAATGGTCCATAATGCTCCAAGGTTTGATCGCCTCGTTTAGCCCTTGATTTGAGCCCAAATGTGGTCCGATTTGATCGGGTCCATGATCCTTTTGATGCCTACAAAATAAGAATCAAATATTAACATCAAATACCATAATTATAAGCCAATTTGTAATTAAGTCCAAATTCAAATGCAATTATGAAATATGATGTAAATGTGAGATTAAGCTATAAAAAGATCATTAAAAATGTGCATTATAAATCAAGATAATATAGCCAAATCATGGTTATCATCGACCGAACCCTTAATGACCAGTTAAAGCAGAAGATCGAGCTAGCGTCAGACTCCAGCTAGGAAGGAAAGGGAGCGGGTTCGGTTGACCAAACCCAAGGATCGGTCGACCGAACATTGACGATTCTTATAAAAGTGAAGCTTTAGGGCCGTGGCTAAGGAACGGGTTCTGATATCATCTCTGTAAAAAAGCTGTTCGTGCTACTACTCTTCTACACATCCATCAAGCAAGTTGTTGTACCATCCAAGAAGTGTCGATCGAGCTACATCTTCTATCTAAGTAATCGGTATATTTGTTTAACTTGCATTGTACTTAATTCAAGTAAGATAGTAAGTTGTTACTATCTTACTCTACTCATTTGTACGATCTGCTTCTTTCCGAGGATCTCGAAAAGAAGGGTTATAGTGGATTGCCCATCGGTGCGATCAAGGATCGCGGGCCTTCGAGTAGGAGTCGAGCTAGGCTCCGAACGAAGTAAAACAGACTTGTCTATTCTTTTACTTTCCACTGTGCACGACTCTGTTTTTAAATGATTTGCAACGTTTACATTGAGGAGATGATTGATTCATCTTCCTCAATGTATGTTGCAATAAAACGAGCCATCAAAGCATCGGTTGCAAACTGATTCTTTCATCTGATAAATAGGCGTCCAAGAAATCTCGAGGAGGGAGTGAGGTGATTGTGAGCAAGCAAAGAGAAGAGCATTTGGGAGTAGTAGAGGTTTGGTTTATGGATTTAAGAAGAGTTTTTCGAATCAATTTCGTGATCACTCTTCTGACGGCAAACGCTTAAAGACCGATGACCAAGTTCTTCTCGGGAGATCACTGTAAGTTGTTTCCAATTTTATTCAGTGTTTGTTTCATGCTATCAAATATACAACAAGACCCACGAGAGAAGTTAAGAAAGATTGAGAAATTGATAAGCGAGTTTACTATTTTTGAGGATAATTTTCATGTTAAGGGAATGGATTGTATGTAGAAACAATCTCTTTCCAAATAGACATTTAAGATCAATTTGATCTAATTGTATATGTTATGAGTCTAGAAGGTTCTTATAAAATATAGTTTTTTATCGAATCACATAGATAAATTTTTAAAATTATTAAATCACGTAGGTTAGTTTTAAAATTACCAAATCATATACTCACTTTCCGTTTTACCCCTAATCAGTTGATTGATAAAAAAAATTGGTCTAATCGATTTCTATTTGAAAATCAGTTGACTAATTTTTAACACCAGTCAAATTGATTTCTCTCTATTCTAAAGTTTCAAGCAAATCAGTCGACTGATAATAAAAATCAGTCGAATTGATTTACTTCTATTTCAAAGTCGATTTTGGGTATAATCGATTGATAGTCCAAACATCATCGGATTGACTTGAAACTAGTTTTTATATATTTGGCTAGTTCTCTTGATTATATTTATGCCTCAAATATCAATTTAACTCAACATATTAAGAATAGTGATTTTTTAAAAATGGATTAAATTTTTTAAACACATTCATTTTCAAAAAATCATAGCTCTCAATATATTGAGTCAAATTGATATTTAAGAGCATAGATATAATCAGGAGAACTAGCCAAACACAAAGGAGCTAATTTCATATCAATCCGAAGTCGTTTGATCTATCAGTCGATTTTGTCCAAAATGAGTTAATAGATTAAATGACATTAGATTAATATGAAATTAGTTCCTATATGTTCGGCTAATTCTCCTTATTATATTCATCCTCTCAAAGATCAATTTGATCTAATATATTGAAAGCAGTGTTTTTTTTTTAACATGAATGTATTTGAAAATTTTAATTAGTGTTAAAAAAATTACTACTCTCAATATATTTGGTCAAATTGATATTTGATAGACCTAGACAACTTAAAATGATATGAAACTAGTTTCTATATATTCGTCTAGTTCTCTTGATTATATTCATACCCTCAAACATTAATTTGACTTAATATATTTGGAGCAATGATTTTTTGAACATGAATATATTCAAAAAATCTAATTCGTGTTAAAAAAATTACTACTATCAATATATTAGGTTAAATTGATATTTGAGGGCATGAATATAATAAGGAGAACTAAACGAAAACATTAGAACTAGTTTCATGTCAATATGAGAACGTTTGATTCATCAACTAGTATTGAGCAAAATCAACCGATGAACCAAATAACCTCGGACTGATATGAAACTAGCTTCTATATGTTCGGCTAGTTCTCCTAATTATATTCATATACTCAAACATCAATTTAACCTAATATATCAATATTAGTAATTTTTTAAATATGAATTAGATTTTTCAAACACATTCGTGTTTAAAAAAAATTACTGCTCTCAATATATTAGGTTAAATTGATATTTGAGGGTATGAATATAATCAGGAGAACTAGATGAACACATAGGAACTAGTTTAATTTCAATTCGAGAATGTTTAGTCCATCAGCCCAAAATCACCTGATTTACCAAACATCCTCGAATTGACATGAAACTAATTTCTATATGTTCATCTAATTCTTCTAATTATATTCATATCATCAAATATCAATTTAACTTAATATATTGTGATCGGTGATTTTTTGAACAGAAACTAAATTTTTCAAATATATTTGTATTTAAAAAATACTAATCTCAGTGTCAAATTGATGTGAGGATATAAATATAATTAGAAAAACTAACCAAATACATAAAAACTATTTCATATCAATCCGACGATGTTTGGTCCATCAGCTGATTTTGTCCAAAATCAGTTGATGGACCACGAATTAAATTTTTCGAGCGCATTCGTATTCAAAAAATTACTGCTCTCAATATATTGAGTCAAATTAATGTTTGAAGGCATTAATATAATTAAGAGAGCTAACTGAATACATAGAAATTAGTTTCATGTCAATATAAGATCATTTGATATATCAACCAGTTTTGCCTAAAATCGACTTTGATATAGAAGAAAATTGATTCGATTGATTTTCACCATCAGTCGACTGATTTACTCGAAATTTCAGCGTCAAGAGAAATCAATTTGATTGATGTTAAAAATCAATCAACTGATTTTCAAACAGGAATCGATTCAATTAATTTTTTTATCAATCGACTGATTAAGGGTAAAATGGGAAGTGGAGTTTTAAAAATAACCTACGTGATTTGATAATTTTAAAAATTTATCTATGCGATTCGGTAAAAAATTTTATAAAATATTTAGATGTTTTTATGATACAATGTTTAGAGATATCTGGAATGAACTTAAGGAAGCTTTTAGAAAGAAAAATGTGATCACGAAACAAGACCATAGGCTAAGAGTGTGGGCCAAAGGGTGGATCAAAAACTTCTCTTGGATTTCAATTTGATAGATTGTGACTTGACTTCAAGTGCTACCGAAGTCGAGGGGGATCTTGTCCTATCGGCATTGGAAGTAGATACTACATAGTGAAATTTGAAAATGTGACGAGGTAAAGATAAACAAAGTAGCAGCCTACCTAACTGAGAGTCTTGCAATTGTTGACCAAATACCAAAATGAGTCAATCTTGGTTCTCATTAGAGATGCGATGGGGGGAACCATTAAGATAAATCAATTTGACCTCATAGGTCATCCGAGTTGGTATGTGGTGGGATGCTTGCCACATGAGGTCGCGGGGTCGAAACTCGGGGTAGTCGGGGCGTAAATCCCCGGTCCCTGTGCAACTCACCCCACCTGCCACATGCTCGCTCAGGATGCTATGATTTACCTCCCTTGTGATGGCCTTGGGTCGGGTGCGGCGGGGGCGCTGGGGACGAGCGATTTCGCCTTTTTGCCACATTAAGATAAATCAATTTATGAATAAAATTTCTTACAAGTAGGTTGTAAACGAATCCAAATGTTTATGAGTAAGTTTGATAATAACACAAAATTTAGTTCGATTTTCTCATTTACAACCTTACTCATAGGGAATATTTTCAAGGATATGCATCAAGTTAAATAGAAAGCAGAGTTTGACAACAAACTTAAAGCTGGGAAAGAACCGATACAGATCAAAATACAAAAGAGAGAAATGAGGAATCTAATGCAAATTCCATGCTAATGAGATAGTAGAGTAGGCCCGGAGCTGGGTCCAGGTCAATGGTCCGAGTCAATTGGCGGTTAACCACCGATTCGAACTGTGGTTTAAGTTTAGTGTTTTTTTGTATTCGACCGTTAGAACCATAGGTTTCTAGCCATTGGGATGAAAAAGAAAGTTTTTTTTTTAATATTTTTTCAATGGTTGAGTCATTTGATCATTTTTTTATCAATAGCTACAATTTAGTGTTCATTGCTCCCCAAACTTTATAAATAGATAACATTTTATTATTTTCACACATATCTTCTCTTCTCTCATTCTTAATTCTACAATCTCTACACGTTTTTTACTCTAATTCTAAACATTTTTTACTTCTTTTGAGTTTTTGACTACAATGGAAGGAGACCGAGGGCGAGAAGGAGGCTGAGCGCGAGGAAGTTCATCATCTCGATCTTGGAGGGACAAGGAAATAGCAAATTCAAACATTCAATCCACCGATCATTAGACCAAGCAACTTCTGAATCTGATTGTGACATCCGAAATATAAGGAAGTATCAATGCAATTACTTCTAGGGTATGTTACATTTGGTTGGAGGTTATCCTTGATAACACTAATTATCCATTTAAGGTTATATACGAAAACCCTGTTTGGTTTAGGTAATTGATGATCCCGAGTAATGTTCCATGCCCAATACGTTAGTAAAAGGGGTATACAACTTGGAATCAGAAAATCTTAAAAACTATGGTTTTTCTTGATTCCAGGATTAACGAATTTTTTTTACCAAAAATACCTTTCGGTAAGAGAAAAACTTAAAAAAATAAAAAAAAATTAGAAAAAATGTTTAAAAAATAAAAAAAAACGTAAAAAAATAATAAACGTAAAAAAAATAGAAAACACATAAAAACATAAAAATAAAAAATAATGTGAAAAGGAAAAGTAAAAAAACATAAAAAAGAAAAATGTTGATTTGAAAAATAATAATAATAATAATATATGATTATTTTTGTAACTAAGGGTAATACAATAAAATATTAAACTAGATTATTCATTAAAACCTTCAAACAAACAAGTTTTTCTTGCATTACCTAGGTTGAACCAAATAACATTTGGTTATGTTTTATTCCTCATAACCTTAGTTATGTGATTATAATCATATAACCAAGATTATACATGATAACTTGAACTGAACACACCCCTAAGGTTCAAGAAGTTCCTCTTTTAAAATCTTCTATTTTTACTAGACATTTTGATAAAGTCACTCTTCTACCGGAAGAATTGCGTGCAAAATGTAAGTACTGTAATACTTCATACAATTTTAAGTCGGCGGTGTCTATGAGTCGTTGAAACGACACGTAGAAGTAAAGCACCTGATGGAATATGAAATTGACCGTGATCAAGTATAATTATCTAGATTTTCCACTGGAGGATGTAATGATTCTAATTTATTTTTATATTCTGATAATAAATTAAGGTAAATTTATTTTCATAAAACATCTTTTATTTAGTTTTGGATCTAAATGTACTTTCAAAGATTTTTATAAAGAATCGCTTAATCTATCTACTAAACGTGTTCCTAGAACTATAGTTACAAAAGCAATTAAAAAATTAGTAAAACAAGAGAAAAAAATTAATTAAAAATTTTAGTAAATTAAATAATGTTTTGATATTTGGAATGATCATTGGCAAACACATTCATGTTACTTGTCATTAAATTGATAACTCCTAGAATATCCAAAAAAAATTGTTAGCTTATAAAGTTTTTTATGAATCACATAATACTCACAACATCTCATAATTATTATGTTTAATTTTAGAAGAATATGGATTAACTCATAAAATATTTTCAATATCATTTGATAATACTAGTAATGAAGAACTTAAATTTATATATCAACATGTTATTGGTGGTTTATTCTTCCATAATCATTGTATTTGTCGTGCTTTAAATTTATATATTCAAAATGGATTAAGAATTTTAATAAATCATATTCAACTAATTTGAAATGTTATTTCCTATTTATGGTCGCATTCATCTATAATGAAACAATAAAGTAAATTTTTGTAAAAATAATGGAATGAAACCTAAAGAAATTTCAAGTAATGTACCAACATGTTAGAATTCAACATATGAATTGTCAGTAGATTCATTTTAATATAGAAAATTATTATGTTCATTTTACACAAAATATTAATTATACTAATATATATTTATTTTTACAACAATGAAATATTTGTATTAGTATTTGTGAATTTTTAAAAGTACCATATAGGAATTTTAGAATTATTTTATGATTTATTTTGATTTTATCGTTGATTTCGATGTCCTAAAGTGGTGGTCACAGAAGGCTCAAAGTTTTCTCGTCCTCCCCACGATTGCTAAATATTTTTTTACTTGTCCAGTGTCGACAGTTGTTGTGAAACATACGTTAATATCAACGGTAACATATTGGATGAATGATTATCAACTTTATCTCCTGACCCATTAGAAGCCTAAGCATTATTCGATGATTAGCCTAGAGCCGAAAAAAGAATGCAAGGAATACAACTTTCAGATGACGAAATTACACGAATAGTGAACTATAACATTTCATAATTATTATGTTTAATTTTAGAAGAATATGGATTAACTCATAAAATATTTTCAATATTATTTGATAATGCTAGTATTGAAGAACTTAAATTTATATGTCAACATGTTATTGGTGGTTTATTTTTTTCTTATTTATTGTGTTTGTCATGTTTTAAATTTATATATTCAAGATGAATTAAGAATTTTAACAAATCATATTAAACTAAATAGAAATATTATTTCCTATTTATGACTGCATCCATCTATAATGAAATAATGAGGTAAATTTTGTAAAAATAATAGAATGAGATATACCAACCTGTCGGAACTCAACGTATGAATTGTTAGTAGATTCATTTTAATATAGAGAATTATTATGTTCATTTTACACAAAATATTAATTATACTAATATATATTTATTTTCACAACAATGAAATATTTGTAGTAGTATTTATGAATTTTTAAAAGTACCATACATGAATTTTAGAATTATTTTGTGATTTATTTTGATTTTATGGTTGATTTTGATGTCCTAAAGTGGTGGTCATAGAAGGCTCAAAGTTTTCTCGTCCTCCCACGATTGCTAAAATATTTTTTTCTTGTCTAGTGTCAATAGTTGTTGTAGAACAAACATTAATGTCGACAATAACATATTAGATGAATGATAATCAACTTTATCTTCTAACTCATTGGAAGTCTAAGTATTATTCGACGCTTAGACCAGAGCCGAAAAAAGAATGTAAGGAATATAACTTTCAGATGACAAAGTTGCACGAATAATGAACTATGACAAACCATGCACAAATTGTGAACTAACAATTATGAATCATAATCGTCTAAAATGATTAAAATTAAAGGTTGACTCCACAATTCTAAACCGTCCAACCTATGGTTTAAAACCGTCGAACTAATCGTTCTAAACTGGGTCGGGTTTGTAAAGGAGAATTCAACCACACCACTAACTCTGCAATGGGAATGCGTGGGAAAAAAATTAAAGACAAAATCATTGACTGAAAAAAGAGAGAAGTTTGTATTGATTTATTAATCAAGCACAATAATAACTAGATATTGGTTTGGAAGAAGTGGTTGGTTAGTGTTTGTTGGGTACACCATAATTAAACCAATTAAATTAATTAAACGAAAATGACATTTTAAACAAAAACAATTATAAGACAAATTACGCCTCTGAGTGTCAAATCGAGAAAATATATACCCTGCTGTTGGAAAAAATATCATTTTTAATGTACCATATCAATATTAAAATTTTGTAAAATTAAGATGAAATTTTGGTATGAAATTTTTTTATATCAAATATTTATTAGATATACGGGACTCAGCATCCTGAATACTCACCACTCTCTCGCTGGAGACGCGTGAGTGTACCCGACTCCTCAAAGCCAATACACAACGGTCCCACCGTCACAATCTTCCGCTACCCATCGGTGGCCTAACGTCGACATAAAACTAAGAAGATACAATCTTCCTTAAATACTCTCTTCAGTCCTTTTGCTGGCTAAAGACCGTTCTCGATACTTTTAAGTTGGGTGGCTGTTTCGTCATTAGGATGCGATAGAGACGATCGCATCGTCGCTCTCGATCGTCGTCCAAGTCTCGGAAGAAGGGACGACCTTTTCCTCCGATCCTCCCTGCATTTGAATCTGTGAGAAGCTCTTCTTTCTCGATCGCTCTCCCTCTATTTAAGGTTGGCCGTTGGAGATTTGACCTCAGGCGTCAACCGTTCAGCATTTTGTTAGGGTTAGAGCACCGCAGGTGCGTCGAAGTTCTTTCTTCCTTTTTCTTATTGCTGGTGCTTTGTGGTTTTGGATCCATGCATCCTGCAAGGTATCTGTTTGAACTCTTCTTTGATTTCGGTCTATATATTTATTTTCGAATTAAGAGGTTAGATCGAGTGAAAAAGGCGCTCCCTTGTTCGGCTTTCTTGGGGTTGAATGTCATTTGGGCAGTTTGATTTGCTCATTGATTAATTTTCAACCATACTGTATGAGAATTGACCTACTTTTGGGTGAAATTAGCTTGAAGATTTTTTTTCTTGGATTTGTTTATCTAGATTCGTTTGGAGCAGCAAGAAGATTTGTGGTGGATTGCGTCTCATTGGATAGAGTCCCGCATTGTCTTGTTTTGGGGGATTGTGTATCCATGAAGTTAGTGTTGAAGTTTTAATTCAAACTATTTCCTTTGGTTTTTAGTCCCACATTGCCAAGCTAAGAAGGTTGGAAGGACTTATATATGGAGCCCTTCCATCCATGCTTAGCAATGTTAAGGGGGCCTATACGCATGCGCGGGCTGAACCCAAATCAGGTGATTTCGAGAGATTTAAGCCGGAAATCCATAAACCGGGCACGATCATTGCGTGCGGCCAGGTTTATTCTTGCCAGTCTGTTTTGCTTACCTGGTTTATCTATTTCGGTTTGGTTCTGTTCCCGTGAGAAAGCAAAACAGCGCGACGCACTGTTTCTGTCCGCGTGAACGAAGCGACGCGGTCCTGTTCTCGTGAGGAAGCAAAGCGACATACGCTTTGGTGCGTGCACTGTTTCGAAGTGTATTTATACACTTCCTTTGCTCCTTCTCAAATCACTCCAAAGCAAAGCATTCCTCTGCTCTCTGCTTTCTCCTTTCTTCTTCCCGAGTTCGAGTTCTGAGGCTTGGTTTCTGCGATTTAAGGTTGAGTCCGAGTGCAGCGTTCGTCTTGGAGTGCACCTACGAACGACGCGAGCGGTTGTCGGATCTTGGGAGGATTTTGCCGGAGAGCCTCTGCACCGTGGGCGGCAATAAATTCTCTAAAGACAGTCAGCAAGCCCGACGCTTCAACCGGAGATACACAAATTCTTAACCCTACTCTTATTACCGTTTATTGCATGCTCGTCATTTATTGGTGCAATTATAGATTATATTACTGTGTTACTGTAATCATATCACTATAATTTTAGAGAATTTATTGTAGCATCAATAGACATGATGAATGATAGGGTAACAGGGTCTGATGAGGCTAGTGCCCGACCCGAAAGATTTTTCGGGCAAAACTTCAGACGTTGGCAACAACGGATGAAATTTTGGCTTACTACGTTAGGGCTATTCTCCGTTATAGAAACAGATCCTCCTTCACCTAATGAAGAGGAACCTGCCCGTAGTGCTGCCATAGAGAGGTTTAAGCAAAGGGATTATCTCTGCCATGGGAGGATCTTGTCTGCCCTCTCAGACGCACTATTTGATGTGTACTGCTCAACCTCTTCAGCTAAAGAGCTGTGGAAATCTTTGGATAAAAAATACAACTCCAAAGATTCTGGTTTAGAAAAGTACACTGTCGCAAAATTCCTAAACTTCAAAATGGTTGAAGGCAAATCTGTAATTGAGCAGACACATGAATTCCAAGTTCAAATTCATGGTCTTGCCGAAGGAGATATGCCATTACCTGAAAAATTTCAGGTCTTATCAATCATCGAAAAATTGTCTCCGAGTTGGAAAGATTTTGGCATGACTCTTAAACATCGGAGAGGTAAAATCTCTCTAGAAGATTTGATGATTGCCTTAAATATCGAAGAAGAACATCGGAAGCAACATAAAAATGATGATACAAGAATGCCTATGGATTTTATTCCAAAGGCAAATGTAGTAGTCTCATCTAACAAGAAAAAATTCAAAAATCAGAAAATGAAGAACAAGATGAAACCCAAACCAAAGGTTCAAAAGAAAAATGTAACCAAGCCGTGCTGGGCATGTGGACAAATTGGACATTATGCCAAATTCTGCCCTAAGCGGAAGGACAAGGAGAAAAACCAAAGCATAAGTCCAACATCAAGGCACAAGCAAATGTCGTGACTGCTAGTGACAACACCAGCAATAGGTTTGTTACCTTCAAACCCGAACTAAACTTGATCTATCAACCTAATGAATGGTTAGTTGATACAGGTGCTAATGTGCACTGTTGTGCTGATCGCTCTGCCTTCCTTACTTATCAGGTAATTGAAGGCACTTCCGTGACCATGGGGAACCATTCTGCAGCCAGGGTGTTTGGGATAGGACAAGTTGACCTGAGGTTCACCTCTGGAAAAGTCCTGTCACTGCGTGAGGTGCATCATGTTCTAGCGGTCCATCGGAATTTGATTAGCGGGTCAAAGTTAGTCCGTGCTGGTTATGAGTTGAACTTTAAATGTAATAAAGTTGTAATATTACATTTAGGAACCTTGATTGGAAAAGGTTACCTTAATGAAGGTTTATTTAAACTCAATGTAGAAAATGCTACCTTAAATAAATCTACTGATATTGGTTGTTCATATAACATTGAGTCTTATGATATATGGCATGACAGATTAGGACATGTCAATTTTAATACCGTGAAAAGGATGATGAACCTAGACATGATTCCTAAGCATGCTATAAATGATAAGAAAAAATGTGAAGTTTGTGTGCAATATAAACAAACCCGAAAACCCTTCAAATCAGTTGAGAGAAATTATGATATTTTAGAATTGATACATACTGACTGTTGTGAGTTTAACGGTGTAATAACGAGAGATCATAAAAGGTATTTCATCACCTTCATTGATGATCACTCTCGTTATTGTTATGTTTATTTGCTGAAAACTAAGGATGAAGCTTTAGATAAATTTATGATTTTTAAATCTGAAGCTGAGAATCAAACAAATAAATCTTTTAAGATACTAAGGTCTGATAGGGGTGGAGAGTTTATCTCGAACCTGTTTCAAAAATTTTGTCAAGATACAGGTATAATTCACGAGGTAACTGCTCTATATAGTCCTCAATCCAACGGTATAGCAGAACGAAAAAATCGAACCCTTGAAGATATGATTAATTCCATGTTAGGCAGTTCTGGGTTACCCAATTTCATGTGGGGGGAAGCTCTATACACTGCATGCCATGTGTTAAATAGAATCCCCATGAGGTCTAGGGATAAAAGCCCATATGAGCTTTGGAAAGGCCGGAGGACAAGTTTGAAATACCTTAAAGTGTGGGGGTGCCTTGCAAAGGTACTAGTACCTGAACACAGAAGGAAAAAACTTGGTCCAAAGACCGTAGATGGTATCTTCTTGGGTTATGCTCAAAATAGTATTGCATATAGATTTCTGATTATTAAATCAGAAATTTCTGGAATAGATGCAAATACTATTGTCGAACTTCGCGATGCTACATTTTTTGAGGATATATTTCCTATGAAGACAAGAACACCTCAGTCTATATCTAGTATTCCTACTAGAGATAAGCCTGCTTCCGAAGAGGCCCCATTATCCGTAGAAGGTATACCTTCCTCAAGTCACTCTAGACTAGATGAATCTAGTGAGTGTACAGAACTGAGGAGAAGCAAGAGGCAACGTGTGTCTACGGATTTAGGTCAGGACTTTATCACCTATAATATAGAAGGTGACCCTGTGACATATAGAGATGCTATGACTTCTCCTGAAGCTAAGCAGTGGAAAGAGGCAATTAAAAATGAAATGAACTCTATTATCTCTAATGCCACTTGGGAGTTGGTAGATTTACTTCCTGGGTGTAACACTATAGGATGTAAATGGGTGTTTAAGAGAAAACTAAAACCTGATGGGTTAGTAGATAAATTCAAAGCCCGCCTAGTTGCTAAGGGATTTAAACAGAAAGAAGGGATTGACTATTTTGACACTTATTCTCCTGTTACTAGAATTACTACAATCCGAGTGTTGATAGCATTGACATCTATATATCATCTTGAGGTTCATCAAATGGATGTCAAAACGGCATTTCTTAATGGAGATATTCAAGAAGAGATATATATGGATCAGCCTGAGGGACATGTAGTTTCTGGAAATGAGAATAAAGTCTATAGGTTAGTTAAATCTCTTTATGGTTTGAAGCAAGCCCCAAAGCAGTGGCACGAAAAATTTGATAGTGCTATGCTATCGTTTGACTTTGAAATGAATGACTCTGATAAATGTGTGTATGCTAAAATGAAAGGTGATAGTTGTATTATCTTATGTTTATATGTAGATGATATTCTACTTTTTGGTTCTAACCTTTCTATTATTAATGAGACTAAGACCCTCTTAAGTGGTAAGTTTGATATGAAGGATATGGGTTGTGCTGATATGATTTTAGGGCTGAAGTTGACTCGATCAACTGATGGAATAGCAATTTTTCAGTCACTCTATATTAAGAGAGTATTAGAGAAATATGGCTATAGCCAAGTTAAATCTGTAGTCACACCGTATGATTCTTCAAAAACTCTCCACAAG
Organism: Zingiber officinale; assembly: GCF_018446385.1. Lineage (NCBI taxonomy): Eukaryota > Viridiplantae > Streptophyta > Magnoliopsida > Zingiberales > Zingiberaceae > Zingiber > Zingiber officinale. Next base: position 52,492,970 of record NC_055987.1, on the reverse strand, counting down.
AATAAGAGTGGTGTGGCAGTGTCTCAATTAAGATACTTACAAATAATAGGTAGTCTAATGTATTTAGCAAATTGTTCTAGACCTGATATTTCTTTTGCTATATCGAAATTGAGCAGGTTTACCAGCTGTCCGGACAGAACGCATTGGGATGCATTAGACAGATTACTCAGATACCTAAAAGGCACTATATCCTTGGGCTTGTGGTATGGGAGATTCCCTGCAGTCCTGGAGGGATATAGTGATGCTAGTTAGATAGCGGACACTGCTGAGTGTAAAGGCATTACTGGTTATGTCTTTACACTTGGAGGCGGTGCAGTTGCTTGGAGGTTTGTTAAACAGACGATTATAACCCGTTCTACATCTGAGGCAGAATTGTGTGCTTTAGATACCACAGTAACTGAAGCTGATTGGTTGAAGGGTCTTCTTTCTGAAATTCCCTTGATGATGAAGCCAATACCTTCTATTTCAATACACTGTGATAATCAAACAACAATAGCTCAGATTAGAAGCTCCAAGTATAACCAGAAACAGAAGAGACATGTACGAATACGATTAAAGTCTATTCATGAGTTAGTGTCTCTTGGAGTGGTGTCATTGGACTTTGTAAGTTCAAAGGACAATATTGCTGATCCACTCACTAAAGGGCTTGATTATGAGAAAATCAAGAGATACAGTAAGGGAATGGGACTGAGACCTGTCCTGGATTCATCTATAGCAGCAACCCAACCTATCTGATTGGAGATCCCAAGAAGTAGGTTCAATGTGGTATAAACAAGCTATAAGGATGAATCGTAAGCATCAAATTGATTGAGATATAATCTCATAGTCTCTTCCCTGGATAGATGCTTGACTGCTAGTAAGGATGAGCTTAGGAGCTCTTAATGAGTTCAAGGTCTTAATGACAGGATGCTTGCAGTACATCCTTGGAGAACTCACCTATGTAAGTGTAACTATGGGGCCGCAGTGTGGGGGGTCTAGGCAACTCTCCTTAGCACTTATGAAACAAGATTCGGTGGCATGACCGTAATGCACCAACCCAGAAGGATTCAACTGTCGCCAGTGATGAGTTGTTACCAATTGATTTTCACATATAAAAGGTTTAAGATCAAGACTCAGTTCTCTTCAAACCTATGTGAATAAGATTGGTGTACTTAGGTGAAAATTCAAACCGGAAGATATTTTCACTAAAAGCTCATTGCAACCAAGCCTCAGAACATATCTTTATTTTCGATCAAAATAATTTGAATTAGTGGGGGATTGTTGAAGTTTTAATTCAAACTATTTCCTTTGGTTTTTAGTCCCACATTGCCAAGCTAAGAAGGTTGGAAGGACTTATATATGGAGCCCTTCCATCCATGCTTAGCAATGTTAAGGGGGCCTACACGCATGCGCGGGCTGAACCCAAATCAGGTGATTTGGGGGGGTTCGAGCCGGAAATCCATAAACCGGGCGCGACGCACGCGATCATCGCGCGCAGGGGGGTGCAAATCCCCAGCTCGTGGGCCTTACGCTTGCGGGCGGGCCGGTTTCTTTTTGTTTTTTCCTGTCTGGTTTGCTTACACAGCGCGACGCACTATTTCTGTCCGCGTGAACGAAGCGACGCGGTCCTGTTCTCGTGAGGAAGCAAAGCGACGTACGCTTTGGTGCGTGCACTGTTTCGAAGTGTATTTATACACTTCCTTTGCTCCTTCTCAAATCACTCCAAAGCAAAGCATTCCTATGCTCTCTGCTTTCTCCTTTCTTCTTCCCGAGTTTGAGTTCTGAGGCTTGGTTTCTGCGATCTGAGGTTGAGTCCGAGTGCGGCATTCGTCTTGGAGTGCACCTACAAACGGCGCGAGCGGTTGTCGGATCTTGGGAGGATTTTGCCGGAGAGCCTCTGCACCGTGGGCGGCAATAAATTCTCTAAAGACAGTCGGCAAGCCCGACGCTTCAACCGGAGATACACAAATTCTTAACCCTACTCTTATTATTGTTTATTGCATACTCGTCATTTATTGGTGCAATTATAGATTAGATTACTGTGTTACTGTAATCATATCACTACAGTTAGCTGTGATACTCTTCCTCCATTCAATTCGAAGGTGGAGTTTATGGCCGCTGCTGTAATTAGCATGACCACTGCAGCGCTGGATTGGGTATCTGTGGTTTTTGATGCTCCGCTTGCCCGAGCTGTTGTCTTTGGTGTTCACATAGATGGTATGAACTGTTCTTCCATGTCTCTGAAAATGAAACTTTATGTGGTTTTAATTTTTCCATGTTTCTCATTACCGGGTATATGTTGACATTATGTTGGTTTTTTCTTGATTGAAGGACACTTAGTTGTTGAAGTGCTACTTATAGCTGTCATACTGTTCCAACTAACAAGAAAAAGTTACAAGCCGCCCAAGAAACCCCTAACTGAAAAGGTTTGTCTACTTTTTGGAATTGTTACTTTTGCTACAGGTCCACTAATTGCCTTCTAAAGATAAAAAGGAATTCATCCATTTCTCCTTCCATGATTTTCTAGATTTTCTGGTTCACCAATGTTGATATTCAGATTCCTAGTGGATATGCCTTTAATCATTATGGCATTGTACATCTAAAGATAACTTCTGCAAATCTTATTTTCTTTCCGTAGGAAATAGATGATCTTTGTGAAGAATGGGTTCCTGAATCCCTTCATCCGCCTATCACTGAGGAAATGAAAGTTGAGCCTCCAACCTTAGAAAGGTAGCTAGAATCTTAGAATTATTTTACGATGTTCACGTAGTTGAGTCATTATAACATATCAATCTTTGTTAATTTTTGAAATATATGAGGTTAATATTTATATTACAACTTCTGAAAGGCTCTATTCTTCCACTTATCCTGAAAGATTAAGAAATTAGGAAAGAAACTCATCTGGGCATTGTATTCTCACCATTTCTATTCAGTAGCCATATTGGACTAGACTGGCATGGATTAACTCAGCTTGACTGAGAATATATTGCTTGCATTGTTAGGATTCAAACACAATATATGCATTGGGACATTGCCAAAAGTTGGGGTGGTCGGTACTTGGTAATCCTTGAAAGTGCTTTGGCAATTCTATATTTAGGAACTCATATTTGGTAGTTTACGATCTTTTTAGTCATTTTTGGGTTTTCGTGAAATTTAGGGAGGTTAGAAGAGAAAGTACAATGATTTTCCTAAGACTTGCATAGCATTTAATTTTTCTATGTGAGTTTAAGTACCAACAAACACTGATCCTCAACCTCAGTTCCTACTAAAAAATTGTTTAAATATTACTTCAGAAACTTAGGCTCCTCAAGTTGGTTGTTTTTTAACCTTTCTAGTCTTATGACGTAGCTTAGTGCAACTAGGTAATAAAATTTACATAACTATATAAATAAAAGGTTCTCTCCTTCTATTTGATTTGACAACCTGATGTGATTTTATTTATTATTATTATCATTATCTTTTTTATTGTGTGTGTGCATCAGGTGCAAAAGAACCGATACAACTTATTCGTGTCATGATTTTATGCATACATGTTTTTATTTGTTTCCTTGTTGAGATAAAGCTTTAAATGATGAAACTTCATAATACATCCATCCATATTTTCCTCCTACTAAGAAATGTTTGATGCAGTGCTGCAGGGCCACACACGGTAATTGATGGAAAGAAAGTTGTGAATTTTGCTTCGGCAAACTATCTAGGACTTATAGGCAATGATAAGATAATTGTGAGAATCAACTCCTAATTTTTCTCCATGTAATTTCTTGTTATTACTTCACAAAAATATGTCATACAAGTATATATTTCAGGATTCATGTGTTGCCTCACTAGAAAAGTATGGCGTCGGTTCTTGTGGTCCTCGTGGTTTCTATGGAACAATTGGTCAGTCTTGTTATTTTTCATTCATACTTTATACTGATGATGGTTCACTTATTCTTTGGAACAATATACTAAACAATTAGTTCTGAACTAATAACTTGCACACTATAGATGTCCACCTTGATTGTGAGACGAGAATTGCAAAGTTCATGGGTACTCCAGATTCAATACTCTACTCTTATGGCATCTCAACCATTTTCAGTGTCATTCCAGCATTTTGTAAGAAAGGAGACATTATTGTTGCGTAAGTTATCTTCTCATATAATCTTTGTATATCATTTCATATGTTAATAGTATTGCCTAAAATATACAACTGACTGTTATTCTAAAGATTGGGCTATTTTTTCCTTTCTCCCTCGATAAATGGAGCAAATATGTGCTTTATTTGTCATTAATTCTGAAGAAATTAAATGGAAAAAGTATCACACTGTTGTTGACGTTTTATTCCATGCAGTATTTATGCTGCTTCATATCAGTGATTGAAAATCTAAATATCAGTGACTGAAAATCCTACATTGTTGCCTTTAAATAGGTCATTGACTTTGTCACTTCAATTCTTTGTTGTTGATCCTTCTGGTTGCATTTGAAAGACTGTATTCCCATCATCATTAGCTTCCATAGTCGAGAAAATTTGTGCTTATTGATGAAAATCCTATATTAATGCCTTTAAATAGGTCATGGCTTTGGCACTTCAATTCTTTGTCGATCTTTTTGGTTGCATTTGAAAGACTATTCCCGTCATCATTAGTTTCCATAGTCAAGATCCTTGAGCTTATCATTAAATGAACAAAGTAATAGCTCCCATGAACCAAAATCATTCCTCCATATAATGGATCACTTGTCATGATTTCTTTGTTCAATTTTCTAGTTGTCCAATTGAGTATTTTGTTAGATTACATACATAAATGGGTCTACCAGACTGATTCACATAGTTAAATCCCACAATAAACTTATGTTTTGCTTGATTTTACAGAGATGAGGGTGTTCATTGGGGAGTGCAAAATGGGCTTTATCTCTCAAGAAGTACTGTTGTTTACTTCAAGCATAATGATATGACATCACTAGAGGGCACTTTAGAGAAATTGACTCGTGGAAATAGGCAAGCAGAAAAGATTAGACGCTATATTGTTGTTGAAGCACTTTACCAGGTATTAATGATTTTCACCATAGTTTCTTTCCCTGTTTCATCCAGCTATTAGTAACTCAACTCTCCACTGCAAAACTTATCTTGTCCCAGTGGATGGTTCCTTTTAGATTTGTCATCAACATCATCGTCAATATGAACTCTTTTAGTAGCCCACTTTCTAGATAGGCAATTTCTTATATTTGAAATACCAAAAAAATAAAACATCTTAATATCTTTAAACCAGAATTCTGGTCAAGTTGCCCCATTAAATGAAATTATGCGGCTAAAAGAGAAGTACCGCTTTCGGGTCATATTGGAAGAAAGCCATTCCTTTGGTGTACTTGGAAACACTGGACGAGGTCTTGCTGAGCATTATGGAGTATCAGTATGTCTAACCTTTGTTTTCCCACATTCTATACACCATTTTGACGCAGTTTGTAATTGATTGATCTTACAGATTGAGAAGATTGATATAATAACTGCTGGTATGGGAAATGCATTGGCCACCGATGGGGGGTTTTGCATTGGAAGTGCCAGAGTAGTTGATCACCAGGTACGAATGTAGCTCTAGCTAACATGAATTGCAGAATCATGTCAGTGACTCTTTTTGACTGATGGTATTTGCAGCGTTTGAGTAGCTCTGGATACGTCTTTTCTGCATCTTTACCTCCCTATCTTGCAAGTGCTGCAGTTGCTGCTGTGAACTACTTAGAGGATAATCCAACTGTTCTCACAACATTAAGGAGCAATGTTTCTCTGCTCTGGAAAGGTGAATTCTTTTTTCCAAGAAAATTTATTGCTTTTAAATGCATATGGCACCTTCATAGTGTTTATTCCTTTTCCCATGTCACTTTTTTTTTTCTCTCGTACTGGTTGGACCTACTTGATGATAAATTTGGAAAATCTGTATGCTGTAGCATTATGGTATGTGCGCTCACTGAACAATGACTGCACTCCAGTGCAGTCTCTATTCCAGCCATGTGATTATACATACACATGGGTTCAGTTTTCTTGTTGTTGCATGTCATTTTAGTTGTCTGAGATGAGTTTGACTTCATACTTTCTGGTATTCCATCCAATATTATTAGCCAGTATCTGAGAATGAAAGCTTTCATATGTTCTTACACGGAATATTCAACTTGTCATCTTCATTCTATCTCAACTAGTGTGTTTTGATGGCATTAAATGTTTGATTTATTATCAGATTCTTAGTTTTGCTTTATATCACATAGTTGGAAACTAAATATTGAACCCAAAATATGTAAGAATATATTTGCTACTTTGGTTTGAGTTACCTCTCTTACTCATGGAAATTTAAACTTTTTTGGAGTGCAGGGTTATCAGATATACCAGGTTTGACAATTGCAAGTGATCCATCATCACCCCTTGTCTTCCTAAAACTTAAAAAATCAACGAGTTCCTCCAAGTGTGACTTGGAACTTCTAAACAAAATTGCCGAAAAGGTAAGCTGTTGGACTATCATTCACAAGCATACCAAATTATGCATTCTCTTTGACAATTTCTGACTTGGTCCAGGCACTTAGGGAAGATTCTGTCTTTGTTGTTAGCACAAAAAGGTCAGTTCTGGATAAGTGCCATCTTCCCGTTGGCATTCGCTTATTTGTTTCGGCAGGTCACACTGTATCCGACATCAAGAAAGTTTCCGACTCCTTGCGAAGAGTTGCAGCCCTGGTTCTAGCTGAACATATCTAAGCTTGATATGAAGCAAACATTCAATCATCCACCACGCAGAGGTCGAAGGCTAGTTCTGTAGCTTGCCTGAGTTTTATACTATTTTTTTTTCTTGCTTGGAAAAGATATTAAAAAAGAGTAGGGAATGGATGCATGATTTACTTTTCAGAATTATTTTTGTTAATTACAATTGTCCAGATCGAATTAATTGATTGCCGTACCCTTCGACCAAATGCTATACTCGATCATTCTCCAGCAAATGGCCACGTGTAGATAAAAATGCTGAATTGATTGTTAATCTTGTCTTATTGAAGTAACTATTATGTAATTCGACAGGTGCACTGTCCTTTTTCCTTGCATATTAAAGCTTGATTTTAATTTTCCTTCGCTAATTTAATATCCTTAATAATACCGATTCCTTCTGCCATATTGTCTAAGAAGTTACATTTCTCGGAATCTTTGACTGCGCTTCGTTTAGTAAAATGTCCATCATGAAGGCTCATTAAATCTGCTCTGTTTTGTTTTGTTTTGTTTTGGTTTATCTAGCTTCGGTCTTGGTCTTGTTGTTTACTTGAACATATATGTTTCTCAAAGAAGTTATGGGATTACAGAGTGGAGATTAAGGAATAGCTAAGAATGAGAATGAAGATTTGAGAAAAATGACTTCCGATCAAATTAGGGGTGTTATATCATATTGTACTAAATTTTTTATATGATATCATATACCATATTAAAAATTTTACTATAAAGAAAATATAAATTGATATTATACTAAAATTTTGGTATGCCTAAGTTTTAATATATTAAATTATTGATATGGTATAAATTTTATAGTATTTATATTAAAATTTTAATATAAGTATGGTATATACCATATTGAAATATTAAATCTCATACTTATGTCAAAAAATTTGGTATAGTATAATATTGTATCGAAATTTTCGATATAGATATCTTGGTATGATATATGTGGTATGTTGAAATTTTTGATATTTTCTCCACTTTTAAATCAAATAATTGAAAGCAATAACAATAAATCGAAACAAAACCATATGATATAATGTATTTACTATAGGATTTAACTATCATCTTTTCAATAAGGTAAACTGAAATTGAATGCAATGGAAAATGAATAACTAATCTGAATTCATTGCTAAAGTCATTGCTTCTTACTTGTCATCATACGAATTCCTACAAGTGCATTGGAGTCTTTTGTAGAAGTGGGTGACAACTAAAGCTGGGTCTCAATGGGAAAGAGTCCAATGAAGAAGAAGAAGAGCTAAATCAGAACCTGCCAATTGAATCAACCTTCTATTCTTATATGCCAAGCACATCTTACAGGGACCATCCATCATAAAAGCTCATAACCCATTAATAGCCTATTAATACTAATGAACTGAATTATTGGATCTATACATTGAATTTACATCTAATAATCTAAACCTCCTTCATTCTTAAAGTATTAGATCACATAATTGGGGTTTAATCCCTTAATGGAAAAAATATTGTGTTGTGGTTAATCTCGTATTAGCCCATCTTATGGAGATTTATGTGGTGCAAGGAGCATCAGATGATCGAACCTGAGTTTTGATATTGGTAAATGGTTCTAAGTTAAGTCTTATTCTTGTTCTAACAAGTTTGATTGAGTGCGCATGAAAGTTCCAAGTGATCTTAGGTAAGATGAAAGTCTTAGTTGAGGCTAGGCAAAGACGTCCTAGAGGGAACAGTAGACGTTAATCTGACCTAGAGTTTCAGCGAAACTTAAAGTTAGGACCGGACAATCCGGAGGCTGTTAAATATGACTTCACTTTACATATTATTGTTTATTTCTAATTCCTTGGTGTAGGTGATTGAAATGATATAAAAGCTGGAAAACAGGGTATCTAGGCCCTTGGACCCAGTCCGGGCGCCTGGAGTTTCTCAAGGTGCCTGGGTCAGTGGCAGAGAACAGGCATGTCAGTTGGCCAGCCTTCTTCGCCGAGGGCACCTATGTCACTCCCCAGAGGAGTCCCTGCCAGACAAAAATCCGGCAACATCTCTTCTGTACAGGTGACAATATGAAGCAATAAATACATACACATAAACATATAACATAATACAACAGCCCACACGGCTGGATATAAGCACAACCACGCAGTTTATATCATCGGCCTACTTGGCTGGAATAAAATAAACACAACCACGCAGTTTAATAATCCTACACGGCTGAAAGTAAACATGCACAGCGGAAAACACAAAATCATACGAACATAAGACCAACGACGACACTAATAAAATACCTGCAACCACCACACTAGACTCCAAAATCTACATCGACTTATTGGAAAACAAAATGCGCAAAATCGCTATACCACCACATTGAAATAAGATCGAAAAGCAACTGTTCTCGAGTGTGACGTGGGACTGGCAGCCGGGACTCTCCAAGCATCCATGATTCATCTACCTGCTACTTGGCGAAAGGAAAACCATTTTGTGGGGTGGTGAGTATTGGAACTCAGCGGGTATAGGAAAAGATAGTGCATGAAAATAACATATAAATAGAGAATAAGCCAACAGTATACAATCTCATAAAGAGAATAGCAGATACTACCGTGATGTTAATTTAAGTGTTCATACCTGAAGTCATATCCTAGGCTAACAACAGAAGGTCAGGGGTGGCACAAACCTGCTACAGCACTGCTATAACTACAAGGTAATATGTAAGATGTGTCCATTTTACCAATAACTATAACAGTGTCTAAACACCCATAACGAGTGTATATCTCAATATAAAAGCACATATCAGCAAAAAAAAACAGTAGTATATACTAGCAACAATAACATAAGCTAATAACAGCAGCATAAATAAGCAACAATAACAGCAGATACAATAACAACGTATGCACGGATGGTCACCCCGCCCACCTCTCTGCACCACGACCCTTATATGGTCGAGAGGTCGGATCGATGATAATTGTACCACCCAAAAGCCACCACTCCTCTCGTGTGACCGAATGGACAAGTGCTAAGTAGCTATCTAGCTACCAAGCGAAGGGGATCCCTGCTGCTCACAACTCCAGCTACCACTACCCATGAGTGGTCGAGTGCAGCACGATAGGACAAGCGGCATCTCCTCCAGTTACCACTACCCATGAGTGGACGAGTGCGGCACGACAGGACAAGCGGCATCTCCTCCAGCTGCCACTACTCATGAGTGGTCGAGTGTGCGGCGCGGCACAACGGCTCACTCCCCCCACAAGGGAGAAGTGGTCGCCTACATGAATGCAATGACATGATGCGTACAATGCAACAGTCATTATATAAACATAAGCTAAAATCAGGTGTAAGGTATGCTACATGAAGTCAGCATGCTCAATACAATACATAAGTAAACAACAAACAAAACATACAAGGTTGGTATCTAGTATCTACTAAATATCATTGATAACAACAAGAGACTGTATGAATATAAAAATGAATATCTCAAAGTTTTTGAGTGGAAGTATCAAGCACAGGAAAAATCACGAGTGGAGTCAAGGTAAAGCAGTTCTTGTCCAAAATATAGTTCATGCACCAAGTTCAAAGAACTACAGAATTAAGGTAAGAAGTACCCGCCTCAATAGAAAATCGAATCAAGAAATCCTCCGTCGAGACGCCCGTCTCGAATCAAAGTCCTGTAACGCATAATATAAAGATTTAGCTAATTACATAAATTAATTAGCTAAAACAAATCCCTGGCAAAAAATCTAATCAATTGATCAACTAGGGTTTACTTCGTTATACCCTAATCGTTCCACTAATCAATTAGATTAAAACTTAAACCTAATCTTAAATCAAATTAAGAACGATTCATTACTAACCTTCCCTACATGATAAACACATTCTAAATCACCTCCTAGATTCTCATTGTTTGGGAATCAATGCTTAACAAGAAAACTAACCTTTACAATTACCTTCCTTCCAAACCTCAGCTGAAGCAAGATCGCCACAGCAATTCAAAGCCCTCGGATCCCTGGCTCGATTCCAATGGCGCCTAACAAGCTAGGGAACAGGTGCATTGGAGACTTGGATGCTCAATTCCCGGCGAGCTCCAGTGTCCGCGACCAAGAGAGGAGAGAAGAGGCTCGGCCGGCTAATCGGGGAAGGAGGGGCAACCACCGGGAAGACGACATGCTGCTCCGTGTGGCAGCGATGAACACGCGAGAAAGGTTGAGAGGAGTTGGATGTGAAGGGAAGAAAACAATCGGCAATGAGAAGAGGGAAAGCTCAGCGGTGTGGCTCGGAAAGGAAAAGGAGAGGAGCTAGGGCTTCGGGAGAGCAGAGAAGGGCGGCGTCACGAGGAAGGGGTCGGCGGCGTCGGGGAAGAAATTAGGAGAGATCGGCGTGGGAAGGAGATTAGGGCACGGTGATGTTTTTATAACTTAGGAAATTTTGATTAAATCCTAGATCTGTTTCTCAATCAACTCCCACTCCCGGGTATTCCAAACAGGCTTTTTCTCGGCCCATTAGTGCATCCCCTCTAAGTACGTCATACGAGCTCTAATTAAATCCAAAAAAATTTCTAAAAATTTTGTTAAGGCTATTTGTCTATTAAATATTATTATTTCATTATTATTTGGTTCGGTATTTTACAACCTAGACGGTCCGGGCCCCCGAACTGGTACAGGCGCCCCGATGGGCATACTTCATCCGCAGGCTACAGTGGCACATTTTGACTAGTTGACCCATGTCAATGGTCCAGGCGCCCGGATCGATCCGAAAGCTCGGACATGGATAGAGTTTGCTAGATGAAGTTTCAACAAGAGCATACCACGTCAGTCCAGTGGGGGCGCCAGGTGAGGAGTCCAGGCGCTCAAATGGACTATAAAAGGAGGGTTCGACTAGCTCCTTCAGTACATCAATTCCAAAAAGTTTATCTCTTGCGTATTGCTCATAAAATGATTCTACAACACCTGAACGTTGCTCCGACGATAACTATGTTCAAGATATTTTTTTTTCTAAGTCATTAGTATCTTTTATTTTTCAATTACTTGTACTTAAATTCAAATTACTTTTGTAATGACTCAATTGATTAGTGATTGTCCAATAAAAGCACTTTCAAGTATGGGTCTTGGAATAGGAGTCATCACATGCTCCGAACCAAGTAAAACTAACATGTGTTAGCTTGGATTCTCTTTCTCTTCTTTACTTCTTTGTTTCCACTACGTGTACTCTTGATTGATTTATGAAAACATAAAAAAGTCATAAGCACTATTCACTCCCTCCCCACCCCCCCCCTCTAGCACTTTCGATTCAATAACTTAATCCTTCAATCTCCTACTTTGCTATACATGATACCATATACACCACACAATACCTTAGTTGAGCTCAATATGCTAAAATTTTATGGGTTAAATATCTCTTTAAATAATTTAGTCAATTAATTCAATTAGTACATGATTAACAAAGTCAGAGTTACTATAACTGTAATAAGATTTAATAGTAATCACGATGCTAATTTCATCAATGACATAAATCAAATGTGGTTGTGTAGTATGAAAATGATACAAAATGTGATTTGTACATACCCATTCTCAAGAGTCCTCCTTATGATCCAAACTGGATGTTATAAAGTCGCAAGTGCATAACTACGTCGTCATTAATAAAAATATCGATCCCACATGTATTGAGAACTCTCAAAGACTCACACTTTAAATTAGCTAAATTAACGAATTCTCAAGGAGGGGTTTTTGCATAAAAGTAAGTATAAAAGAAAAGCAAGATAAACTAAAAATAAAAGTGAGGAAGTCTTGTTTAACGAAATGTTCTAGGGTTTCAGTTTCAAAGTGATGGGATTTAATGTGCTTGGATTTACCCATTTTCTATCATCAATTCTTATGCATGTAGGAAGCCTAACTGATGTACCAACACTAATCCACGGCTATTTCCCTATTATTATCATCCAATCCTCCTAAATGAAAATGGTAATCTAGGAAGTCCGGTTAAGAGGATATCCCTGTCACTAAGACCCCCCGGTCATACATTCCTAAATCATACAAGTCACTTATGAGCATGAGATTAAGGAAAACCCATTACGTGCAGTTACAATCTCCCTTGGGGGGGGGGGGGGGGATTGCCCCTTCATCAAGATCTACCCCCTAGATATCCAATTAAGAGAGTATCCTTATCACTAGGATCTCCCGGTCATACAATCTAGAGATCAATTCATACTAAGTTAACAATTCACCACATCTATCAAAGCTAACATGATCATTAAGCACAATTCCACACAATCACATTAGATTTAACAAGAACAAGCAACAAGAATATCACTTAAATAGGGCATTGGTATAATACAAGAGTTTACATCAAATCCTCATTATAACTACTCACTGATCCCTAGAACAAGAGAACTACTCCATGACAAGAAGGAAATGGAATCCAAATACAAAGATAGTAAGTCTTAACTTTCAAATCAAGAGAGATGTGAAGAAGAGACTTAGCGATTGCCAACGAGTGATCTTCAGAGAAATCCTTGCCAATGGAGGGATGGAGAGTTAGATTTTGACCTTGGATCATCAATTCAAGACCTTCGGGGGTACCATATCTAAGCTTAGATCATCTTTCCCAAAGGGGAAAAACTTCTTTCCCAAAGGGGATTGCCCCTTCATCAAGATCTACCCCCTAGATATCCAATTAAGAGAGTATCCTTATCACTAGGATCTCCCGGTCATACAATCTAGAGATCAATTCATACTAAGTTAACAATTCACCACATCTATCAAAGCTAACATGATCATTAAGCACAATTCCACACAATCACATTAGATTTAACAAGAACAAGCAACAAGAATATCACTTAAATAGGGCATTGGTATAATACAAGAGTTTACATCAAATCCTCATTATAACTACTCACTGATCCCTAGAACAAGAGAACTACTCCATGACAAGAAGGAAATGGAATCCAAATACAAAGATAGTAAGTCTTAACTTTCAAATCAAGAGAGATGTGAAGAAGAGACTTAGCGATTGCCAACGAGTGATCTTCAGAGAAATCCTTGCCAATGGAGGGATGGAGAGTTAGATTTCGACCTTGGATCATCAATTCAAGACCTTCGGGGGTACCATATCTAAGCTTAGATCATCTTTCCCAAAGGGGAAAAACTTCCTTCCCCTTTGAAATAGGGAAGAAGACCCCTTATATACGCTGGCACGACCCCTGCACAGGTCGTGCCATGACCATGCCAATTGACACCGCCAAAGTCTGTTGACCTCAAAGTCTTGGTGCACAACCATGTAGAATCCACACGACCCTGGTAAGGTCAATCTCTGGTGGTGAGACACAACCATGCTGATTGGCACGACCTCAATCGAGTTGAGCTCTAGATCCCCCACACAGCCATGTGAATCCACACGCATGAGTGGGGTTGGCTGCTGGTTGATCTGCATGGTCGTGCCTAGGGGCACGACCAACCTCTTGTTGCCTTCGGGTGAAGAAACACAACTGTACCAAGAGGCATGACCCTACTCTGCTCTTTTCTCCACAAGTTGCTTCTTTGCACGTTTCTGCTCTGTTTTGACTCTAAAAGCGTTCTTGTCACAACAAAATATACAAAAATAGATCTCCAAACCAAAAGAGTAATTATGCTGAAATAATAATGAAAGGAAATGCAAATGTGTAGAACATACTCAAGATAAAACCGTGAATGTGTGATAAAGTATGCATAAATGCGTATATAGACTATGCACATCACACCCCATACTTAAACCTGTAATCAAGACACAAATGATTAGATTGTTCATTGTAATTCTTAATGAATGAATTCTTCTCTATCAACTAGTTTCATTTGTGAACATGATCGTAGAATTCTATGGATATAGCCTGAAGTTAAATTCTCATGCGTAGTGCAGTAAATGACCTATGCTCTTCAAATCTCAATCCCTAATCCTAATCAAGTTGTCATTAAGTTGAGTTCCTCGTGCTCCCAATGATAGACACTTACATGTCACACACTTGGTTCATCCTTTTTAATCTACCCAAGGTCTCATAGGCATGCTCGAAATCAAGAAAAACATAACATTTATTTTCCCAATAACCTAACTCGGTCTGAAAGGGGTAATTTACTAGTTTTCACTTGACACAACATCACCAAACCAAACAACTAACTGCGAGCCGGCTCGACTTGACACAACATCACCAAACCAAATACAAGATACCACAAGATAAAACTCTAAGTTCACATCAAACTATTACAATACCAAGATAAAAAATCTAAAATAAAATAGCATAAGAAACCGAAACCAGAAGATCATCCTCGAATGTGACGTGGGATTGGCAAACAGGACCTCCAAGCGACTCCATAAATCCTTTACCTATTACTTGGCTAAATAAATCAATTTTTTGGGTGGTGAGTACTAAGACTAAGCGGGTAATAGACAGATAGTGCATGAGTATAGTAAAGAACTAGAGATACAAAGGTATATAGTCTCATAGGGAAAATAGTAGATATTACAGAGATATCATATTAAGTGTCCATACCTGAAACCATATCCTAGGCTAGTAATAGAAGGTCAGATGTAGCAAAGACCTACTATAGTACTGCTCATAACTATATGAGTAACATGCGAGGTATACACATATTAACAATAAGTAAGTCAGTGTCTAAATACATACTACAGGTATATATATATATATCAACCTATATACGCATATCAGCATAAGTAAGCAACAACATCATAAATAAGCATAAACTAGCAACAACAACATAAGTAAGCAAGTGAAAATCCTAGTGGTTGCGGACCAGGTGGAAGTCTGGAAGGGTCGTGGAGCGGACATTCAACATGAAGACCTTAAGTCTCGGACGCTGAGCAAAAGTTCAGACGGTCATGGAGGACTGATATGGAAAAAGGTAAACTCTCCTGAGATGAGTAGGTGAGAACGTGTTCCCCCGAAGAGGGAACAACAAGCGTTGGTTCGACCTAGAGTTTCAGCAAAACTCAAAGTCAGAATTGGATAGTCAGAGGTTGTCAAATTCATATTTTATATATATTGTCTATTACTTGGATTAACTTTGTTTTGTAGAAAATCAATTGGCTGAAAAACTTGGTTCGGGCGCCTGGACCAGCCTCACCTAAGGCGGGGCGGTCCGAGCGCCCGGACCAAAAAAATCATCCATAAGCTTATATAGAGCACATCGATTGGCTAGGACACGTGATCCAGGTGCCCGGAATAACTTATATAAACAGCATTCGACCAGGAGCTTAAGAACGACACTCAGAATGACTTCTGCACTTATGCGTTGCTCCAATAAAGCCTCTACGACGTCCAAAAGCTCCGACGACAACTCTGTTGAAGTTTTCATCATACCAAGTCATTGGTATTTTTAGTTTTCTAATTACTTGTAATTGTTTCAAATTGTACTCGTAATCTTTACGATTGATTAGTGATTGTCCATCAAAAACACTCTCACATGCGGGCCTTGGTGTAGGAGTTATCACATGCTCCGAACTAAATAAATCTTGGTCATGTTAACATTGTTTGTTTTTCATTTCTATCTTTATTCCGCTGCATTTTACTTGAATGTTTTAAATGAATGTGAAAGTCACGAGTGCTATTCACCCCCTCTAGCGTAACGATCCTACGATTGGTATCAGAGCGGGGTCGCTTCGACTCAATGAAACCACCATTTAAGCAATTTTTTTCATGGTATTAGTCTTTTTTTTTTCAGAGTTGATTGAAATCGGTACAATTGCCTCTTCCCAATCAGTTTTATCGCAATCAAGTTTTCTTCCTTCTCGAAGCTAGTGCAACACCACTCATGTTCGTTTATTTAAATTATTTATCCTGCACTACTAAACCAAGACCTAGTCTTGGGACAAGTTCTATTCTTTTTTTGTGAAAGAGCTCCTTTTTCAAATGACCCACCAAGAAGGTTATAGCACTGCACGCCCTCCCCACATCTCTGACAAAAACTTCAGATACTGGAAGAGCCGAATAGAATACCACCTCAAGATACAAGTCGAGATATAGATAATCATCTAGATGGGATTTGCATATCCCATCGAAGATGGAGTCCTCGTCCCGTGCGACAAATGGGATGCACCAACTAGAAAGAAGATCGAAGCTGATGCCAAAGCTACTCAAACTTTACAATGTGGCCTGACAAAAGAAGAGCTAAACCGAGTCAGCTCATTCTCAAGCGCAAAGGAGCTATGGGAAAAGTTGATCAAGCTGCACGAAAGAACTTCCGACACGAAGTTAAGCAAATATGATTTGATATTAAATAAACTTTATAATATAAAAATGAAGGAAGGTGAATTGGTAAGTCAACTTCATGCGCGAATTCAAGACCTCCTCAATGGTCTCCACACAATCTGTCAGAAGGTAGAAAACCACGATGTCATCAGGTATGCACTCAATGCATTTTCGAGGAACACTTTGTGGGCATCTATGGTAGATGCTTACAATGTAACAAAGGATCTTTCCTTAATAAAATTAGACAAATTATTTTCCAAATTCGAGCTTCATGAACAAATTAATACTACATAGGTCGAGAAAGGTATTGCTTTGATTGCAGGAACAAACAGAACGCGGGAACTAAAAACCAAGCACCAGACTAAACCTGAGTCTGAAGATGAATCAGACTCAGAAGAAGACGAAATCACCACAAAACTAGTCAAATTAGTTCAGAAAGTACTTAAGAAGAAGAAGGTGACTCAATTGAACATGAAAGCCAAGTCTGGAGTTACCTGCAATGGCTACAACAAGAAGGCACATTACAAGCCTGAATGTCCAAACTAGAAGCAAGGAAGAAGGAAGGTGTTGAAGGCAACGTGGTCCGAGTCATCGGAGGAGTCAGACGAAGAAGAACACGAGCAAGCAAGCTTCGTTGTTCTACCAGCACAAGTGTACATTACCAAAATCGAGTCCGAGTCTGAAACTGGAGCAGAATCAGAAACCGAGCTCGAAAGAAGCCACAGATCTGTATTCATTTCTGAAGGGCCAAACCACTTTGTAAGTTCTCTGTTCACTGGTACTTAAATAGACAAATTACAAAATCTAATTGAATACTTGTTAAGAAAATTGACTAAATCTAATCTCCGGATCAAGTCACTCCAAAAGGAGATAACAGTCCTTAAGGAAGTGACTAACTCAAGTTCTTTAACTAAGCAAATTCAAGAAGGAACCTCAACTCAAGTCCAACAACTTGAGGAAAAGAATTCCAATTTGAAAAGTCAAGTTAAGAAACTTAAGAACACGTTGGAATGGTTCACCTTGGGTTCCAAGAACCTTGATCTGATTCTGGAAAAATAAAGGGTCGTATACAACTGAACAGGACTTGGATACAAGGCTAGAAATCGATTCAAATCTTACTTGTCTTTAGTGAATCGATCAAATAGAAAAATAGTCCAAGCATGGGTCCCCAAATCTAACTTGATTAATTAAGTTGAACTTGGTCAATATTGGATCCTCAAAGATCAAATCCATTACCTTGATAGACCCCTATCGAGACTATAATCCAGGGGGAAGCCAATAGAAAGATCATTTCTGTTATTAAATAAATTTGTTTGATGTTTGCTTTACCACTTTTTATTATCCATGCTTAGATTATGATATATAAGGACTTAGGCTTGCTCTACACTTGACTAATTAGACCTAGGATTTTCAGAAAGGAAATTATATATTCAATTTTTTTTAAAAACAAATTGTCTAAAACTGATTAATGATCAAATATTCAAGAAGGTCTAGTGCTTGCCACAGCATGGAAGCTGATTATTGAAATAAATATTTAATTAGCTAACTGTTAAACCTTAGTCTAATTCAAATATATATCAATCCTTAGAATTAAATTTAAATTAAAGATTAAATTAATCATCTCACAAAACTTATAAAGTTCCCTGATTATAAATCTAGAAAAATATGAGATGGACCTAGATTTAAAATAAATAGTAGTTAATCAAACCTAAATTAATTAAACTCAATTCAATTAAGTTAACTTAATTAAAATTCAACTAAAATTAATTCAATTTAACAAACCTAAGTCACTTTAATTAATTTCAAAATTTAATTAATTTCAAATTCTTAATTAAATTCAAAAGTATCATTAATTTTCCTAATTTATTTTAAAAAATAATTAGTTTTAAAATTCTAATAATTTCAAAATTTAATTAATTTCAATACAAATTTTAAAACTTAATTATTTTTAAAATAAAATTAAAATATTTAAATTCAAACTGAATTACTCTTCCAATTAAAATTTAAACTTAAAAAAGTTTTAATTTTAATTTGTTAAAATTTAAATTTAAATATTTTAATATTAATATTTTTAAAATTCAAACTTAAATATTTTTCAAAATTCTCTCCATCTCACTAGCACCCATCAGATTCACATGTTTGATAACTTAGAAAGGATAAGATGGAAAATCAAGAAAATAAATAATTACTTTTATCTTATTTTATTTGCTTGGACTCTAAGACCCTCAAAACTTAAATAATTTTCTTATTTTTTTTTGAAATTGATCAAGGGAGAGTGAAAGAACTCAAGTTAAATTAAATATTTTTTTTAAAAAAATATTTTCTCAAAATTTAAGATACTCTTTTCAAAATTTCAGAATAGAGTTCTTTTAAAAATTCAAAGTATTTTTAAAAGGAAGTTCAAATATTTCTATCTGAAAAAAAAATTAACTAAATTTTTATGTACATCATTAAATTTTTAATCTTTTCAAAAAGCTAAGTAATTAACTAATTTTTGATAAACCTAAGTAGTTGATAAGTATTGTTAAGTATTTAAAATCATTTTCTTAGCTAAGTATTTTTACAAGGAATTTTCAAAACTTAAATTTATCCAAATTTTTTTAAAAAAACTAAGTATTGTGATAAAAAATTTTTGAAGCTAAGTATTTAGATAATTTTTTTAGAAAATCTAAGTATTCAATTAATTTTTTTTAAAAATTTTTCAAAAGCTAAGTATTTAAATTTTTTTAATCCTTTCAAAGGTATTTTTCTTTTATTAAAATCTTTTTAAAGATAACTGTTTAAGCTTTATAGTTGTAAAAAATTTTAAAATACTTTTAAAATACTTTTAAAACTAATTAGATACTTAAAAGTTTTTCTAAATACTTAATTAAGTATTTCAAATTTCTTTCAAAACTAAAATTGTTTATTTAAAGGGGAGCTTAGTGATGTAATTATGATAGCGATTAGAATTTTTTTTACTATCTTTACAAATTAATTTTTTCTCTCTAACTTAATATCTTTTTGATGTATGTCAAATGGGAAAAAATAGGTTAAAGCTAAATTAAACATATAACTTTTGATTAAAGAGGAGCAAAGAGATTTTTATTTTCCTTATGCATAAGTTCTTTTAATTATTTCACTAATGTTCTTGCTTAAGTTATATACTTTATTGTTATCTTATATTTAACTTTGAACTAGGTTGTCATAATCAAAAAGAGGGAGATTGTTGATACAGAGAGTACCAGACGATCGAACCTAAATTTTGATTATGACAAAGGGTTCAAACTTAAAGTTATTTGTGGTCTGACAAGTGTGAATGAGCTTGTAGGAAAGTTCCAAGTGTTCTTAGGTAAAAGTTCTAGTGGATGCTAGTCAGATGGAAAATCCTAGGGGGAGGTAACCCTAAGTGGTGGAAAGTCCTAGCTGCGGTTAGGCAAGGCGAAGTCTTAGCGGGTTGAGCACTTTGGGCGAAATCCTAGAGTCGGGGATTCTAGGTGAAAATCCTGGTGGTCACGGATCAGGTGGAAGTCTAGACGGGTCATGAAGCGTACGTTCAGCATGAAGACTTGAAATCTCGGATGTTGAGCAAAAGTACAGATGGTTGTAGAGGATGGATCTGGCAAAAGATAAACTCTCCTGAGAAGAGTAGGTGAGGACGTGTTCCCCCGAAGAGGAAACAGTAAGCGTCAATTCGACCTAGAGTTTCAGCGAAACTTAAAGTTAGAATCAGATAATCAAAGGCTGTCAAATTCATATTTTATATATATTATTTATTGCCTGGACTAATTTGTTTTATAGAAAATCAATTGGCTAAAAAACTTGGTCTAGGCGCCCGGAGCTGGTCAGGGTGCCCAGAGTCCAAGCGCCCGGAGTTCGGGCGCCCGGAGCTGGTCAGGGTGCCCAGAGTCCAGGCGCTCGGAGTTCGGGCGCCCGGAGCTAGTCAGGGTGCCCAGAGTCCAAGCACCCGGAGCTGGTCCGGGTACTTGGACTAGCCTCGTCTAGGGAGGGTGGTAGGCGCCCAGGCGATCCGAGTGCCCGAATCTAAAAAATCATCCATAAGCATACATGGAGTGCGTCAATTGGCCGGGGCACGTCCAGGTGCCCGAAACAACTTATATATGCAGCATTCGACCAAGAGCTTGACAACGACATTCAGAACGACTTCTACACTTGCGCGCTGCTCTGATAAAGCCTCTACGACGTCCAAAAGCTCCGACGACCTCTATTGAAGTTTTCATCCTACTAAGTCGTCGGTATTTTAAACGCATGTAAAAGCCACGAGCATTATTCACCCTCCCCTCTAGCGCAACAATCCTACAAAAGTCGGGCGCCCAAATCAACTTTGGGCGCCCAGAGTCTCAGCGCCCGAACTCCGGGCTCCCGGACCACTCTTTCTCGTTTTTCTCTTACCTACAAAAAAAGAGTTAGTCCAAACAACCATAACATATTTATCGTGCAAAATAAAGTTAGCACATTAAGAATATGATCAATTTATGACTTAAATCCGATCTTCCCATAACTAGGATCTAATCATGGTCTTAGCTTAGACTTCCCAAATGGCTCTAAGCAGAACTGCGCCTATAGTCCCATTTGGACTCGTCCTCACTGATCACTCTCGTCTAGTGACTTACC
This sequence comes from Zingiber officinale, assembly GCF_018446385.1. Taxonomy (NCBI): domain Eukaryota; kingdom Viridiplantae; phylum Streptophyta; class Magnoliopsida; order Zingiberales; family Zingiberaceae; genus Zingiber; species Zingiber officinale. Next base: position 52,471,467 of record NC_055987.1, on the reverse strand, counting down.
TTACTTACCATTTGCAAATTTCCTATCAGGTCTCTTGTCCCACTAAGATTCCTATTAGATTTCCATTAATCTGGACTTCCTCCTACCATATCTCAACCGATCTAGACTTCGTGCCTGCTATCAACATAGCTGGACTTTCTTCTGCCAGATCTTAATCAATCTAGACTTCATGCCAGCTATCAACCTAGCTAGACTTCAGCTTGGTATTCCAGTCCTTTATACCCATTAACTCTTACACACTTGGTAAAAAACTTAGACAAATAACACATCTAACTTTAACTCATTTGTCATACATCAAAACTTGATTATAAGTGTAACCTGCACCAACACGACCCGCCTAGACTTTCACCTAATGTCTGCGACCCCAAGGCTTTTGCCCGATGTCCTCGATCTACCAAGACTTATTCCCAGTCCACCTGACCAGGACTTCTTTGTTCAATCCACTTGACTAGGACTTCTTGTTAGATCAATCGCACGTGAGAGGGGGGTGAATCACGTGGTTTTTAACACTTTTCTTTTCGATTCTAAAAAACAGAGTAAAGTATGTAGCAAAAAATTAAAACAAAAAGTCAATACTAGAAAACGCATGCGGTTTACTTGGTTCGGAGCCTTCAGTGACTCATACTCCAAGACCCAAGTCCCGCGGACCTAACGATGGGTACACTAAAGACCTCTTCCGGTACCCCCAGAAGAGGGAATCAAGTACAAAGAATAATTCAGATAAGTGTAACAGGCTACACTTTCCATTTGCATAATGTAAGTACAACAGTAAAGTTTATTACTGACACTTAGAGTTTGAATGTGGAAGCGTTCGTGTGTCAATGTTGGTCTACCAGCCGCAATCGGAAGTCCTTGGAACAGTTGTCGGCCACAGTAGCTTTGCAGCAGAGTCATAGCAGAAGCCTGGAGCAGTCGAAAGCTTAAATGAACGTGCAGTATCTTGTATATGGGTGTTCTACCAATGCCTTCTCGAGACAGCGTTATAAAAGGCATGGAAGGCACCTTCCATAGCCAAAGAAGGTGCATCCAATGAGGCAATTTCGATCCTGATCAGCCCGACACTTATCCACAACTTCGGCCAAAATTTATCCTCTGGAAGGCGTATTCCATAGCCATGGAAGACGCCTTCTATGAACAGTATGAAGGGGTCTTCACTGCTTGAATGCGTCTTCGGATACTGTTTAATAATAATAAAGAATAGTAATTAGTTTCTGTCCTCTCAGGACCAAGAACTAGCCGTGGTCTCAGTTTAAGGATCCTAAATGGTCGTAAACTGGACCAATGTCTACTGTCTTCAAACTGGGATGCGTCCTCACAAGGTCACTCTCCTCCAGTGACTTACCTTAACTTACAAACTTGCCAGACATCTGATCAGTCCATCGACCTGTCTGGACTTACATCGGCTATCCAGTCGGCCTGTTGACCTAGCTGGATTTCTTGCCAGATATCCAGTCAGTCAATCGACCTATCTGGACTTTGTACCAGCTATCCAGTCGGCCCGTTGACCTAACTGGAGTTCTTGCTAGATATTCGATCGACCCGTTGACCTATCTAAACTTCGTACCAGCTATCCGGTCAGTCCGTTGATCTAGCTGGGTTATCTGCCAGATATCCAGTCAGTCCGTCGACCTATCTGGACTTCGTACTGCACACTTGATCATGTAGTTAGATCACAACAAAACGTAACTTAACTTGCTTATCATTCATCAAAACCTAAGGTAGACCGTTAGTACAAAACTGCACCAAATATCTCTCCCTTTTTGATGCAATGACAACCTAAGTTAAGTTAGGAAAAAGTACAAAAATAGACAAATAATATGATTTAAGTTATTTGGATTTCGATTTGTTTCAGCGTTTGTTAACTTCATCAACTTAACCCCTTAATGCTCTCCCTTTGGCATTCATAAAAAAACATGAATAAATATTTAAACAAAAAAATGTGCTAAGGAGAGTAAACAAAAAAAAAATTACAATAGAATAATTCTCAGAATTACTTGAGGAAGGAAAAATGTTATAACCATAAAAACTTTTCAAAATATATAAAAAAAATATTTTACAACATATGTTAAAATATGTTTTGAAACCACTTAGCATTTCAAAATGATAAAGAAAACAAATTATTAAAAATCTAAAGGTAAAAAAATTAATTTTGAAAAGAATCTTTTCAAAAAAAATTTTAAAATATTTTCAAGATATCTTGTAAAGTAGATAAAAAGAAATTTTAAAGACATCTTTTAAAATAAATTTTAAAACATTGTATATTAGCATTTTCACAAAGCTAATAAATTTGAAAATACTTTAAAATCTACTAACTTTAGAAACTCAAAAAAATGTAAAGTTGCTAAGTTCTCTAATAAAAACTTTAAAAGATTTAGAATTAAAGTTCTCCAAAGTTAAAATACTAAGTGCTGCAATATTTAAAAAAAATAAAATGATTTGGAAAAATTGAAATAATTTTCAAAATATGTGATAATCTTTTTCAAAAATAGATTTTTGAAAAAATAAAAGGAATGTTTTTAAAATTTATTAACTTATTAATTCTCTCCCTTAACTATCTAACCATTAGTTACTAACCAACTATCAGAAGATAGCAGTGTTTACTTGGTTAGTCAGATTAAGTCCTTTATCCAATTAGTGTTTGATTAAACTGGATTACTTAACTCAATCACTCTAAGTTTGGTATTTAACACCCAGACTTATGTTGATGCACTGATATAAGCATCTTAAGTCCAAGCAAACTACCTATGCATCTCACCCCTTTCTAAGTTTGGCAACATACAAACAAGGTATCCCTAATGTGTTGGTGAGATGCTCAAGTCTTAAATCTATAGGAATATGCTTTCTATGAGTTTGATCTAGGCTAAGGCTGTAAAATATCGTAACAAATAAAAATAAAATAATAAGGTTTAAAGGAGGAATAACCTTAATGGAATTTTTAAGAATTTTTAAAAAATTTATGGAAATTTTTCGAAGCTCGTATAAGGTAGTTTGCGGGAATGAAATAATAGACATGGGAAAAGCCTGTTTAGAAATACCAAAATAGGAGTTGATTTAGAAAAGTAATTAGGGTTTGATTAAACCAAACCTAAGCTTCCTAAATTAATTTATTTTCTTTTTCTTCTTTTCCTTTTCCTATTTCTACCCATGCCTAATTCTTCCCTCGCCGAAAACCCCTCTTCCTCTTCATCGAGCCGAACTCCTCTCATCCCGATTCTTTCCTCTCGCCGTCGCACATCACTTCTTCCTCCTCTCATCTTCTTTACGAGCCGCGCCTATAACGCTCGCCCTCCCTGCTAATCCTAAGGGACGGGGCTACGATACTCTATGTACAAATTTTTCTTTTTTTTTTTTAAAGCAGGTTCTTATTTGGTTGCCTAGCCACTGCCACACACATCTTCTTGCCTCTCCTGCTGCTCCTCTAGCTCATCCAGCTTTTTCCTTTATCTGTGGTACAAGGACAGTAAGCTGTGAGCACTCATGGCTCAGTAAGTTCCTTTCCTACTCACTAAAATCGAAAATCATAGTATAATCAAAGAATGTCTCAACATGGCATCATTTCAACTAGTCATGACATAATGTAACATACTCTTTTAAGCATATCATGCAACATGAAGAAATCATAATTAGTCATGGCATATCATAGCGTAAAGCATAGCATGAAGCATAACATAATCGTATCTAATCATGGCATATCGTCATAAGGAGTCATGGCATATCCTACACATGGACATATCATGGAACATAACATAATCATATCTAACCATGGCATATCATAAATCATCATAAGGTATATGCAATATGATTTTGAAAAACATGTATCCGAAAAACATGTGTATGTCTCATGATCTTTAAAATCATTTCTTCTTACATATATACTTGAACATAATCTCAACTTAAAGGGGATCCCGGCTATGTACCACTTACATATTGCGCGCAACCTATGTAGGTCCAAGGTAGCAAGTCTTGAACCCTACAAGGCAACATACTAGGCCCGAGTCTTACTCCATCGACCTAGGGGCACTTAGGAACCCATCCCTAACGAGGCCCGAGTCTTATTCCATCGACCCCGGGGCGCTTATGGAGCCCACCCTTGGTACAAGCCATATAAAGTAAAGTACATGTCATACTTATACATATCATACATCATAAAAGCATGCATCACTTAGGCACACATCATATCATAAAAGTATGCATCACTTAGGCATACATCATGTCATAAAAGTATGCATCACTTAGGCATACATCATATCATAAAGGTATGCATCACTTAGGCATACATCATACCATAAAAGTATGCATCACTTAGGCATACATCATATCATAACAATATGCATCACTTAGGCATAGATCATAAAAACATGCATATCTTAAGCATAAAGCATATCATCAAGCATGCATAATTTAACCACATAGCATATCATGAAAGCATGCATATTTTAAGCACTAAACATAGCATCAAAACATTCATAATTTTACCACATATCATAACATAAGCATGCATATTTTCAGCTCATATCATATCATCAAAGCATGTAAAATTTACCCACATATCATAACATAAGCATGCATATTTTCAGCTCATATCATATCATCAAAGCATGTAAAATTTACCCACATATCATAACATAAAGCATGCATATTTTGAACTCATAACATATCGTAGAAATTCTCATCTTGTATAGCTCACAAGCATACATGTCTAAGCATAAAAGTGTATCATGTGCTCATCCAATCATAAGGAACAATGTAACATGATTAATTTGGGTACTAAGCTTCCTAGTCCTTTGGGTTCTTATCTTGGCCGAAACCCTCTTAGGTGCCAATTCATGTTTTAACAACATCCAAGCATGTAGAACATAATTCATCCACATATCATTTTCATAGGAAGTATTATAAACAAGATTTACTTGGACTCTAAGTTCTCCAAGTCCTTAAACCTCATTTGGTCGAACCTTAACAAGTGTGAAACAAGGTTCTAAATGACATAAAGCATGGAAACCTTAACCATATTTATAGCATTTGTTTCAAGGAATATGGTAAGCACAATTGAGTTAGTTCCTAAATCCTTTAAGCCCTTAAAATTATGTCATGGCCGAAACTTACAAGTACTCATTTAGGTTTTCAAGCAAGCATACAAGCATGTGAACTTACTCTAACATCATGTATAAATTTATAAATGGCATCATACAAGTGGTCATGGCCGAAACTTCCCTTAGCATCAATTTAGGTCACTAACAACATATAGCATGTGAATTTCTAGCTTTCTACATTTCATATTTCATGGAGAGTGACATGAGCATGTTCAATGTAAGTTATAGGGTTTCTAAGGCATGTATCCCTTCATGGACAAGACTTTAAGGTGTCTATTTGAATCATAGTTAAATATATAAGCATGTGAACACAATCAACATGTTATCTCAATTTCATAAGAAGCATCTTTAACACATGAGGTCTAAATTTTAAGGTTTCTAGGTCTTTAAACCCTACATGGCCGAACCTCATCAAACATGGAATTTGTTCAAATGGCATAAAAGCATAGAAAGTCATAACACATTTCATAACATGTATAAAAGTCAAGCACTATAAGCATACATTTAAATTGTGTCTTAGGTTTCCTAGGTTTTTCCTTTCTTTATCTCATAGCATATGTTTGGCCGAAACCTTCCAAGTCTTTAAACTAGGTTTTAGGTGGCCTAAAGTATGGAAAACCTAAACAAGTTTTATGGCAAAAACATCAAAGGAACTATACATATAAGTTTGGTTCACAAACAAGCTAGGACCCTTGTGGTCATAATTATCATATATCATGCAACCAATTTTCCTATACTCTAATTAAGCATGGGTGCATCAAACAACTTTCATATCTTATTGTCATGGAGGTTTTGAGCGTGTTAAAAAAAATCTGTTTAAGCTATTCTAAACCATCCACCTTACCATGGCCGAAACATTAAAAGTGATGTTCCTGAGTTTCTATCAACATACAATCATGCAACTCTTTAAGAAACTCTATATTCTATCATATAAACATGGTGAGTTTAAATTCAAAGTCTTCCTAACCCTAAACCCTTCCTTGGCCGAAACTTGTGAGTGGGGTACTTTTGGTTCCAAGTAACCTTCAAGTATGAAAACAGTAATGGATCCTTAACCATTTATTTAGAGGGTTTTGTGCAAGTTAGGTAAACAAATAAATTCCCTAGCCCTTATAAAACCTTTTTGGCCGAAACTCTAGGGTTAGGTACATCTCTAATCCAGCATCACATATATATAAAAATATGAGAGAAAACCTTCTTACAAAGCATAGAAAAATTATCATGAATCAAGGCTTATATTAAACATTCCTAGGATCAACAAGTCCTTTCTTTGGCCGAATTTTCACAACTTTGTTTCTAGGTTTTAAAATCCTCATAAAATCCAAAAACACATTAAAACCACTTGTACCACAGGTGAGGGGATACTTACCTCCTTTTCGCTTGTGGTTCTAAAGTGTGGTGATGGAAGAAAGGGTCTCTTCTTCTTGTTCTCCTCCTTTGATTTCCCTTGGTAGCCTTCCTTGTATCCTAGGAGGAACCTTATTTTGGGGGCCGAAAATGGAGGAGAGGGGGCTGAGGCTCTTGGTGGTGGAGAGGAGAGAATGAGAGAAATGAGAGAAAAATAAAATCTTCTCTTTACATGCTCCCTTTTATGTTAAGGGGGAAGAGGTAGCAAAATTGGTTTTTGCTTTCCTTCTCCCTTAGCCCCCTTTTTTTTTCTTTTTATTTTATTTATTTATTTGTTCTCATCATTCATGATGAAACAAGGGGGAATGAATCCCCTTAATTATCCTCTTTAAGTCACGGCAAAGGGAGAGGAAGAGGGAGAGAAAAGAAGGAAGGCAAGTTGCATTTCTCTTGCTCTTTTCTTACTTTCTTTTGGCTAGCTTTTACTCTCATCCTTATCATGAGTTTCCCTCCTTTGCTATCAATACATCATTCCTATCCCAACTGGTTATTACCCATTAATCCTATCATTTACATCATGAGAGTTTCAAGGTTCAATCCTTGACCACTCTCTATTTTTGTTTCTTTTTATTTCTTTTTAGTTCAACATTCTACTAATATTTTTCTAAGGCAAATTCATCATTCTCATATTTATCTTAAAAGCTTAGTGGGTGTTACAGTACCCCGTACCTCATAAAAAGTTCGTCCTCGAACTTTAAAATAGCTACATCAAGTGGCACTGGACTTCCGGCTGAGTGCATCGGCCACCTTGTTCGCCTTTCCTGGGTGATAAAGAATCTCGCAGTCGTAATCTTTAATTAGCTCGAGCCATCGGCGTTGCCTCATATTCAAGTCTTTTTGTGTGAAGAAATATTTCAGACTCTGATGGTCGGTATAAATCTTACACTGAGCTCCATATAAATAATGTCTCCATATTTTGAGAGCGAAGACCACGACTGCTAGTTCTAAGTCGTGAATGGGATAATTCTTCTCATGCTCTTTAAGTTGTCTAGAAGCGTAGGCAATGACTTTGCCGTCTTGCATGAGTACAGCTCCAAGTCCTGAGATGGAAGCATCGCTGTACATATCGAAGCCTCTGTTGGTTTCCAGGAGAGTAAGAATCGGAGCACTGGTCAGTCTTTTAATTCACGAAACTCTTCTCGCAAGCTTCTATCCATTCATACTTTGTATTTTTCTTGGTGAGGGCTGTCATAGGGGCTGCAATTTTGGAGAAATTCTCTACGAATTTCCTGTAATAGCCTGCTAGACCGAGAAAACTCCTGACTTCGCTGACATTCCTTGGTCTGTTCCAGTTATTTACAGCTTCGATTTTGCTTGGATCCACCATAACTCCATCTTTGGAGATGACATGACCTAGGAATATTACTCGGTCAAGCCAAAACTCGCATTTGGAGAATTTTGCATATAGTTATTTCTCTTGAAGGATCTGTAGTACAGTATTCAGGTGTTCAATATGTTCTTCTGGGGTTCTCGAGTAGATAAGTATATCGTCAATAAAGACGATTACAAATTTATCAAGATATGTCGTAAATACCCGATTCATCAGGTCCATAAATACTGCAGGAGCGTTGGTTACTCCGAAAGGCATAACTATGAACTCATAGTGTCCATATCGGGTTCGAAATGCTGTTTTTGGTATATCATCTGGTTTCACCTTCACTTGATGATAACCGGATCGTAGGTCTATCTTTGAGAAAACGGTCGCACCCTTCAGTTGGTCGAACAGGTCATCGATCCGTGGGAGTGGGTACCGGTTCTTGATTGTCACATTATTCAGCGCTCGGTAGTCTATACACATTCGCATAGACCCATCCTTCTTCTTTACGAACAGCACTGGAGCTCCCCATGGAGAGTGACTAGGACGAATAAGTCCCTTGTCGAGTAATTCGGATAACTGTTCCTGAAGCTCCTTTAATTCAGTCGGAGCCATACGATAAGGTGCTTTTGAGATCGGCTGAGTACCAGGAATCAATTCGATCTCGAATTCTATCTCTCTGTCAGGGGCCAACCCTGGTAGTTCATCAGGAAATACTTTTGGATAGTTGCATACTACCCTGACATCTTCTAGCTTCGGGTCTTTGACTTGATTGGTATCAACCACGTGTGCTAGAAACCCCATACATCCTTTATCTAACATCCTTTGTGCTTTAATAGATGACAATAACTTCTCCGTTCCTTTCGGTTCCCCGTAAAACTCAAACTCTGGTTCAGTTTCGAGTCGGAAAATCACTTTCCTTTTGCGGCACTCGATTGAAGCGCCGTACTTGCTCAGGAAATCCATACCCAGTATTATGTCATAATCCTGCATATCAAGTACTATCAGATCGCAGTAGAGTTCTCTGTTTGCGATCCGAATGAGTACTGCTTGCAGCATATGGTCCGATGGCATAATCTCCCCGGATGGTAAGGTTGTTAAGAATGTGTCCTCTAGAGTTCGGGGTGGTATATCTAGCTTCTTCATAAAAGATATTGAGACGAACGAGTGTGTTGCCCCAGTATCAAATAATACTACAGCATACTGATTGTAAATAAGTAGCTGACCTGTGACAACAGTAGAGGCATTCTCCACATCTTCCTTGGTAAGAGAGTAGACTCTGTCGTTCGTCATAATGGGAGGGGCTTCCAATCTTCCTTGGCTGATCGAAGTCCCTTCTATGGCAGTTTGCATCTGATGAAGCTGTGCGGGGGTACTCCTATTCTGGTTATTCTGTGGAGGTACTCCCTGAGACTGAGTAGGGCAATTTCTTGCCAAATGTCCTTCCTTTCCGTAGTTGTAGCACTTTCTGGTGCTTAGGAGACATACTCCAGAATGCATCTTTCCACATGTGGCACACTGAGGGTACTTGGTTTGCTTATTGGCCGGATCACCTTTTGTGTTGTTCCACTGTTTCCTCTTTCCACCTGAGTTTCCTTTCCAGCCGGTTCTGGTATTGTGCGATTTTTGTCCTCCGGTCAGTGCTTGGTTCTTGCCCTCGTTCATTGCTTTCTGGTAGTGCTCGGTAATCAGGGCACTGCTGACTAGCTCCTCTGCAGTCTGCGGTCTATTAACTCCGCCGGCTACGTTCAGAGCTATCTCGGATCGGAGCATCTTTAACATTAACCGGACCCTTTCTTTTTCAGTACTGATCAGTTCTGGGCACAGACATGCTAGGCGGTTGAACTTCTTGACGGCTTCATTAACTGACAGATCACCTTGCCGGAACTCAGTGAACTCGTCATAGTGCTTGTTGGTCACTTGCATAAGGAAGAATTCTTCTAAGAACTCTGTCTCAAAATCCATCCACTGCATCTGGTTTATTTGTCTTTTCGCCTTTACTCGGTCCCACCACATCCGGGCATCTCCGGTAAGGCAAAACGACGCGCATTTGACCTTCTCGTGTTCAGGTCAGTCCAGTAGTTCCATTATGCTCTCCACGGTCTTGAGCCAGGCTTGCGCATCCCATGGTTCGCAGTTTCCCGAGAAGGCTTCCGGCTTAAGCCTTTGCCACTGAATCAGAGAGTAGGGGCTGCCGGGGGCACTGTCGCGGCTGTAGGTATAACCGGTAGTGTATTCTGATTTGCCGGTGGGGTAACTGGGTTGCCTTGCTGACCCATTAAGGTAGTGATCAGCTGCTGTTGTTCTGTGATCTGACGCTGGAGGTCTGTGACTACCTGTGTCAGGTCTGGTGGAGTCATTGTCCCCTCGGTTCGGTCATTGCGTGTCCTAACCATGTTTATCTAAATAATGACAAATAGACTAGTGTAAGTGGTTATCATTTTTTAGCCAATCTAACGTACTGTTTTGTTTCTATCTATTTGTTCTGGTATTATTCCTAACCTACTAATATGTAATCCTAATCTAAATTATAACTAAAAGCATAGAATAAAGCATCAAACATAAGCAAGCAAAACATGAAACTAAAGCATAAGCAACATAAGGAAAAATAAAGAATAGAGTGACAAACAATATAACATAAGGAAATAAATCATAAGCAATATAGAAAAGAAAATAAAGCATAAGCAATATAACAAGGAAGAAAAATCAAGCATAAGTCATATAACATGAAACTAAGCATAAGCATATAACAAGAAAATTAAGCATAAACATTCTTACTTGGAGCGGCAGGTCGGAGGCTTGATGTGTGTGTAGTGAGCTGGCAAAAACTTGGCTCTGATACCAACCTGAAACGCCCGCCCTCCCTGCTAACCCTAAGGGACGGGGCTACGATACTCTATGTACAAATTTTCCTTTTTTTTTTAAAGCAGGTTCTTATTTGGTTGCCTAGCCACTGCCACACACATCTCCTTGCCTCTCCTGCTGCTCCTCTAGCTCATCCAGCTTTTTCCTTTATCTGTGGTACAAGGACAGTAAGCTGTGAGCACTCATGGCTCAGTAAGTTCCTTTCCTACTCACTAAAATCGAAAATCATAGTATAATCAAAGAATGTCTCAACATGGCATCATTTCAACTAGTTATGACATAATGTAACATACTCTTTTAAGCATATCATGCAACATGAAGAAATCATAACTAGTCATGGCATATCATAGCGTAAAGCATAACATGAAGCATAACATAATCGTATCTAATCATGACATATCGTCATAAGGAGTCATGGCATATCCTACACATGGACATATCATGGAACATAACATAATCATATCTAACCATGGCATATCATAAATTATCATAAGGTATATGCAATATGATTTTAAAAAATATGTATCCGAAAAACATGTGTATATCTCATGATCTTTAAAACCATTTCTTCTTACATATATACTTGAACATAATCTCAACTTAAAGGGGATCCCGGCTATGTATCACTTACATATTGCGCGCAACCTATGTAGGTCCAAGGTAGCAAGTCTTGAACCCTACAAGGCAACATACTAGGCCCGAGTCTTACTCCATCGACCTAGGGGCACTTAGGAGCCCATCCCTTACGAGGCCCGAGTCTTATTCCATCGACCCCGGGGCGCTTATGGAGCCCACCCTTGGTACAAGCCATATAAAGTAAAGTACATGTCATACTTATACATATCATACATCATAAAAGCATGCATCACTTAGGCACACATCATATCATAAAAGTATGCATCACTTAGGCATACATCATGTCATAAAAGTATGCATCACTTAGGCATACATCATATCATAAAGGTATGCATCACTTAGGCATACATCATGTCCTAAAGGTATGCATCACTTAGGCATACATCATACCATAAAAGTATGCATCACTTAGGCATACATCATATCATAACAATATGCATCACTTAGGCATAGATTATAAAAACATGCATATCTTAAGCATAAAGCATATCATCAAGCATGCATAATTTAACCACATAGCATATCATGAAAGCATGCATATTTTAAGCACTAAACATAGCATCAAAACATGCATAATTTAACCACATATCATAACATAAGCGTGCATATTTTCAGCTCATATCATATCATCAAAGCATGTAAAATTTACCCACATATCATAACATAAGCATGCATATTTTCAGCTCATATCATATCATCAAAGCATGTAAAATTTACCCACATATCATAACATAAAGCATGCATATTTTGAACTCATAACATATCGTAGAAATTCTCATCTTGTATAGCTCACAAGCATACATGTCTAAGCATAAAAGTGTATCATGTGCTCATCCAATCATAAGGAACAATGTAACATGATTAATTTGGGTACTAAGCTTCCTAGTCCTTTGGGTTCTTATCTTGGCCGAAACCCTCTTAGGTACCAATTCAGGTTTTAAACAACATCCAAGCATGTAGAACCTAATTCATCCACATATCATTTTCATAGGAAGTATTATAAACAAGATTTACTTGGACTCTAAGTTCTCCAAGTCCTTAAACCTCATTTGGCCGAACCTTAACAAGTGTGAAATAAGGTTCTAAATGACATAAAGCATGGAAACCTTAACCATATTTATAGCATTTGTTTCAAGGAATATGGTAAGCACAATTGAGTTAGTTCCTAAATCCTTTAAGCCCTTAAAATTATGTCATGGCCGAAACTTACAAGTACTCATTTAGGTTTTCAAGCAAGCATACAAGCATGTGAACTTACTCTAACATCATGTATAAATTTATAAATGGCATCATACAAGTGGTCATGGCCGAAACTTCCCTTAGCATCAATTTAGGTCACTAACAACATATAGCATGTGAATTTTTAGCTTTCTACATTTCATATTTCATGGAGAGTGACATGAGCATGTTCAATGTAAGTTCTAGGGTTTCTAAGACATGTATCCCTTCATGGCCGAGACTTTAAGGTGTCCATTTGAATCATAGTTAAATATATAAGCATGTGAACACAATCAACATGTTATCTCAATTTCATAAGAAGCATCTTTAACACATGAGGTCTAAATTTTAAGGTTTCTAGGTCTTTAAACCCTACATGGCCGAACCTCATCAAACATGGAATTTGTTCAAATGGCATAAAAGCATAGAAAGTCATAACACATTTCATAACATGTATAAAAGTCAAGCACTATAAGCATACATTTAAATTGTGTCTTAGGTTTCCTAGGTTTTTCCTTTCTTTATCTCATAGCATATGTTTGGCCGAAACCTTCCAAGTCTTTAAACTAGGTTTTAGGTGGCCTAAAGTATGGAAAACCTAAACAAGTTTTATGGCAAAAACATCAAAGGAACTATACATATAAGTTTGGTTCACAAACAAGCTAGGACCCTTGTGGTCATAATTATCATATATCATGCAACCAATTTTCCTATACTCTAATTAAGCATGGGAGCATCAAACAACTTTCATATCTTATTGTCATGGAGGTTTTGAGCATGTTAAAAAAAATCTGTTTAAGCTATTCTAAACCATCCACCTTACCATGGTCGAAACATTAAAAGTGATGTTCCTGAGTTTCTATCAACATACAAGCATGCAACTCTTTAAGAAACTCTATATTCTATCATATAAACATGGTGAGTTTAAATTCAAAGTCTTCCTAACCCTAAACCCTTCCTTGGCCAAAACTTGTGAGTGGGGTACTTTTGGTTCCAAGTAACCTTCAAGTATGAAAACAGTAATGGATCCTTAACCATTTATTTAGAGGGTTTTGTGCAAGTTAGGTAAACAAATAAATTCCCTAACCCTTATAAAACCTTTTTGGCCGAAACTCTAGGGTTAGGTACATCTCTAATCCAGCATCACATATATATAAAAATATGAGAGAAAACCTTCTTACAAAGCATAGAAAAATTATCATGAATCAAGGCTTATATTAAACATTCCTAGGATCAACAAGTCCTTTCTTTGGCCGAATTTTCACAACTTTGTTTCTAGGTTTTAAAATCCTCATAAAATCCAAAAACACATTAAAACCACTTGTACCACAGGTGAGGGGATACTTACCTCATTTTCGCTTGTGGTTCTAAAGTGTGGTGATGGAAGAAAGGGTCTCTTCTTCTTGTTCTCCTCCTTTGATTTCCCTTGGTAGCCTTCCTTGTATCGTAGGAGGAACCTTGTTTTGGGGGCCGAAAATGGAGGAGAGGGGGCTGAGGCTCTCGGTGGTGGAGAGGAGAGAATGAGAGAAATGAGAGAAAAATAAAATCTTCTCTTTACATGCTCCCTTTTATGTTAAGGGGGAAGAGGTAGCAAAATTGGTTTTTGCTTTCCTTCTCCCTTAGCCTCCTTTTTTTTTTCTTTTTATTTTATTTATTTATTTGTTCTCATCATTCATGATGAAACAAGGGGGAATGAATCCCCTTAATTGTCCTCTTTAAGTCACGGCAAAGGGAGAGGAAGAGGGAGAGAAAAGAAGGAAGGCAAGTTGCCTTTCTCTTGCTCTTTTCTTGCTTTCTTTTGGCTAGCTTTTACTCTCATCCTTATCATGAGTTTCCCTCCTTTTCTATCAATATATCATTCCTATCCCAACTGGTTATTACCCATTAATCCTATCATTTACATCATGAGAGGTTCAAGGTTCAATCCTTGACCACTCCCTATTTTTATTTCTTTTTATTTCTTTTTGGTTCAACATTCTACTAATATTTTTCTAAGGCAAATTCATCATTCTCATATTTATCTTAAAAGCTTAGTGGGTGTTACAGCGCCACCCGATTCATCTTCGTCACTAGGACAAATCCACTGCCGCCTACTGCTAGGAGCCACCATCGGTTGATGTGGGCCAACGCTAGAGCATTGGCATTGTTGATTTCCCCTCTTTCAAGTCGTGCCCTAAATCCACGCTGTCGATTCATCTCTTCATCCCTGATCTCCGCCGACCCTTGCTTCTTCTCCATCGCAACACCATTACTGCCCGACACCATCGACCCTCTTCTAGCTGTGGACACCGAGCACCCGTCGCCAACTAAGCCCTAGATCTGTCCTACTCGCGTCGTCACCACCGTGTGTTGACCGTCGGTGTTGCCTTTCATCCACGCGAGCAGCTGACGCCAAGGTCTCTTCTTCTTTCCTCTCGATTTTCCCTTGCTGCTCTATGCCTTAGTTTTCTAATACCACCTTTGTGCAGTTCATCGGCACAGATCGCGTCATCGTCGGCCGCTGCCACTGTGAGATGTTTGCACAGCTCTGTCAACCACCAGCTACCCTTATATTCTTAAGACCTCTTGGCCCCATGAGAAGATTTCGGCCAGAACCTCCAAGGAGAACTGTTCTGATAAGATTTAGCAAGTGTTATCGATCTGACCAGAAGTCATGGATCAATTGAGGGTAAGATCTCTAGTTTAAGAGGTTATTGATTAGTAAATTAGGTTTAATTTCATATATGGAGTGTTTGTTGTGGAATGGTTAGGGTGCCCTAATTCTATATTGTTAGTTTATGCCTTTCTTGGATTAAAGTGGAACATGTGAAGGAAGAGTTTGGATCAATTTAGCTTGATTGATAATTGATACCAGGATTATGATCCTTAGTTGTGCCTTGTGTCCTGTATTTATAGGATTCGAGTTGGATGTAAACTTTTGGACCTATTGAAGACGGTTGACACGATCTTCTTTTTGAGGCGGATACTTCTGACTTGTCTCTTTGATATAGTCATTTTAGATATGTATAGTAGTTTATTTCTAGTAGTAATAATTATGTTTGCATCTACTTTGGTATGTCACTATTTGGTTTTTGTAGTTTACCTATATTTTTGTCTTTTGTGTATTCATGCTTATATTCTCTTGTTTGTTGTCATGTTTACTCCTGATCATAGGAATAGTGACATACATTGTCCTAGTGTGTAGTAGTCCGGTTATTTGATATATCTGATTTGTGTACTTGGATTTATGTTACCTAGATCATTGTATGATTTATTTCCTTATTTGTGCATTTTATATGGATGTGTATATTGTTTGTATCTACATGTTTAGTATCATGCACTATCTTGTACGATTGCATGCTGAGCGATTTTCGGCTTCATTATTGTTGAGCACATCGCCAGTTACATGATCTGCACACAACCACTCATGAGTTAGTGGTATATTAGGCAGGGTGTGTGGCAGTTTGCTCTGCCAGTGCTCCGCTGGTCCACTCATGGATAACGTGACGTAGCATGGTAGCACGACAGAGATCCCTCCTCTAGACTGTCTCAGGGAGATGAGAGCATTGCGCTCCCCCACTCTGTTTGGGGTAGGAGGATAGGTGTACTCCGACAACATCCTATCCACTCGGTCACTTAGGAGCAGTGATGGCAGAGTGCACAGTTATCATAGCTCTACCCACTCGGTCTCACCATCGCGTGTGAGATGGTTGACTGGCGTCAGGGGTGACACATGTCATTTTTGCATCATATGCATGGATTGCATTAATTGTTTATGCTTGCTGCATTATGTATGTTGCAGTTTGATGGTTGCATATGATTGACATGCATACAGGTGACATTTTGTATCTGGTATGACGACCCTTATTTCCGGATAGGAGGTTCTGATGAGTACAATTTCTTCAGCCCTTTTCAGTCTACATTTCCTACTTTTGTTCAGGAAACTGTACCGCATGATTATTACTGTTAGTTATATCTTATTATGCATGTCTATCCGGTATCCGCTGAGTTCTTGGACTCACCCCATTGATATATTTTTATTTCACACATCAAGTAGATATTTGTGGAGTTGCTTGGAGTATCCTGTCTGCCGATCCTACGCCACATCCGAAGACCTAATTTCTGGTTTCATTTGTACTTTATTTGGTTTAAGTATTTGGTGTACTTAGCATTGTATATTCCGATTTTGTTTCTGGTTTGTTGTGATGTGGTGACTTCTATTATTTTGTTGTGTTGTGTAAGCATAGTTGTAAGTAGAGCTCGCCAAATGGTAGAACCCTACCAGGGTAGCACAAAAATGTGCATGCAAATCTCCTAAGTCCTAAACTATCATATAATAAGGTGAGGGAAAAGTGAAAATCCATTCCACCAACTCTGGTAGAGTAGGTCAGGTCATCTATCTTTTCGAAGTTACTATAGAACTGAGCACACAAATAGATTTACTACATGACTATAGTAAACCAGTTTATCTAACTAATAGTACTCAATAATCTGTGTGATAGGGGCACAGTATTGAGTAAAAAAGGTTCTACTTAAGTACCGAGTTTCAGGGCAACATATATATGCTGTAAGGACAACCTAAGCTGCTCAGTAGAGAATCTAGCATCAGTAGATGGAGTATTGTTAGGCCTAATGGTAACATGTCATCTTTTCCTAATTTTATACAAGTATATAAACATAAATTGACAACGAAAACACATAAGAACTAAATGTTGACAAGATAAACTAAGTTGAGGTTATACCTAGGAGACATTTTGAGGTGTTGGGGATGAAAACATTGAGAAATCGTAGTTGGAAGGTGCCTTGTCGCATCCGAGATCACAAACAGAAGATGTTCTGTTCGCTAGAAAAACATTGCTTAAAGGCGCCTCCAAGCTTAATGGAAAGCGCCTTCCATAGGTTATAGAGAGCGTCTTCAAGCGACTGAAGGTGTCTTCCACCGCTTAGGTGGGATTTTTCCCGCCTCTCCTGAAAGCCCCTCTGAGTGTGTCGAAGGCGCCTTCGGAAGGCGTCTTTTTTTTTAAGTTTAAATTTTAAATTTAAATTTAATTTAGATTTAGGTTTAATGTTTAATTTTAAATTTTAATTTTAATTTTAATTTTAATTTTAATTTTAAGTTTAATTTAAATTTTGATTTTAACTTTAATTTTAATTTTTAAATTTTGATTTTAATTTTAATTTTTAATTTTTAATTTAATGATAAGCTAAAACTTAAAATTAAATTTAAAATTTACCTCAAATTAAGATTAAAATTAAAAGTTAAAATTAAACATTAAATTTAAAACTAAAAATTAAAATTAAAATTAAACTTAAAATTGAAATTAAAATTAAAATTAAACTTAAAATTAAAATTAAAAATTAAAATTAACCAATTTTAATTTGAGTTAAATTTTTAAAATTTAATTTTTAAATTTACCTTTTAAATTTAATGTTTAAGTTTTAATTTTTAATTTTTAATTATTAATTATTAATTTTTAATTTTTAATTTTAAGTTTAATGTTTAATTTTAATTTTTAATTTGTAATTTTAAGTTTAAATTTAAATTTAAATTTTAGTTTTAATTTTTAGTTTTAAGTTTAATGCTTAATTTTAATTTTTAATTTTAATTGAGTTAAATTTTAATTTTAATTTTAATTTTAATTTGAGTTAAATTTTTTTAATCTAATTTTTAGTTTTACCTTTTAAATTTAATGTTTAATTTTTAATTTTTAATTTTTAAATTTAATGTTTAATGTTTAATGTTTAATGTTTAATGTTTAATTTTAATTTTAATTTTTAATTTTAAGTTTAAATTTAAATTTTGATTTGAGTTAAATTTTTTTAATTTTTTTTAACATTAAGTTTTAAGTTTAATTTTAAGTTTAAATTTTAATTTTAATTTTAGTTAAATTTTTTAAATTTATTTTTTAATTTTAAGTTTTAAGTTTAATGTTTAATTTAAATTTTTTATTTTTAATTCTAAGTTTAAATTTTAAATTTTAATTTTAATTTAATGTTTTTAGTTATCTCACCCGATATACGTTTTCAATCAAGGAATCCTATAATTTTGTGAGATAAGTTAAGTTTAATTTTGGAATTTGGTTTAACTTTTTGTTAAATTCAGGTTTAGTTTTGGGTTCAGCAAACAAGCATTGTTTGGATAAACTTCTGGGTTATGAAGAGTCACCTAAATATAATTAGAGTAACTATGCTGTCGAGGTTTTCTAAATAGTTATATTCACTGAACTTAGTACAAAACCTTAGTCAAGCTAGTAGGATCCGTAAAGGATAATTTCAGTAAGTTCTACTAAGCCAAATGTACCAAGTCAAAGCATTATCTTCTAGACATGCATAGACAGAGTTTCTGTCACGCTCCGGGGGAGTCCCTATCCGAAGAAAATTTCGATAGCACCTCCCCTGTACGGCTGACAATCTGAAGCATTTCTACAGACACAATATACATCAACCACATGCGGCTGAAATATATACATAACCACGCAGTTAATAATCTCAGCCTATACGGCTGGACAAATATAACAACAACCACACAGTTATATATATTTTTATCAGCCACTCGGCTGAAATCAAAACCAACACAACGGAAAAACATAAAGACAAGCCCACACAAAACAAAACAAAACACTACTAGCCGGCTAGGCTTACACCACACAACAACACAAAATACCACGTAACAATAACAACATTCCAAAAACAAAGTCGGAGCATAAATCTAAATACACTGACACATAATTCAAATAAAACATAAAGGGAAACTATAAGTCTTCTGATGTGACGTGGGGACCGGCAGACATGATACTCCAAGCGACTCCATAACGACCTGGTACCTGAAAAAGAAAGTGTCCACGGGGAGTGAGTTCAACAACTCAGCAGATACCAGTTGACATGTATAGTAAGATATAACAGACAGTAATAACTATGGAGTACAGTCTCCTAAACAAAAGCTGATAATGCATAACAAAAAGGGCTGAAGAGAACTGTACTCACCAGGGTCTCCTATCAGAATAGTCAGGTCGTCAGACCGAGAATGTCATAAATCCTGTATGCATGTCAAACATATGCATCCATACAAATGCAACATATAAGTGCAACAATCACAATCAGTAAATGCATCAATGCATATGATGCCAATGATATGGTCACCCCTGATGCCAGTCATCCATCTCACACACAATGGTGAAACCGAGTAGGTAGGGCTGTGACAACCGTGCACTCTGCCGTCACTGCTCCTGATGAGTGACCGAGTAGACGGGATACTGTCGGAGTACACCTATCCTCTTTACCCCAAATCATAAATAGGGGAGCTCAATGCTCTCATCTCCCGGTACATGATGACGGGGAGGGATCCCTGTCCTGCTACAACGCTACGTCACACTAACCTATGAGTGGACTAACGGAGCCCTTGACAGAGCATCTGTTGCAACACACCCTGCCTGAATATACCATTAACCCATGAGTGGTCGTGTGTGTAAATACATGCAACTGGCGATGTGCTCGACAATAATGGAGCAGACTATCGCACAGCATGCAATCATGCGAGATGATGCATGACACTAAATATGGCAATATCCTGAACAACATGGCAATATTCATATATAAATATAAAATGTGTATTATAGGACAATGAACCAAATCAAAGGTATACAAATCAGGTAAGGTATCAAAAACTTACGTCCTGAGCACAATAAAGCATGGTATGTCACTACCTCTATGAGCATATATACAATCATGTGGGTACTAACATAAAATGCATAACAGGGAAGCAAATAAGCATGTAACAGATCAGGTAGTGACCAACCGAAACAAGGACGAACATAATCATTACTAAAGGTTATAACATACTAAACATATCAACATGACTATATCAAAGATAAGTCAAGGTACCCGCCTTTAACTGTAGTCTGTGCTAAACAATCCTCACATCAGAACAATCGTCCCGTAATCAGAATCCTGCATACACATATTTAATTTAGCTACTCTAACAAGTATCATTTAGCTAACTGAATATCAGGACCAAATGAATAAACCTATTTCCTTTCCGATTAAGGAAACCCAAATTGAATCAATCCCAAGTGGTCCCAATTGTTATAACTCAAGAACAATCTCAACTAATACAATTCATTTTATCAACTCAATTCATCCATCATCCATCTGAACCAACCAACCACCAAATAACCATCATAATCAAACTAAACTTACCCAATAGTGAGTATCCTTTTATCACCTCGCAGTCAGAGAAGTGGTTGTCAGAAAATCCTAGTCGAAGCAACGATGAAGCTACTGCCCGCAATGTAAATCATCCACAATCCGCACCTCAATCACATCTGAAATTCCAACCTAAGATAACTAATTACTCATTAATCATGTTATCACAGATTAACATCTCAAATAGAATCTGTTACCAATCCATATCAACCTAATACTAACAAGAGATCAACCAAAACACTATACATAACTTACCTTGAATCAAAGTCTCCAATTCAAATCTAAAACCTTCACATTTCACATGCCAGTGAATTTTCAATCCAAGCACCCTTAAATAGAACAATCCAACATGAGACTATAGAAGGTAATCTAGAAAGGAAAACTAAACCAACAAAAGAGTAATAATCGGATGCTTATACCTCCTCAATGACCTGATGGAGCTATTTCATGACAACCAGAGAACCAAATCGAGGCAGGAAACGGGGTCAAGCTCCGGCGTCCAGTGGCTGATGATCGACGGTCGACTGGCTTGCTAGGGCACTGTGGTCGACCTTGTAACACCCACGAAATATTTGAGCTATACATATGGGTATTCTATTTTAAAATAAAAAGGGAAATGGAAATAGAATCAAAAAGAAATAAAAAGAGAGAGAGGGTAAGGTTTGAACCTTGAACCTCTCACAATAGATAAAGCTAAATTGGTGTATGATAACCACTAGAGTCATGAATGATATGTGAATAGAAAAGAATGGAAATTGTAGTTAAAAGTAAGAGTAAGATTAAGTAAGGGAACAAGAGAAAATCAAGTAGCTTTCCTCCTCTTCCTCTTGGTTAAGAGAAGAAGCAAGCAAAAGACAAGTTGTCTTTCTTCTTTCTTCTCTCTATTTTCATGGGAATGAAGAGGGTGAGAGAGTAGAGGAGTCAAGGGGATGAATTGGGGCATGTTTCATCCTCATTGAGAATAAATAGGAATGAGAAGAGAAAGGAGAGAAAGTTTGGCTACTTCTTCCTCCTTCTTCTTCCTCCTCCTTCCTTCTCCTTCTTCCTCCTCCATCGAGACCTAAACCTCTCCCTCTCTCATTTCAGAAATCCAAACTAAGGTTTTCTTACTAAGAAAACTAATTCACAAGAAGGAGTCCTCAAGATCTACTCCTTACAAGCAAGAGAAGAAAAGGGAGAACTAGGAAGAGAAGCTTCTTCTTCCTCTTCACAAGAGTACTTTCTCTTAACAAAGCAACAAGTAGTGAGTATCCCCTCACCTGTGATACAAGTTGTTCATATGTTTCCCATGAGTTTAGATTGTGTAAAATAAAAACCTAAGGTTCTCTTGAGACTTTCGACCATGGTAAGATTAAGGGCTTAGGAAAGCTTAAAACCAAATCTCATGTGCTCATGGTTTTCTTTATGATATGATATGAAGTTCTTATGCTTATATGTTGTTAAAAACCTAGACACCTTCACTTAGGGTTTCGGCCATGGTGAGATTAAAGGCTTAGGAAAGCTTAAAACCAAATCTAATGTGCTCATGGTTCTCTTTATAATATGATATGAAGTTCTTATGCTCATATGTTGTTAAAACCTAGATAATATGCTCATGGTTTTTTCTTTATGATATGATATGAAGTTCTTATGCTTATATGTTGTTAAAAACCTAGACACATTCACTTAAGGTTTTGGCCATGATAAGATTAAAGGCTTAGGAAAGCTTGAAACCAAATCTAATATGCTCATGATTTTCTTTATGATATGATATGAATTTCTTATTCTCATATGTTGTTAAAACCTAGATAATATGCTCATGGTTTTTCTTTATAATATGATGTGAAGTTCTTATACTTACATGTTGCTTAAAAACCTAGATGCCCTCACTTAGGGTTTCGGCCATGATGGAATTTAAGGGCCTAAGAAGGCTTGAAACCAAATCTAACATGCTTATGATTTTCCTTAGGATATGATAAGAAGTTAGCTTGGTGTCCTTATGCTTGTAGGTTGCTTAGACTTAGTTTCATGCTCCTTAAAGTTTTGGCCACCATAAATTAAAAGACCTAGGAAGCTTAGAACCTAAATTAAATATGCTCATGATGTTCCTTATGATAATTATTATGAAATGGGTTTAGGGTCTACATGCTTTTATGTTGCTTGTAACCTAGAAACATGCTTAACAAGTTTCGGCCACAACAAGTTAAAAGGCATAGGAAGCTTAGAACCTAAACTAATTATGCTCATGATGTTTCTTATGGTATATGATATGAAATTGGTTTAGGGTTTACATGCTTTTATGTTGTTTGTAACCTAGATCTATGCTTGGCAAGTTTCAGCCATAATAGGATTAAAAGACCTAGGAAGCTTAGAACCTAAACCAAACATGCTCATAATGTTCTTATGATAATTATTATGAAGATGGTTTAGGGTTATATGCTTTTATGTTACTTGTAACCTAGGGAAAACCCTTGCATGTTTCGGCCATTATATGGGATTAGGGTTAGAGACCCAATCATGATTCACTATGTGTTTCACATGTTATGATATGAATTAAGAGGTGTTTGTAAATGATTTCCATGCATGATTATGCTTCCTTATGATATGTTTTATGCTTACTTATGTATGCTTATGAATCATGTATTGTAACGACCCAACTTTCCCTATTTCGAGTTCTAAATGTCCTTAAAATTATTTGGAGATGCTTTTAAAATATTCTAGAAGTTTTTAGAAATTTTTAAAGTATTTTTACGTAAATTTTGGAAGTCGTTTGATATTTTTACAAAACGAAGGAAGTCTTGACAAAAAAATTGTCAAAGCCGAGGTTTGAACCGGAAACCTCGGGTTAAGCAGAGATTCGCTTAACCAACAGACCAGCCGAATGTTTCTTAATTAAACCTACATCGAAATATATTTAAGTTATAGTAGAGAACAAAAATATAACCTAGTTATAAAGGGATTAGGTTTTCCCTTTTCTAGCCGAAAACCCGACCTTCCCTTCCCCGTTCTCTCCCGACGGCGCCTTCCCATCTCGGACGAAATCGCAGCGGTGAGCAAGGGTTTCTCCGGCGTCGGCGAAGGCTTTTTCCAGCCAGTCTTCACCCGTGCGTGGTTACCTCGACGAAGGGAGCCCGAAAACACCAAAGAGCCACCGAGATCTTCACCTAGAACCTCCTTCCTCCTTCGGTTGGGGACTCATCCAAACCCTAGATCTCCTTCTCAGTTGTAAGTCCAAGAAAACAATGGGTAAGTACTACTCACCTATGGTAGGAGTTGCTCCGGATTTAGGGTTTCATTTCCTTACTTCGGACTTTACTGTGCCGAGTAGGATTGTATGCTAGAGCTTTTCCTTTCTTTGCTTTGTTTATCTAGCCGAATTTCTAAAGTTGAGTTGCTGTGCCGAATTGCCATACTAGGGTTTTTCTTACCATCCACAGCATGCTCCTTTGTTTCGGATTTCACTGTGTAGAGTGGTTGCTAGGGATTTAGCCGTGTAGTTAATGAGCATGAACAACTCCTTAGTCAAGTATGTTGTGTTAGTTTCCTTGTTATTCGATTAGCATGAGAATTTTGAATTTTGTGATTGATATGCTTCAATTGTGATAATCCGAACAGCCCCTAATTCTAGCACGTAGTTATGCTTTAAGCATGCCTTTAGCACTTCAATGGTGTATTCTTGTATGTCTACCTGCTGCCCATAAATTCCAGCAAGCTTGTCCTTCATTTGGGTCGTGCAGATGGGCACAAACAGCCCTCGATCATTAGCATTTCAAGTGTAGGCAGTCCTGGATGATTGGTAGGCATGATCAGTAGGTTATCTAAGTGAAAATTTTAGTTTTTGGTGTTGTATAGTGGCACGAACAGCCCTTAACCTAGATACAAAGTGTTAGTTTCTTTGCTATTTAATAAATATGATCAACCCTGTTTAATAGCATTTCAAATTTAGCTGTTCATTATTTTGTAAGCATGATATTCTATTGGGTATGTGCAGCATTGATCCCTTTATTACTAGGTTTCATTTGCTATTAGTTATACCTGGGCAGACTTTCTAGTTTCCCATTTGCTATTGGAATAACATGAGCAATATTGAATTATAATTCAGTTGCTAGTTTCTTGTTTTGATACATATGCATATGTGTGTTAGTTAGCTTCTAATAGCTCTTTAATTTAAAGCATATAGTTAGTTGTTTTTGCTATTTTAATAAGATGAATAGTCATGTATTTTAGTGGAATGATTATGTACCCTATTAAACCTTTTGAGGATTATGGGTAACTACAAGTAAGAAAAAGACCAAGGTCTAGTTAGAAAGATAACAAGTAAATTAAAGTAAGAGGCTAGTACCCGACTTTCGAGGTTGTCGTTAAACAAATCTAGGTGACCAATTCCGAGGTCTTGGCCCTGGTAAGACCGAGGTCTTTATCCTCATAGGACTGGAGGCTCGCTACCTCAGTCACTATTAGAGAGCGCGCATAAGATGGTACTAAGCCTGGGCCCAAGAAAGAGAAAAAGAAAGTTAAGAATTAATTTCAAGTATAAAACTATAAGTAAATGAAACAAGTATCACCTATGTTTAGAACTAGCCAAGATTATCTCTTTTAATTCTAAGCATACCGTATTAGTTTTCATTTGCTTTCCTTATGAGTTTATTGAGCATGATTAGCTTTATTTCTAGCATGCAGATTTATGCTTGTATATCATGAGTATGCAGATTATTTTAATGCTTTGCTATAGATGAGCATGAGTAGCTTTTCTTTTTAGCATTTCAATTTTAGCATCCTTTGCATCTTATGCACTTCGAGTTTTTGTGAGATAGTTTAGTACTTACTAAGCATTTCGCTTATAGATTTATTTTCCTCCTACTGCAGATAAAGGGAAAGTTAAAGTATACAAAGGAAGGCGACAAGGAGATGCGTGAGGGGCGTGTGATGTCTGGGCTATGGGAGAGATCTGGGAACATAGTTTAGTTATTTTGAGTTTTGATGAAAACCTTTGAGACTGTATCATTTATTCTGAGTCCTTGAGATTTTCTTTGGTTCTAAATTGCATGCTATGATGTAATTGTTAGTAAGTTTGTACCTTGATGCTTTCTTGAGTTATAGTTTTGATATATTTCTGTTAGTATAGTTATGTTATAAATGCATGTGATGTATGTATTGGATTTTAGTCCGCTGAACAGCAGATACTCTGTCAAAATTTTAAGTTTTCTAGAAACATTTAGTACAGCTTACTACACTAGTTGTTTTAGAATCTATAGTAGTTAAGTAGTGGTCACCTTTAGAGAGTAGTAAGAAGGGTGGTCGCTACATGTATGATAATGACTTTATGATGGGCTATATGCTCAAGTATGCATGCTTTATGATATGACAAGTAAAAGCCTAAGAGATGCTTCCCTTTTTGTTGGGACTACGAGCACTCTTTATGATATGACAAGTAAAGGCCTAAGAGGTGCTTCCCTTTTTGAGACTAAAAGCACTTTTCATGATAAGATAAGTAAAGACCTAAGAGTTGCTTCGCTATTAATTGGGACTAAGAGCATTCTTCATGAAATGATAAGTACTATGACATGCTATTTTACTTTGTATGGCTTGTACCAAGGGTGGGCTCCATAAGCGCCCCTAGGCTGACGGACTATGAACGGGTCTAGTAAAAGGAATGGGCTCCTAAGTGCCCCTAGGTCGATGGTCTATGAAACGGTCCTAGTTCCTAGTAGGTTCAAGATTTGCTACCTTTGATCTATTTAGGATGCGAACATTTATGTATGTATGTGGTACAAGTCGGGCCCTCATGTTGAGATTATGTTTAAGTACTATATGATATGTTTTCTTTAAAAGACATCTTGCACATGACATAACGCATGTTTTTGAAAGACATCTTGCATACACTTATATGATAAGATAAATTATGATATGATATGATATGATGCTCTTTATTTTATGAGATGATATAGCATGATGTTTCTTGACGATATGATATGATATGATGCTCTTTTATTTTATATGATGATATAACATGATGTTTCTTGATGATATGATATGATATGATGCTACTTTTCTTTATGATATGATGTTCAGATGATTATGTTTCCATGATATATGCTTATGTGATTATGCTATGATATACGTTTTTTTTGTGAGTAGGAAAGGATCTCACTAAGTCTATGTGCTTATAGTTACTTTCCTTGTACCGCAGATAAAGGCAAAGGATGGGTGAACTAAGGGAGCAGCAGGAGAGGCAAGAGATGTGTGTAGTAGTGGCTCGGCTAAGGAAAAGACCTGTTTATATTAATTTATGCATGATATGAACTATGTCTATCTTATGTTAATGTTTTGCATGATTACTTGACACTTGTTCATGTTTAAGATAGAAATTGATTCCATGACCTCATTCACTTAGAGGTATACAAGAATATATAAATAAGTACTTCCGCTGCTTTAGAAAAGAAATTTTAATATGCATGTATGTTCCCCGTATAGTAACCCCGCCCTTCTAGCAGGAAGGGCGGGCGTTACAGCCGTGCAGGTCCAGAAGAGGGGAAGAAGGCCGTGTGGCTCTACACGGCCGTGCTCGGAGGTCGAGGGAGTCGCGGGTCGGCCGGCTAGGGCTCGGATGCCGACAGATCGGGGGTCAACGTCGCGTCGGCCAAATGAGAGGAATCGGCTCTCGTCGTTGGCGGCAGAGGGTGAGGGCGTGCGGACAATGAAGAGGAGGAGAAGAAGAAGTGGCAGAGGGGATTTGAGAGGCTCGGTGAGGGCACGGGGAGGAGAAGAAACTGTCGCGAGCGGTGGTTAGGGCAGATGGGTGTCGGGCGCGCGGGGAGGAAGAAACGGAGAAAAGAAATGAGAAAAAGAAAATAAATAAAGAAAATCAACTTTTTCTCACTTAATTGTGTAGCCTAAACAGGTTTTCTCGGGCCCCATTTTTTTTATCCCCTGTTAACTTGTCCATACGAGCTCCGAAAAATTTCCGAAAAATTTCTAAAAATTTCGAAAAATTCCCTTATTATTATCTACCCATTTCTGGTATTTTACATTCTCCCCCCATTAATAAAAATTTGATCCCCAAATATCGTTATCTACCATCATCAAGTACTAACAACAGATATAGAGTATAAATGTTGAACGGTAATAACTCACATACCTCATGTGAAAAGATGGGGTATCAAGCTCGGATCATATCCTCGAGCTCTCAGATAGCCTCCTCGTCTGAATGATACTATCATCCGACTTTAACCAGCCGGATAGTCTTGTTCCGTAATTGACGCTCTTTTCGGTCCAGAATCCGTACCGAAACCTCCTCATAAATGATGTTAGGCTAAATAGGAACTGACATATCTGTCAGCACATGTGTCAAGTCGGGTATGTATCTTCACAGCATAGACACATGGAATACATCGTGAACGTCTGTCAGGGACGGCGATAGTGCTAGCCGATAAGCTATCGCTCCAATCCTCTCTATGATCTGGAAAGGACCAATTTATCGCGGAGCTAGCTTACCTCTGAAGCCAAATCTCTTCACCCCTTTCGTGGGTGAAACTCGCTGAAATACATGATCGCCTGCAGAGAACTCTAAGAGTCTCCGACTCCCGTCTGCATAACCCTTCTAGCGGTCCTACGCCTCTGACATCCTCCGTCTGATAGTACGGACCAACTCTGCCTCATGCTGAATTCTATGAGGTCCCAACAACTAGGCCTCCCCACCCTCATCCCAGAGGGTGGGTGTCTGATAAGGCCTACCATACAACGCTTCAACGGTGGCATTTGGATAGCCGAATGCAAACCGTTGTTGTAGGCGCACTCTACCAATGGCAAGTGATCCTCCCAATTGCCCCTAAAAATCCCATACACCTGATCTCAGCAGGTCCTCTAGAGTCTGAATGGTCCGCTCTGACTGTCCATCTGTCTGCGGATGGAAAGCTGGAGCTGAGTGCCCAAGGTCTGCTGCAGACTTTGCTAGAATCGAGACATGAACCGAGAATCTCTATCCGAAATAATAGTCAAAGGGACACCATGTAATCTGATAATCTCCCAGCAATACAGATCTATCAATCGATCCAGGGAATCAGTTCTCCAGATCGCTAAGAAGTGCGCGGATTTGGTTAATCGATCAACGATTACCCAAATCACATCATGGCTCGTCGTGTCCTCGGCAAACCCACCACAAAGTCCATAGTAATATGTTCTCATTTCCACTCAGGAATAGGAATCCGCTGAAGTAAACCGGCAGGTCTCTGGTGCTCAGCCTTCACTTGCTGACAGACAAGACATCTAGCTACAAATTCCGCGATGTCTTTCTTCATACTGTTCCACCAGTAGGAACGCCTCAAATCTCGATACATGCGGATCCCGTCTGGGTGGATCGTAGATCGAGAGCGTTGAGCCTCCTGAAATAGCTCCTATAAGACTGAGTGAGACTGAGGTACACATAAGCGACCTCGGAAACATATAATACCCGCTTCATCTCGGGTAAACTCGGTCTGCTTTCCAGAAGCTATCTGGCTGCCAATAAATGACAGATGCAGATCACCGGCTTGGGCCTCCTGAAATCTTCATCCTGATCGACGACTGAGTAACCATGGTAACCAGAATACCCTGCTCTGTCTGTCCCTGCTCCGCAAGGCCTAACTCGGAGAAACCCTGAATCAAATCTGTAACCACCCCTCGGCGGCAAGCTAAAGTCTCACTGAACTTCCGGCTAAGTGCATCGGCAACCACATTAGCTTTCCCTGGGTAGTAGCTAATGGTACAATCATAATCCTTCAGGAATTCCATCCATCTCCTTTGTCGGAGATTACTCTCCTTCTGTGTAAATATATATTTGAGACTCTTATGATCAGTGAGAATCTCAAATGTACTACCGTACAGGTGATGCCGCCAAATCTTCAAGGCAAAAATAATGGCGGTCAGCCACAAGTCATGTACTGGGTAGTTCTCCTCCTGCTCCTTCAACTATCAAGAAGCATGGGAGACTACCCTGTCGTGCTGCATCAGAACAGCGTCCAAATCCTGTAGAGATGCGTCAGTATAGAGCACGAATCCGTCCTCTCCAGAAGGTAAAACCCAAAATCGGAGCCGACACTAGTCTCCGCTTCAGCTCCTGGAAGCTGATCTCATAATCCTCAGTCCAAGTGAACTTCACGCCTTTCCTACTCAGGCGTGTAAGTGGCATAGCAATCCGAGAGAAACCCTCAATGTATCTCCGGAAATATCGAGCCAAACCAAGGAAGTTGCGAGCCTTCTCTATAGACTCCGTTTACTCCCAACGGTAACAACCTCTATCTCCTGTGGAACCACGATATACTCCTACTGGTGACCGTGTGTCTCAAACATCTCACAGAAGACAATCAAAATATGCACTACTGATCTTCACATATAGATGTTTCAGTCGAAACATCTCTAGAACTATGCGAAGATGGTGTACGTAACTCACCTCGAATCCGTAATAGATCACAACATCGTCAACAAAGACAATGGAAACCGATCGAAACATCCTAGGAATACCAAATTCATCGAGTCCCTGAAAACATCTGAGGCTCCGTAAGCCCTAATGGTAAAATCAAGACACATAATGTCCGTATCACCAAGATTCCTAACCACAAGATCCCAGACAATAAGTCAGGAATCTGATCACCAATGATATAAATCACCAATGATATAAATCACCAAAGAATAGATCCTCCAGTGTGAGAGCAACACTCCATCACACGAAATACCACATATGTGGGAGCAACGCTCTACCACAAGAAATCCTCCATATGTGGGAGCAACGCTCCACCACAAATAATCCGAAATATGTATCTATAATAAATATGGGAGCAATGCTTCGCTACAAGTAATCCGCAATATGTGGGAGCAACGCTCCACCACAAACAATTCATAACATGTGTGGGAGCAACGCTCCACCACAAACAATACATAAGTGCCCAAGGCACCTAACTATCCAGCTAGAGACTACACGAGATCTCTCTACCACAGATCATTGTGGGTAGCCTAGGGTATAACAACCCAGTAAGAAAATCAAATTCATAGTCAACTCTATCATCATCCTAGTGGGTCGGTCACCCACTAATAGGAGAATTAGTTGATAGGGTAATACCACAAATGTCATAATGTAGACATTCAACATTCTACATTCAACATAGGTAGAATCATCATGATGCTACCAACCATACACCTGGCACACATGCACACACAACATATGTATAATCGACATAATCCTCCAATTAGTACACACCAAATATACTCACAACATAGGTATAAATCATCGTGATACCTCCAACAATGCATACAGAAGCCGTGTGCATATATCAACATAGGTATAATCGATAATACACCTCAAACAACACTCTCATGACATATTTACACTTATGCCAAGAGTATAATCAACGTAATACTTCCAACAAATCATAATCGACATGAGTGTACACATAGAACAAATATAATGAATCAGATACCTCGAATATTACACCGAACACATCTGCACATATCACAACTCAAATTAAATCGATAAGATACCTCCAATAAAATACTCAAACATATGTGCACATTTCATAACATAGATTTAATCGACAAAATACCTCCAATAAATAAATCAGACCACTCGGGTATAATCTATTAGAAATCCACAACAATCATAACTGGAAAAGTATACACACACTACATGCAATTAGATCGTCCATCATAACACTCCTACAACACTTAATAACCATATGTACACACCACATAGATATGCAGAATCAGCATATTTAATCCAATCAATCTGATATTCTCTATGCTACCTTCTATGTATCCAACTAGGTAAATACAGTCTAAAATTAAAGTCCACATGGAATAGGATACATTGATCCTCTATAGACTGACCGAAATCGACAATAGTATACGGTCAATTCAGTCTTTTCCACGTCAGTACAAAACATGCACTCAAATGTGCTCTTGATACCAACCTAAGCACAAATAACCAAAAGATCAGCATCTCTATAAAATAGAGTAAGTCGATCCCCTACTGATCGGACCAACCAAAACAAATGAATCGGTCATTGACTATTTAAATTTAACGAATGTACACAAATCCTCCACAAGCAACTAAGGTAAATCGATCTACGACTACCCAAGTCGACAGCGTAAATCAGTCTTCTATTGACCAATCTAACCAGAGTAAATCAATCATTTACTAACGAAACTAACTAAAGTATATCAATACACTACTGGCTGAGTCAACAAAAATATGTATTTACTAGTCATTACCTAACACCTAGCCAATAACAACAGAGACTGGTATGTCTCCAACCTCTAACCAACTAGTAGTAACAAAAGCTAAAACTACTGGTGATATAATATGGAAAATCACCAGAGACTGTAATCCTCGATCTCTATTAAAGTCGACCATGATCAGGGGTTTACCTAACACATAAAATATATGTTATATCAACTAGACAGGTACTAAAAAGAATGCTAATACATGTCATAACTGTAATAGTCAACGGTACATATACTAACAAAAAGGTAGGATAACAGTATACCAACATACCTCCTATAGCTTGGAGATGTCCTGCTGCTGCCAGGTCCCAAAACCCAAAAAGTCACATCGAGAAAACTAAAACACGAAATCCAAAACATGGGATATAAAACTCGTAAACCGTGCTCTGATATCAAATAAATTGATATCAAATAAATCTCGAAAATCCAGAACACATAGCAAGTATCGTATACCTGCTCTGATACCACTAAATTGTCATGCCCCGGGGAGTCCCTGTCCGAAGAAAATTTCGACAGCACCTCCTCTGTACGGCTGACAATCTGAAGCATTTCTACAGACACAATATACATCATCCATATGCGGCTGGAATATATACACAACCACGCAGTTAATAATCTCAGCCTACACGACTGGACAAATATAACAACAACCACGCAGTTATATATATTTTTATTAGCCCACTCGGCTGAAATCAAAACCAACACAGCGGAAAAACATAAAGACAAGCCCACACAAAACAAAACAAAACACTGCCAGTCGGCTAGGCTTACACCACACAACAACACAAAATACCACGTAACAACAACAACACTCTAGAAACAAAGCCGGAGCACAAAGCTAAATACACTGACACATAATTCAAATGAAACATAAAGGGAAACTATAAGTCTTCTGATGTGACGTGGGGACCGGCAGACAGGATACTCCAAGCGACTCCATAACGACCTGGTACATGAAAAAGATAGTGTCAATGGGGGGTGAGTTCAACAACTCAGCAGATACCAGTTGACATGTATAGTAAGATATAACAGACAGTAATAACTATGGAGTACAGTCTCCTAGACAAAAGCTGATAATGCATAACAGAAAGGGCTGAAGAGAACTGTACTCATCAGGGTCTCCTATCAGAATAGTCAGGTCGTCAGACCGAGAATATCATAAATCCTGTATGCATGTCAAACATATGCATCCATACAAATGCAGCATATAAGTGCAATAATCACAATCAGTAAATGCATCAATGCATATGATGTCAATGACATGGTCATCCCTGACGTCAGTCAGCCATCTCACACACAATGGTGAAACCGAGTGGGTAGGGTTGTGACAACCGTGCACTCTGCCGTCACTGCTCTTAATGAGTGACCGAGTGGACGGGATGCTGTCGGAGTACACTTATCCTCCTTACCCCAAATCATAAATGGGGTAGCTCAATGCTCTCATATCCCGGTACACGATGACGGGGAGGGATCCCTGTCCTGCTACAACGATGCGTCACACTAACCCATGAGTGGACCAACGGAGCCCTTGACAGAGCACCTGCTGCAACACATCCTGCCTGAATATACCATTAACCCATGAGTGGTCGTGTGTGCAGATACATGTAACTGGCGATGTGCTCGACAATAATAGAGCAGACTATCGCACAGCATGCAATCATGCTCACATCAGAACAATCGTCCCGTAATCAGGATCCTGCATACACATACTCAATTTAGCTACTCTAACAAGTATCATTTAGCTAACTGAATATCAGGACCAAATAAATAAACCTATTTCCTTTCCGATTAAGGAAACCCAAATTGAATCAATCCCAAGTGGTCCCAATTGTTATAACTCAAGAACAATCTCAACTAATACAATTCATTTTATCAACTCAATTCAACCATCATCCATCTGAACCAACCAACCACCAAATAACCATCATAATCAAACTAAACTTACCCAATAGTGAGTATCCTTTTATCACCTCGCAGCCAGAGAAGTGGTTGTCAGAAAATCCTAGTCAGAGCAACCATCAAACTACTGCCATCAATGTAAATCATCCACAATCCGCACCTCAATCACATCTGAAATTCCAACCTAAGATAAATAATTACTCATTAGTCATGTTATCACAGATTAACATCTCAAATAGAATCTGTTACCAATCCATATCAACCTAATACTAACAAGAGATCAACCAAAACACTATACATAACTTACCTTGAATCAAAGTCTCCAATTCAAATCTAAAACCTTCACATTTCACATGCCAGTGAATTTTCAATCCAAGCACCCTTAAACAGAACAATCCAACATGAGACTATAGAAGGTAATCTAGAAAGGAAAACTAAACCAACAAAAGAGTAATAATCGGATGCTTATACCTCCTCAATGACCTGATGGAGCTATTTCATGACAACCAGAGAACCAAATCGAGGCAGGAAACGGGGTCAAGCTCCTGCCGATGGTGAGTGGCACGGGTCTGTTTGCTAGAGCACAGTGGTCGACCTCGGCGCACAGATCAGAAGAGAGGAAGGGGTCAACCTAGGGCTTCGCTGCGACGTGTCTCGGAGGCGAGGTCGGCGCTAGGGCTGATGCCGAGATCGGGGATGGGGTCAGCATCGCATCGGCCAAATGAGAGGAATCGTCTCTCGTCGTTGGCAACAGAGGGTGAGTGTGTGCGGACGATGAAGAGGAGGAGAAGAAGAAGTGGCAGAGGGGATTTGAGAGGCTCGGTGAGAGCACGGGGAGGAGAAGAAACTGTCGCGAGCGGCGGTTAGGGCAGATGGGTGTCGGGCGCGCGGGGAGGAAGAAACGGAGAAAAGAAATGAGAAAAAGAAAATAAATAAAGAAAATCAACTTTTTCTCACTTAATTGGGTAGCCTAAACAGGCTTTCCCGGGTCCCCTTTTTTTATCCCCATTAACTCATCCATACGAGCTCCGAAAAATTTCCGAAAAATTTTAAAAAATTCAAGAAAAATCCCTTATTATTATCTACCCATTTCCGATATTTTACAGTTTTCCTAACCTACTATCATCCAAAACTTCTTCGGTACTTTGGTCAAGTTAAACTATTGTCCTTATTTTAGCTAGTCCTAATTACTCTACCGAGTAAGTTATTATTTTGGAGGTGTCAACTAATTTGGAGCCCCTCCCCTAAATTATTAAGCTTGATTTTCAAGTATTGGATTTGTGTCGATTATTTTTATAATTATAGTGGACTTAATAGTAATTAAATTTATTTGCTTTTATTTTGTTTTCAATGTTAGAATTTAGTTTTACAAATTTATTTTGGTTTGAATTTAATGTTTTAGTTGAATTTGATTTTATGTAGTGTATCTCATTTTTAGGTATATAATATTGGTTGATTACTACTTGTGTAGTTAGGCACGCTTTTGGAACCCAAGCTTTAGTTTGAGTCATATTTTGTTTAACTAATGATATAAAGGATTTGTTGGTTGAGCTGGACTTGTATCCAAATCCAAACTTATTGTACATAGCTCTTTGTGAGCCAAGTATCATGTCGAGATACTTGGATCTAGTTGTGAATTTTTGTAATAATTCTTTTAGTTCAATTATTTCATTTTTCAATATGAGATTATCCTTCTCAAGTTTTGCAACTTGAGTTGGAACTTTAACTTGAATTGGTTCAGTTGTTGAACTTGATTTTAATTATTAATTAAGTTTGTTATTTTCTTCTGTTGGTTCATTTATGCAATTTTTAAAGTTAGTTAATTTTTTATTTAAACATGCAATACTTTTTTTAAAAAAAAATTCTTAAGGTAAAATATACCTCATCGGAAACGAGTGCGGACTCAGGGCTTGATTCATGTTCGGACCCAGCTTCCGATTTTGATTCATAAGCCATCAGCGCAAGGTAGTTGGAGTGTTTTAGTTCTCAACCATCTGATTCATCTCCGGA
The DNA here is from genome assembly GCF_018446385.1 of Zingiber officinale. Taxonomy (NCBI): domain Eukaryota; kingdom Viridiplantae; phylum Streptophyta; class Magnoliopsida; order Zingiberales; family Zingiberaceae; genus Zingiber; species Zingiber officinale. The sequence continues at coordinate 52,435,614 of NC_055987.1, read as the reverse complement.
CAATTCATCCCACGTCGCTTTGAGGGTCTTCCTCTTCTTCTTCAGATTCGGGCAGTCGGTCTTGTAGTGCCCCTTTTTGTTACACCTAAAGCAGGTCACATTCTTGTTGTCAGAGTTGGTTGTGGAGTTTATCTTCTACAGATCCTTTTTGCTGAAATTCTTCTTTCTCCTAGTGAACATCTTTCTTACTAGGTTCACCAGGTATTCTTCATCCTCTGAGTATTGGTCAGACTCAATTTCATGTTCAGGTTTGGTTCTAGACTGTTCTTTTGATGTCCCTGCAATAAGAGCAATACCCTTCTCGATTTTGGCGTTAGTTTATTCATGCAACTCTAATTCACAAAATAACTCATCTAATTTTAATTTGGACAAATTTCTCGAAATCTTATAGGCATCCACGATGAATGCCCACAGTGCATTTCGAGGAAACGCGTTTAGAGCATATCTTATTAAGTCGCGGTTTTCCATCTGATGGTCGATGGTGTGAAGTCCGTTGAGGATGTCTTTTATCCTCGCGTGTAGTTGACTTGCAGATTCTCCTTTCTACATTTTTATGTTAAATAAATTATTTAAATAAAAATCCCTTTTTGTTACCTTCGCATTATAGGTTCCCTCGTGCAATTTGATAAGTTTATCCCACAGCTCCTTCGCATTTTCGTGTGAGCCGACGTGATTCAGTTCTTCCTTCATTAGCCTGCACTGAAGTGTGTTGAAAGTCTTGAAGTCGATCTAAGCCTTTTCTTCATTTCCGGATTCTAATGTTCCGGGTCATTGGAATTTCGGCATTGTCGACAGGAGCTTTGTAGCCTCTGGTGATGTTGAACCACTGGTCGAAGCAGGTTTTCAGGTATACCTCCATCTGTTTCTTCCAATACAGGAAGTCGTCACCGTTGAATAGGGGAGGACGAACGGTGTTGTACCCTTCAAGTTGTGTCATTTGAATGCTGAAAAAATAAACTCAAGAAAGTATCAAGACTCGGTATTGGATTAACAAAGTTTAAGATATAAATATAAAAATATAGAAAAATTTGAGAGGTGTTGCACCAATATCAAATTAAAATAGAACGAAAAAATTATCTGAATAGGTAAAGTTTTACCAATTCAAATAGAATGCGAAAAATAAAGAAATCTAAGAACGATTCCCCTGTCTTGATTGGTGGTAGCACCAATTCAGAGCAAAACTTGCTCTGATACCACTTGTTGAATTGATCGCACGTGAAAGGGAGGTGAATCATGTGGTTTTCAACACTTTTCTTTTTGGTTTTAAAAAATAGAGTAAAGTACACAGCGGAAAATTAAAATGAAAAGCCAACACTAGAAAACGTAAGCGGTTTACTTGGTTCGGAGCCTTCAACAACTCCTACTCTAAGACCCAGGACCCGCGGACCTATCGATGGGTAATCCACAAATGACCTCTTCTGGTACCCTGGAAGAGAGAATTGAATACAGAGAATAATTCGGATAAGTGTAACAAGCTACACTTTTCGTTTGCATAATGTAAGTACAACAGTAAAGTTTGTTACAGACACTTAGAATTTAAATGTGGAAGCTTTCGTGTGTCAATGTCGGTCTACCGGTCACGATCAGAAGTCCTTGGAACAGTTGTCGGCCGCAGTAGCTTTGCAGCAAAGTCGTAGCAGAAGCCTGGAGCAGTCGGAAGCTTAAATGAATGCAAGTAGCTCGTATATAGGTGTTCTGCTAATGCCTTCTTGAGACAGCCTTAAAAAAGGCATGGAAGGCGCCTTCCATAGCCAACGAAGGCGCCTCCAATGAGGCAATTTCAATCCCGAACAGCCCGACACTTATCCACGACTTCGGCTAAAATTTATCCTGTGGAAGGCGTCTTCCATAGCCATGGAAGGCGCTTTCTATGAACAGTACGAAGACAACTTTTCTCCTTTTGTCCTGCAAAACAACGTTAGCACAAATAACCTTCAAAACAAGTATTAGGATAATTTAATAATAATAAAGAGTAGTAATTAGTTTTTGTCCTCCTATGACCAGAAACTAGTCAGGATCTCAATTTAGGGATCCTAAATGAACATAAACTGGACCGACGTCTACTGTCCCTCAAATCGGGACGCGTCCTCACAAGGTAACTCATCTCCAGTGACTTACCTTAACTTACCAACTTGTCAGACATCTGGTCAGATCATCAACCTATATGGACTTCACACTAACAACCCGGTCGGCCCGTTGACCTAGCTAGATTTCTTGCCAGATATTCAATCAGCCCGTCGACCTATCTAGACTTCATACCAGCTATCGGATCGGCCCATTGACCTAGCTGGAGTTCTTGTTAGATATATGATCAGCCCATCGACATATCTGAACTTCATACCAACTATCTGATCGACCCGTTGACCTAGTTGGAGTTCTTGCCAAATATCTGATCGGCTCGTCGACCTATCTGGACTTCGTACCAACTATCCGATCGGCCCGTTGACCTAGCTGGGTTTCCTGCCAGATATCTAGTCGGTCCGTCGACCTATCTGGACTTCGTACTGCACACTTGATCATGTAGTTAGATCACACCAGAAACTAACTTAACTTACTTGTTATTCATCAAAACTTGAATTAGACCGTTAGTGCAAAACTGCACCAACACTTGTTGCCCAATCCACTTAATCATGATTTCTGCGCCCAAACTAAAACTTTCTTGCACACTTAGTTAAGCTTGTTATATCACAAAAACCTTTAACATTGAACCTTTGTCAATATCAAAACATAGGCTTGATTAACTAGTGCTTCTAGCACCAATAGATAAAAATTCATTGGTACTATATTCATTTAAAACTAATATTATACTATAAAAATTGCTTAAATCTAAATATGAAATAGGATAATAAAAATTAGAAAGTTGTTTGACTATATCATTAAATATTTTTAAAATTCTACAAATATCACTACAAATATTATATTGTTGAGAAGATAAATATATAGTAGTATTATTAATATTTTATGAAAAAAATAAATAGAATAATTCTCTATATTGAAATGAATCTTGTAACAATTGACACGTTGAATTCCAACATATTGGTACATCATGTAAAAAAATTTTAGGTTTCGTTTCATTAGTTTTTACAAGATCTACTATATTGTTTCATCATAGATGAATGCAACTATAAATAGGAAATATTAGTTCTAATTAGTTTAATATAATTTTTTAAAATTTTTAATCCATCTTAAACATATAAATTTGAAGCATGACATATGTAACAAATTTAAAAAAAAATAAACCACCAATAATATGTTGACATATAAATTTTAATTCATTAATACTAGTGTTATAAGAACTAGCATTATTAAATGATATTTAAAATATTTTGAGTTAATTAATACTTTTCTAAAATTAAACATAATAATTGTAAAATGTTGTGAGCATTATGTGATTCATCAAAAACTCTATAAACTAACCATCTTTTTGGATATTTCAAGAGTTATCGATCTAATGACAAGTCACACTCATATGTAAATATGTTTGTCAATGATCCTCTAAATATCGGAATATAAAGAAATTTTATTATTTAATTTATGAAATTCTTCAATTAAATCCCCCTTATTTTACTAATTTTTAATTATATGAGTAAGTGTAAGTCTATGAACACATTTAATATATAGATTAAGAGATTCTTATAAAAACCTTTTAAAGTGCTTTTAATTTAAAACTAAATAAAAGATATTCTAGAGAAATAAATGTATTTAATAATTTTCTTAATTTATTGTTGAAATATAAAATAAACCAGAAATTATTACTTCCATTAATGAAAAATATAGATAATTGTGTTTGAGAATGATCGATTTCATATTCTGTTGGGTGTTTCACTTCTACGTGGTATTTCAATAACTCATAGTTGTCCCCAACTTAAAATTTGTAGGAAGTATTGCAGTACTTACATTTTACACATAATTTTTCTAATGTAAAAGTGGCATTCTTAAAAATATTTAATAAAAATAGAAGATGTTAAAAGAGAAACTTTCCAAATCTTAAAAGTAATTGCATCGGTTCTTCTTTGTATTTCAGATGTCAGAAGTTACTTGATCTCATAATCGACGGATTAAATGTTGAACTCCTCATTTAAATTCACTCTTTTCTTTCCCCTCCAAAATTAAGATGATAAACCTCCTCGACCTCCTTCCACTGTAGTCGGAAGTTGAAATTGAAAACGTGTAAAATTGGAGTTAAAAACGTGTAGAAATTACAAAATTGAGAATAAAAATAGAGAAAATAGATGTGAAAATAATAAAATGAGCTCTCTATTTATAAAGTTTGGAGAGTAACGAACACTAAATTGTAGTCATTGATAAAAAAAAAAAAGAAATAGTCAAATGATCTCAACCTTTCATAATATAAAAAAAAACACTTTCATAATATAAAAAAAAACACTTTTATCCCAACGACTAGAACTATCGGTTTCCAATGTTCAAAAGGGGAAAAAAAATGTGAACATGTTGTTAACTATCGGTTCAGCGGTTTTTTTAGGTTGGAACTGAGTCAACAATTATCTGACCCATTAAACCTAGTTATGAGCCCGCAGTCAAGTCTACCCTCATGACTTTGACCCATTTTTCTAGATAAGGACATTGATTGACTTCTTGAAAAGACGTGGGATCATCTTCCAACCCTATGTTACTACAAGAAAAAAATTGAAAGATAATACTTTTTATGCGTTGTCTGTGGCTAAAAAAACATTGTTAATAATCCTGATGTTAAAAGTCCACTCAAAGATAACACAAAAAAATATTATCATTTTTTACAAAGATAACGTTTTTTTAAATGGATAAAAACCATTTTCTTTTTTAAAATATAACTATTTAGCAAAAGATAAAAATTATTATTTTTTCTATTTGTAAAACTATTGTCTATTATATTTACATCACGAATTACTTAATTAAATCCATATAATTACAACTGATTCATCTTCTTACTATTGAACCAGAATATGTCATACAATTTAAACATAAAATATATAAACATAATTCACAATCTTTGGATCCATGTTAAATCTATATAAAAGTAAAAAATCTTACATACATGCATATTAGTTTTAACATATCTTACTTTTTTGGAATGAATCTTTCTGATAATATTGTATGTTCTTGAAAAAATACGAGTACTCTTCTTGACAAAATAAAAATCCCACTTTAATTTTCTTTCCACATATATTTATGATGAGGAAGAAAATTATTATATTAAAATTAAGATGAAATAGCTCACATAATTAATATATTAAATTATTACGTTATAATTAAAATGGAGTAGCTCTCAGTCCATTAAATCCAATGAATAGATTTAACAAAGACAATAAGCTAATAATATATATAACATTTATATATTAAACTCAAGATGATAAGGATGAGAGTGACGGGATCAAGGAATTCAAGTAGCGGTAGCTTTTTGAAATTCCTAGACAGTATTTGACTTTAAAGGATAGTACCAAACCTGGGAAAATTTCAACCTAAATGTACAGGTAGTATCCACCATCCAAATATGAGAGATGAGGACACTGCTTTTATAGGTAGGAACGAATTAACCCCATACCTGTCTCTACAGCTTCAGCTTCAGCTTCAGCTTCAGCTTCAGCTTCAGCTTCCAATGCTTGGCAATATTCTCAGTGGGTCATCTGAGTTGGGAGCGCTCAATAGTGCTTGAATGCTGATAAAAAAAAAATCAAGAGAGAAAAATAACCATCAATGACTAGATTTGACAGTTTTCGTAAACTGATTTGTTCGGTAGAAAATTGATAACTTTGTTTTCAGAGGATCCACTACCAATAATTTTGACTTCATACCTTCACAAGATTATATATCCAAATAGTATTTAGTAATTAATATTACAAAATATTACACAGCAGAATTTAAACAAAACACTAGCAATAACAAAACTCTATATATTCCAAGACTAGGTCATCAAACATGTACATAAATAAGATAGATTCCAATCAGTTGGAACAATGCTTTAATTCTGAAACTAGATCGACTCTATCTGACATGAAATCCTAACCATGGAAAACGATAAAATAAAAAACAAAAAACAAACAAATTGAAAATAGATTCCTATTTTCAACAGACATGATCACCTCGGCAATACTGTTCGAATTTGTAGTGCTGGACTCCACTTGTCTTTGAGAATAGCAAGGCATATTCGTCCAAGCTGTATGAATCATTAACCTATTTAATAGAGATCAATAGCATCTCTGAAGAAAAATATGAAGCCTATTTACTTCCCTTGTCAATATTGGATGGTAGATTTTAGTGAGAAAGCGAACCTACAAACCAAAAAGAACAAGAAAAATAGGACTGAGCTAAAACTTCAAAAGTGCACTGAGAAAAGATATGGAATATCTGTTTTTTCTATTAACAAATTTGTTGAAATTAGTACCAGAATATATTAATCCTAATGATAAGATGTATCTCATGCAGTGTTAATCGAATGATAAAATGTCGCATGTGGTGGAATGGTAGTCAAATGCATGTATCAGGACTAGGTTGGCTACAATAACAGCAGACCCAGGACTTTGAAAATAGACATGCGCTGAAAGGCAATTAGAGCATAACAATCCAAGAATTCTGAAATTTTTTCATCCAAATAGAAATAAGATTGATAAAAAGATCCATAATAAAGTCCTTTCCTTTAGCAGATTAGCTATATAAATTTCCAAAACTCTATAGATTTGGAAGGCAATTAGAGTCTAAAAGAAAGCTTGTACTAGTATGAAAGTAATTATCATATCATATTTTTGAAACCAATGATATGCATTTACAGCCTACATCTTAGAAAATGTTCATAAATGGGAAGAATGACCAGAAATATAACAAAGGTAACAAACACATACAAGTTTAAGACCATAATCGATGTATGAATTATAATAACATAAATAAAAAGTGGCAATTCACATATTGAAGCATGTCCCCAAAAGAAACCTCCAGGACTTCTGCCAATAATTAGTTGCATATATATTTTTGAATAGATGTAACAAAAAAAGAAGAACTTAAAAAGAGAACTTGAACAGTTAAATAGCTAGTCTACGAGCAAATAACCTTCGTACGAGCAAAATCCCAAGAGGTAATGTCCCAAAATGAGAAACACGATCCCTGTGGTACCAAAAATCTATAATTTACGAATTTATAAGATGATTCCACTAAGGGATAACAACAACAGAAAAAATCGAAGAAATGGAAAGAAAATACCTCGCTCGTTCAGTAATCTCTAGGTTTCCTATTTGAACGAGGCATTAAAAAAAACATAAAAGAAAAAAAATCAGACCTAGGAACCCGATGTTGGAGGCAAATGGGGAAGAAATTAGGAGGCGAAAACGAAGTAGAGAAAAAGAAACCTTGATGATTCTGGGAGGAAGATTGCTGCTCCCCATGCCAGATCAAGATTAGGGTTTCAAGTTGGGTACCAGGTTCTTCGAGTTGCAAGAGAAAAAGAAAATGGCATTGCAACAGGCAACTTGCTCAATGCCAAGGGAAAATTAGAGAAGTAAATCTAGTAAGTCTCTTAGATTCTTTATCTCCCTATGATAAATGAAATGATTGTGTTTTATGATGTCTGTAAAATATAGTAGAAAAGTATAACCCTCTTTGATTATATATTTTTTTTAGATTTAAGATACTTAATTATTTATATGAAAAAATATCTAAATTTTATTGTATATCTATAAGTTTTTTTAATTGATAAGTAGTAATATTGGTTAATAATCTCCTAGGTATCATTAATAAAGGTCTATTTGATTGTCTTAAAGTTTGTGATGGTCCTGTAAGCACTTCAGTTTGTGTTTATGTGTGTGAATGTAGATCTATTAGAAGGAAAATCCTTCTCTTGATTTATGTATGTGAGAAATTTGTAGGTAGTAGGTGATCGCCTAGGAATTATTTTTTCAAGAGAGAATTTACTAAAGTCTTTGTTTAAACTTCCTAATGCTTCTTTGAGATCGTTAGTTTAATTATTTTTGTGAATATGGTTTTCAATTGTAAAGAGTTGAATTTCTAATATGGTAATTCTATAATGTAAAGATATAAGTAGTGTTAATATAGTGTTATTGTTAGAACTTTTGAGTTACAAAAATCACTTTTTGTGTTGCAGAAATTTCGAAGCTAGTCACGGATCCGTGTGAAGATAAATAAAAATATTCATGTACATGTTTGTCTACACTAGATCTACCTTAAATCTACATGAAAAAGAAGTATTACCCTTGTCGCGATGTCCTTCGCCTATCCCGCTCGTCCAAATGGTTGTCGGATCTCGTAGAGTGTCAAGTGTACACTCCTCTACACGTATCCACACGGACAAAAGGTGGAGAGAATCACTTAGAGTGTGCTAGCACTCTTGAGAGGTCTCGGCAATGGAGAAGAAGGAGAGAAAAAGAAAGGAAGAAGAAGAGACCTTGAATAAGCACTTACTCACTTATTCATGTGGTCGGCCACTTATTAGAGTGTTTTATACCTCCATGTAATACCAAGAGTCATGGCTCTTGGTCTTCCTCATGAGGTGGCACACAATGATGTAGCATTGATGATGTGGAACATCATCATTGGTCGGCCCATGCCAAGTCACAATGAAATGGCAATTGGTCAAGTCAAACTTGACCCTTCATCTTTCCTCTCAAGTCAAGTCAAACTTAACCTCTTATCTCCCATGATTGATCAAATCTACCCTTTGACTCAAATCAATTTAATTTAATGAATCTCTATTCATTGGTTTAAATTGACTCAATGAATCATAGTCTAAATTAGACTCATTCGACACATGAATCAAATTGAGCTCAACTCAATTAGTCTAATTTGAATTACTGTTAATCCAATTTGGTTTATCACATGAACCTAATCTTCTTGATTCATCATATGAACCTAATCTCCATCTAATTGCCCTTTATGTGTGACCCTATAGGTTCTTGTAACGTTGGCAATACTTCTAAACCCATTTAGAAACATAAGCAATGAGCGGTATCTAGCAACACATCATTACTACCCAAGTTACAAGAATGTTGAGATCCAACATCACCATTGTGACTACTAATTGTGACTCTCACAATATGTGACAAAGTCCTTCTATCCTCGACATCTAAATTGATCAATTGAGGCATAGACCGTGTCATCCTCTAATCAATTTATGTCTTGAACTCCAAATAGACTCACTCTAATCAAATGAGCTCAATATCTCATATTGACTTATTTGGGCATGGTCATGCACTTAGTGGTCTCACTCTATCAAGAATCATGATATCACTCCCGTCATATAGGAGGGATAGATCCCTTCTACATCACTCACATCCTTCCGCATAATTTGTTACATACCCAGTAGTCGCCTTTATAGTCCACTCATTTACGGGTGACGTTTGACGAAACCAAAGTATGCAACTCCTTATGTAGGGAACCATGGTGACTTCAGGTCCAAGGGCTGATAATCATACTAATAGTCACATGAGAAAGTATATGACACTCATATAACGATCTATGATACTTTCTCATGGCGGGTCATTCAGTATACATTCTCCAATGCATACCCATGTGTCAACTTGATATCTAATATCCATGACTTGTGAGATCAAGTCATCGAGTTGACCTACATGCTAGTCTCATCGCATTAACATTGTCCCTGAATGTTAATACTTGACTAGGAATGATTAAGAGTAGTGTTCTCTATATCATCTCATTATCAATTCAACCAATCGATTGATATAGATAAGAACCTTCTACTCAAGGACACTATTATACTCAATTATTTGGCACTAATACAAGTAAGTATAATAACCATAAAGAAATGCCTTTATATATATAGGAATATGATACATCGAGTCCATACAACAATCATCACATGATCGGCTCTAGGGCTCTCACTAACAATCTCCCACTAGCACTAGTGCCAATCAGTGTAGGATCTAACAGCCAATGACCTAGTGTGACCATCATGCTTTCTCTGTGTCAAAGCCTTAGTCAAGGGATCAGCGACGTTAGCCTCTGTGGGTACTCTGCAAATTTTCACATCTCCTCTATCGAAGATCTATCGAATGAGATGGAAGCGTCGTATTATGTGTTTAGTCTGCTGGTGTGAGCGAGGTTCCTTAGCCTGCGCAATTGCTCCATTGTTGTCACAATAGAGCTCTATAGGATCGGTTATGCTAGGAACCACCCCAAACTCAATAATGAACTTGCGGATCCAAACTGTCTCCTTTGTTGCTTCTGATGCAGCAATATACTCGACCTCTGTTGTAGAATCAGCAACTGTGTCCTGCTTCGAACTCTTCCAGCTCACAACACCATCATTCAAGCAAAATATGAACCCAGACTGCAATCTATAATCATCCTGGTCAGTTTGGAAGCTGACACCACTATAACCCTTTACAGCTAGCTCGCCATCGCCTCCAAATATTAAGAAATATTTTTTAGTCCTTCTCAAGTACTTAAAAATATTCTTGACCGCTATCCAGTGGCGTTCACCTGGATCTGACTAGTATCTGCTCATCATGCTCAAAGCATACGATACATCAGGACGAGTACATAGCATGACATACATGATAGATCCTATGGCTAAAGCATAAGGGATCTTATCCATGCGGTCTCTCTCCTCTCTAGAAGAGAGACATTGAGTCTTCGAAAGACTCACACCATGTGACATCGGCAGAAATCCTTTCTTGGAATACTGCATAGCAAACCATAGTAATACCATGTCAATATATGTACTTTGACTTAGGCCAAGCAATCTTTTAGATATATCTCTATAGATCTTTATGCCTAGAATACAGGCAACTTCACATAAGTTCTTCATTGAGAAACAATTCCCCAGCCAAGTCTTTACAGACTGCAGCAAAGGAATGTCATTTCCAATGAGTAGTATGTCATTCACATACAATACAAGGAAGACAACTGTGTTCCCAACAATCTTCTTGTAAACACAGGGTTCATCTTCATTCTTGATGAAACCAAACTATTTGATCGCATCATCGAATCGAAGATTCTAGCTTCAAGAAGCTTGCTTTAGTCCATAAATGGACTTATGCAGCTTGCATACTCTGCCAGTATGCAGTGGATCTACAAAACCCTCAGGTTGTGTCATGTACACATCCTCGAGCAAGTTTCCATTCAGAAATACGATTTTGACATCCATCTGCAAGATCTCATAATCGTGGTATGCTGCAATAGCAAGCATGATCCGAATGGACTTAAACATCACTACAAGAGAAAAAGTTTCATCATAGTCAATACCATGAATTTGCTTGAAACCTTTAGCTACCAAACGACCGTTATAGGTATGCATAAGTCCATCCATGTCAGTCTTTCTCTTAAAGACCCACTTACACCCAATGGGTTTGACGCCTTCAGGTGGATCAACCAAAGTCCATACTGTTGGAACCCCAAGGTGTTTTGATGTGATCAAACAAGCTAAGTTAGGTCCTACGTTGTCTAACCCTTGTGTCTAAGTGTGCAGGAGCTTAGGAACACAGGAAGTCGAGCGGAAGACGCGGCTAGCGAGAAGGACGGCACAGGAAGAGGGCCGACGGTCTCGGTGCGTCCGAGGGACGAGGTGACCGCGGAAGAGTACACCGGTGGACGAGAAGAACGTGTGCGGCGTTCGAGGGACGAGAAACCGGGAAGGAAGGCTACTCGAGGAGAAGGCCGGAACTTAGGTTCGGGTGAGCCCTATTCTGGATGGCCGAGATCACCCAAGCGAGCGGATCCGGAGGAGAAGAACCGGACCAAGGCGGGACTGAATCAGAGAAGAGGTCCCGGACGAAAAAGTCAACTTTTGTTGACTTTGGGCTCTGGGGCACCCGGAGCCCTCCGGGGCGCCCGGAACCATTCCGGGCGCCCAGACCTGGATTTTGACCAGGATCGCGTCAAACGCGATCTGATCGTTGGGGGATAAAATTTTATCGCCCTCGGGGCACCCGGAACCCCTTCAGAGCGCCCCGACTAGTGCTATAAATATAGCACTGATCTGCACAGTTAAATCAACGAACTTGTAATTCATTTCTTTCTGTGCTTTCTATTCTTTTGTACTGTCAATGCTGTAAGAGGCTACTCCACCCAGAGGAAAATCAGATAGTGCGCCATCTTTGCCTTGGATTAGCAATCCTCTGATTGCAAACCAAGTAAACCCTCTTGTGTCTGATCTTTTAATTTAGTCTCTTCTTTTTTATTACAAGTGTTTGCTAATTAGTTGAATATCCAAGAAAGGTTTTTGGTTTAATTTTTGTAGGGCAATTCACCCCTCCCCTCTTACCGGCCTCCAAAGGGACCAACAAGTGGTATCAGAGCAAGGCGCTTCAGGAGGACTAACCGCCGATCGAAGTAACGAGATGGTCGGACCAAGCATTGTTCCACCAAAATTCGAGAGGGACTTCACAGACTGGAAGCGACGTATGGAGGTATTCCTAAGAACTGATTTTGAAATTCGGTCTATTATGAAGTATGGTTTTGTAGCTCCGATGAATCAAGACGGAGAAGAAAAAGAAGAGAGTCACTGGACAAAGAAGGAGCAGAATGAGTCTGTAGCGAACAACCGTGCGGAATATCACCTACTGAGCGTGTTGCCGCCTCAAGAGGTCAATCGCATCGGAAGCTATTCATCCGCTAAAGAACTCTGGGAGAAGTTCCTGGAAATCCACGAAGGCTCGTCCGAAGTAAAGCTCGCTGGAAGAGACATCCTCTGGAACAAGCTGATGAACGCCTGTCTTAAAAAAGGTGAGAAGGTAGCCAATCTACACGCAAAGGTAAAAGAACTGATTACTGGTCTCGAGAACCTTGGAGAAACGGTAACAAATTGGGACATCATACGCTACGCACTCAACACATTTCCTAGAACCTCAGAATGGTCATCAATCGTCGACGCCTACTACATTTTGAAAGATCTGGAGGTAAGTACTTTAGAAGAATTGTTCTCCACTCTTGAATTGCATGAAACCAGGTGTGCAGGAACAAAGGAATCAAGCCAGATGATTGCACTAAACGCAACCAAAAGGGATGAACCCGAGTCAGACTCAGAGGATGATCAGGAAGCGTACATAGTAAGAAACTTTAAAAAGTTTTTTAGAGCTAATAAATTTAAAGAAATGAAGAATAAAAAGAATCCAAGAAATAGAAGAAGGATGCATTGCTACCAATGTCAAAAGGAAGGACACCTAAAAGAAGACTGCCCAGAACTAAAGAAGGACAAAGGCAAGATTCCCAAGAAGCACAAGAATCTAAAAGCTACTTAGGACGACACTTCTTCATCTGAGTCCGAGATTCAAGAATATGTCAGGATAGCACTAATGGCAAGCTACGAAGGACAAAGTACATCAGAACCCAGCATCGATGAAGGGGGAGCACCCTCAGATGGAAGTAGCGAAGCAGGGGGAGATTCAGGCTTCAAGTCTGATATGGTAAGTGAGGTATGCCTCTTACCCCCTGATGAACTTTACTTTGGTATTAAGGCAATGGCAAAATCTATGTATAAATTAGAAAACAAAAATACCAAATTAGAAAATGAAATTTTAGAAACAAAAATAATTTTGGCAAAATCATGTCTTATAGAGGATTTTGAAAAATTGAAAATTGAAAAACTAAAAGAAGAAATAGAAAGATTGAAAAAATCTAATGCTTCAAATATTTCTACTTTTAGAAATTATAGAGGTTTAAATTGGTATTATAGATTTCATCAAAGTCAAATTAGAAATATATCAAAAATCTATGTACCTAGGAAATACTTGGTTAATCCCGTAGGTAGGAACCTCTACTGAGTTCCAAAAACTTGTTTAATTTAAAATTAAAATTAGACTTAGCATTTTCAGCAAGGAAATTAAACAACTAATTTCTTTATGAGGCTTTGTCTAAGGAAGTGGTTGTTGCTCCAATAACCAAGAAGGCCTAGTGCCTCGCTACGACCTGGAAGTCAAGTATCGAAATGAAAAGTTTAATTGACTAACTGAAAAAGCATTAATCTAAATTACTTAATGCTTTAAAAGAGTTATTCAATTTGTGTTAGAAAATATTTAATTTTTTTTTACTTAGATTTTTTTTTTTAAATTACCATAGAAATTGTTTATGAAAATTGACTTAGAATTTTTTTATAAAAGGTATCTTAGAATTTTTTTTTTATAAAAATTGCCTTAAGATTTTTTTAAAAATTTTGACTAAGAATTTTTTTTATGATAATATTTCCTTAGAATTTTTTTAAAAATTGACTTAGAATTTATTTTAAAAATTGACTTAGAATTGTTTCTTATGAATATTAACTTAGAAATTTTTTTCTGAAAATTATAAATTTTTTTTAGGAAATGTTTTACTTAAATTTTTCTCGAAAGAAAAATTCTGAAGAGTGTCTTTACTTAAAATTTTTTTTAAGAATTTACCTTAGACTTGTTTATAACCCCAATTTTTATGTGATTAAAGGGGGAGAAGTATGTTAAGTCTAGGGGGAGGTAATATAATTTTTCAATTGAAAAATATTTGGACTTATTTGAATATAAATTGTTTTTATTGCATATGTTTACCCTAACTTAACTTGGGTTGCTCACATCAAAAAGGGAGAGATTGTTGGAACCCCAAGGTGTTTTGATGTGATCAAACAAGCTAAGTTAGGTCCTGCATTGTCTAACCCTTGTGTCTAAGTGTGCAGGAGCTTAGGAACACAGGAAGTCGAGCGGAAGACGCAGTTAGCGAGAAGGACAGCACGGGAAGAGAGCCGACGGCTCGGTGCGTCCGAGGGACGAGGTGACCGTGGAAGAGTACACCGATGGACGAGAAGAACGTGTGCGGCGTTCGAGGGACGAGAAACCGGGAAGGAAGGCTGCTCGAGGAGCCCTATTTCGGATGGCTGAGATCACCCAAGCGAGCGGATCCGGAGGAGAAGAACCGGACCGAGGCGGGACTGAACCAGAGAAGAGGTCCCGAACGAAAAAGTCAACTTCTATTGACTTTAGGCTCCGGGGCGCCCGGAGCCCTCCAGGGCGCTCGGAACCATTCTGGGCGCCCGGACCTAGATTTTGACCAGGATCACGTCAAACGCGATCTGATCATTGGGGGATAAAATTTTATCCACCCCAGGGCGCTCGGAACCCCTTCGGGGCGCCACGACTAGTGCTATAAATAAAGCACTGATCTGCACAGTTAAATCAACGAACTTGTAATTCATTTCTTTCTGTGCTTTCTATTCTTTTGTATTGTCAATGTTGTAAGAGGTTACTCCGCCCAGAGGAGAATCAGATAGTGCGTTATCTTTGCCTTGGATTAGCAATCCTCTGATTGCAAACCAAGTAAACCCTCTTGTGTTTGATCTATTAATTTAGTCTCTTATTTTTTATTACAAGTGTCTACTAATTAGTTGAATATCCGAGAAAGGTTTTTGGTTAAATTTTTGTAGGGCAATTAACCCCTCCCCTCTTGTCGGCCTCCAAAGGGACCAACACATACTTGGTTGGTGTACATGGATTCCATCTCGGATCTCATGACCTCTAGTCATTTCTCAGAATCTGGTCTCATCACAGCTTCCTGATAGGAGATAGGCTCATTCTCAACGAGCATAACGTCGTCATGGTCAGACAAGAGAAATGAGTATCTCTCAGGCTGACGATGTACCCTGTCAGACCTGTGAAGAGGTAGGTCTACTTGAACTAGTTGTTGTCCCTCAACTCCTTGTGCAACAATCTCATCATCCACAACATTTTGCGGTTCCAGTTCAACTTCCATCAAGGCTTCAGTGCTATGGTCCATATCTTGACCTTCTTCAAGATCGAACGTACTCCTACTAGTTTTTTAGAAACAAAGTCCTTTTCTAGAAATACCCCAGTCTTAGCCACAAACACTTTGTGGTGACTGGGAATATAGAAGTAATATCCCTTCGTTTCCTTGGGATATCCTATAAAATAGCACTTATTGGATTTGGGTCCCAGTTTGTCTAAGACTTGACGTCGAACGTAAGCCTCACAATCCTAAATCCTCATAAAAGGTATCTGGGCATCTCTCTCAGTCCATATCCTATATGGTGTTTTTATCACATCTTTGGATGGAACACGATTAAGTGTGAAGGCTGTTGTGTCTAGAGCATATCCCCAAAAGGATATAGGAAGATCTGTGTGACTCATCATAGATTGTACCATATCTAATAGGGTACGATTCCTCCTTTCGGATACATCATTCCACTATGATGTTCCAGGAGGAGTGAGTTGGGATAGAATCCCACACTCAGCTAGATAGTCACGAAACTCATGGCTAAGGTATTCACCACCTCGATCTGATCGAAGTATCTTAATACTCTTGCCTAGCTGGTTTTGTACTTCATTTTTGAATTCTTTGAACTTTTCAAAGGATTGTGACTTATGTGTCATCAGATACACATAACCATATCTACTGAAGTCATCAGTAAATGTAATGAAGTACCTATAACCACCTCTGGCAGTGACATTGAAAGGGCCACATACATCACTATGCATAAGTCCTAACAAGTCAGTTACTCTTTCGCTGTGTCCACTAAAGGGAGTCTTGGTCATCTTGCCCAGTAGGCATGACTCGCATGTCTCATATGATTCAAAATCAAATGAGTCCAGTAAACCATCTTTATGGAGCTAGGATAAACGATTCTCATTATATGACCTAAGCGACAATGCTAGAGATAAGTTCGATTCATTTCATTTGACTTGAACCTTTTGGTACTTATGTTATAGATGGGGTTCTCTAAGTCTAGAATGTAGAGTCCGTTCATCAAAGGTGCACTACAATAAAACATATCTTTCAAATAAATGGAACAACATTTGTTCTTTATTATAAATGAAAAGCCTTTCTTGTCTAAACAAGAAACTGAAATGATGTTCTTTGTGAGAGCAGTCACATAACAACATTTATCTAATTCTAGTACAAGCCCAGAGGGCAGAGATAGAAAGTAAGTTCCTACAGCAACAGCAGCAACCCGTGCTCCATTGCCTACTCGTAGGTCCACCTCGCCCTTCGTTAATGCCCTGCTATTTCTCAGCGTTTGTACACTAGTACAAATGTGAGAAGCACATCCGGTATCTAACACCCATGATGAAGAAATAGAAAGATTGACTTCTATAACATATATACCTGAAGTAGAAATCTCATTTCTCTTCTTCTTAAGATCTTCCAGGTATCCTTTGCAGTTCCTCTTCTAGTGTCCGGTCTGATCGCAGTGGAAGCAGGTAGCATCCTTAGCAACCCCTCCTTTAGGTTTCATTACCTTGCCTTTGCCCTTGGCTTGTGACTTTCCCTTACTTTTAGGCTTGCCCTTGCCTTTATGCTTTTGCACCATCAAAATGGAGTTGGGCTTTACCTTCTTAAGGTTGAGCTCAGCAGTTCGCAACATGCTTAGCAGCTCAGGCAGTGGCTTATCAATTTCATTCATGTTGTAATTTATGACAAATTGACTGTAACTTTCTGGCAAGGATTGCAAGATCAAGTCAGTGGCCAGTTCTTGTGCAAGTGGGAATCCCAACCTTTGTAGGTTCTCTATGTACCCAATCATCTTGAGTACATATGGACCTACGGGAGTCCCATCTTGCATCTTGCATTGAAATAGTGCCTTAGAGATCTCGAATCTCTCGTACCTTGCTTGTCCTTGATATAGTTGATGAAAATGTTTAACCATATCATTAGCAGTCATCAACTCATGTTGCTTCTGAAGCTCAGAGTTCATGGTTGTGAGCATGAGGCATGACACATCTAATGCATCATCTTGATGCTTCTTATAAGCATCTCGGTCGGCTCACGTGGCAGTGGCAGGAGGTGCCTCCGGAATGGGTTGCTCCAAGATGTACAGTTTTCTTTCTTGTGTGAGAACGATTCTCAGATTCCTGTACCAGTCCAGGAAATTAGCTCCATTGAGCTTATCCTTGTCAAGGACAGAACGCAGGGAGAAAATGTTCGTGTTCGTCGACATGGCAATCTACAACATAAATAAAGCAGAAAGTAAATATCATATTCCACTTATCATTTAATTAGGCTTTTAACTAAATGATGCTCCCACTGAATTATAGGATTTTTGTATAATCAAGTCATGGACGTGGTCAAACCATACTACTAGATTCATACCAATTAGCTATAATTCTCGCGGGACAAGATTCATATCATACTATACCTTGAGTTAGCTTTGGCTAAATCTCCCAAGACTTAGTATGATCGGTAGATAACTAATTACCAATTACATTTTTATGCAACTCTTGTTTATACTATCTTCCCAATCGTTGGAAAATGCCTATAGTTTTACTCGATACAATTGAGTTAACTAGTTATACTCAATCTAATTGAGTTTGTTCTCACCCAAGCTTTGTTAGGCGGGACCAAGATTGTCCCTCCGCACCCTACTAAGATAATATGTGTTGCTCTGCTTTGGCAGATTCAACAACAACAAATGATCGAGGTAATAATGGGTATCAAAACTTGGTAGGCATTTCGAGTTGACTTGATTAAGATCTAATCTAATCTAATCATGAATGTGTATCATATACACATTAAGGCACTAATTACCCTACATTAGCATGCATCACATACACATAAGCAATAATATATATATATATATACTGACTAATTAATTTGTGATGAGGTCATGACCCTACTACGATCTTCTCAAGCCAATGAAAAGATCGGACGGTCAACCTAGGGTAAATGACTTCTTCAAACGCCTCCTTTTGACCGCCATGTATTGACAGCACCCTCTTCGTAACTCCTTCTTGAGTGGACCTTCCACCTCTTCATTTTGTACATTACAAATATGAAGCTCGAGTTACATTCGAGTCTAAAATCTATTTACAATAGGAACATAATAAGGGAGGCACGACGCGCAGGTCGCATATCATATACAACACGCACAATACTAAAATGGCACGCAGGTCATATTATGAATTACAACACAATTTTAACCAATCACATTGGGGTTTTTGGGCCATGACCATCACAATATCATACATAATTCTAAATTATGTATTTTACATAAATTTCTATAATTTTACTACTGTTTTATCAATTTTATGAGTCACAACTCTTCGGCGGTCCTGTTTAGCGATTTTTGGGCGCGATCGCGAGACAATGCCCCTTGCGGGGTTAGGGGCAGCGCCCCTTCTCGCGAAATGAATATCGCGAGTATCCCAAACTGATCTAATAGCGCCTTAAGTCGTTGTACCAAAAAAAAATAATTTTGTTTGGGTGAGACCTTGCCGTTTCGGAAGGTTTTTCTCGGTATTTGAAGCCTACAAGTGTCCAAGCACTTGTTGCTTCGCCTTTACAAGAAAAATACTCACTAAATCCATAAAAGTAGAAAAATTATAGAAACCTAAAGGAAGGCTTGTGTCGAATGAAACCTTTTCATAATAACAAATACAAACATGTACAAGCTTCGCACGTGGCTCTGATACCATAGTGTTGAAGATATTATCAAAGAAATTTTTCTCAACATACATATCACATCTATATTATCTCGAATGAGTAGAAACTTCCAATAAGGCAGCTCCCAGAATATGCTCCTTTTCTCCAACCACACTTGCGCATCCTAACAAGATATTTATTTATCTCATCAGAATTAGGCTGAGATACTGGGATAAATCCATAACTATCTATTTATTCAATGGTTTCTTCAACTGAACATGGACTATTGGGGGAGATTTTCTGACTACAACATTCTTTAGAAAATTTTTCTTATTTCGCCTAAAAGGGTGATCCAGTGGTAAAAATTATGATGATTATCAAACCAAGATACCTTCGCACTGCAAGGTAATGAAAATGCATCAGACTTTGTCATGCAATGTGGGCATGCTAATTTACCAGCCGTGCTCCATCCCGACAACATTGAGTATGCTGAAAAATCACTGATCGCCCATAATAATGTAGCATGCAATGTAAAATTAGTTTTACTTACAACATCATAAATCATCGACCCTACATTCCATAATTCATTCAGCTCGGCAATTAGAGGTTGCAAAAAAATATCTATCTTATCTTTAGGATTGGTTGGACCAGGAATAAGCACTGTAAGTAACATAAATTCATCTTTCATGTACATCCATGGCAGTAAGTTGTACGGTGTTAATACAACTAGCCAAGATGAATATTGTTGTCCCGACTGACCAAATGGTTGAAATCCATCTGTAGAAAGTCCCAATCTCATATTACGTGGTTCCATTACAAAGAAGGGAAACACAGTATCAAGATGTTTCCATGCAGGAGAATCACAAGGATGACATATTATACCTCCTTTGTGCTCATGCTCATGCTTGTGATGTCACATCATGTGGCCAGCTGTAGCTGCAGATGCATACAAGCGTTGAAGTCTAGCAGTTAACGAAAAATAATACATTACATTCCAAGCAATATTTTTCCTCTTCTTCCCTGGTATACGAGTACGATGCTTAAAGCGAGGGTGAGTACATATTTTACATTCATTCAGATCACTGTCTTCATTCCAAAATATCATGCAGTTGTTTATACAACAATCAATCTTCTCTACAGGTAAACCTAAACCTCTGATCAATTTCTTTGTTTCATAGAAGCTATCAGTTATTATGTTATCAGCAGAAAGCAATTCTGACATCAATTGACAAATGTCATCGTAACATCTTTCAGAAAAATGATGTTCTGTTTTCATATTCAATAACCTTATAGTAGCTGATAGTTGAGAATGACTAGAAGGAATGTCTTCCCACACTTATCTTTCACTAGCCTTTAACATTTCATATAGTTGATGATATTCAGAGGTTGGTATTTCATCTATATTCGAATAATCAACTGCATTCATCGCATCTTGAACCATTGATTACATTGTAATATCAATATTATTTGATGCTTCAAGAGCGGTAATAGTAGTCCCAGAAGATGACCCACTAGAAGGCCCAATTGGTTCATATAAATAAGGCTCTCTGTGACAGTACCAATTGTAGTAATTTGGCACAAAATCATTTCTACATATGTGCATTTTTACAGTATCCTCATCATGAAAAGCTCTATTTTGATATTTTTTTATGATTGCACGGACACTGTAACTTAGCACCATTCATACATTCTAGATAACTTTTAGCAAAGTTCACAAACTGTTCAACTTCAGCAATAAAGTTATCTCTGATAAAACCATTTTCTAATCGATTGTGCATCCAAGCTTTGTTCATATACATTGTTACCTAATGATATTATAATTTGAAACATTATTAAACTTGTATCACTTGAAATAAGCTTAAATAAAGCATTATGTGCACAATTTTATCTCACGATCTTCGTATCATATTACCGAAAATCTCCTCTACACTAAACCAAATAAATAAAACTAATATACACATGTTGTTGCTTAAAGCATCATTAAATAAAATAATCATACATATATGAAAGTAAAATAAATTTAATATATAGAATAATGAACATGCAGCAAACAATGGCCATGATATACACTCCTGCGGTAGCCGACATAGACGTGAGCAACCCCTGCGGCTAGCTGAGAGCAAGCCGCAAGCAACCCCTGTGGCCAGCCGTGAGCAGGCGCTTAAAGAGGCTAGTCGGAGGAGAATGAACAAAGTGCTTAACAGTTAACACTAACTTTATCAACTTCACTTGGCTGGCCGCGATTAGACAGCGAGCAGGTGCCTGCGACCGCTGGGATGCCGCAAACAAGGGAAGCTGGGCTGCCGCAACTGGCTGCCGCGAGGACCTGCCTGCGGTGGGTGGCTTGCCGCGAGCTGCCCGCGCTGGCCGCGAGCTGCCCGCGCTGGCCGCGAGCAAGCCGCGGCGGACAGCTGCCCGCGAGCAAGCCGCTGCGGCCAGCTGGCCGCGAGCAGGCCGCGGCGGCCAGCTGGCCGCGAGCAGGCCGCGGCGGCCAGCTGGCCGCGAGCAGGCCGCGGCGGCCAGCTGGCCGCGAGCAAGCCGCGGCGGCCAGCTGGCCGCGAGCAAGCCGCGGCGGCCAGCTGGCCGCGAGCAAGCCGCGGCGGCCAGCTGGCCGCGAGCAAGCCGCGGCGGCCAGCTGGACGTGGAGAGGAGATCGCCGAAGCCGAAAATCGCAGGAAGCACGGGTCGCGCGAAGAGGAAAGGGAGCTCCCGTGCCTTAATTTTAATTAACGTTACCGACGGAAATAAGTTTCTGTCGGTAACGTTTGTAACACCCACGAAATATTAAGATAGGTATATGGATATTATTTTCTTTAGAGCATAGAAATAAAATGGATAAGAGAAAAAGGGGGAAATAGAAACCAAAAATAGAATAAGAAGAGGTGAGGTCAAGGATTGAACCTTGAACCTCCCATAAATAATGGAGATAAATTGATGTAACCACTAGGATAATGAATAATATTTGGATAGAAAGGAATGAAAATTTAGTTAAAGGTGAGAAGGAAATGAAAGAAAACTAAGCAAAAGAGCAAGAGAAAACCAAGTGGCTTACCTCCTCTTCCTCTTGGTTAAGAGAAGAAGCAAGAAAAAGGTAAATTGCCTACTTCCCTCCCTCTCTCTATTTTCGTGGGAATTAAAGGAGTGGGGAAAAAGAGGAATTGAGGGAATGAATGAAGACATGTTTCAATGGCAAAGGAATAAATAGATTGGGAGAAGAAAAACAAGAGATTAAATTTTCTTTCTTCCTCCTTCCTTTCTCCTTCTTCATTCTTCACCGAACCAAGAACCCCTTCCCTCTCCTTATTCCAAAAGCTAAGCTAAGTTCCTCTTCAAGAAAACTAAATTTAGAGAGGAAACCTTGAAGATCTATCCCTTCCAAGCAAGAGAAGCAAAAGGAGGTACAAGAAGAAGAAGCTCTCTCCTTCCTTGGCACTTAGGATACTTTTCTTCTTAAGAAAAACCACAAGCGAAAGGAAGTAAGTTTCCCTCACCTGTGGTACAATAGCTTGTGTGTTTTCTATGAGATTTGGTTACATAAAAACCCAAGTTAACTTCATGAAAAAGTATTGCCAAGACAAGACCAAAAAGAAGGACCTAGGAATATAAAGACCAAAATTTTAACATGCTCAATATGCTTCTTGTAACATGTATCTTAAGGTAGGGATTTATTTAATGTTCATATGCTAGAATGTTTGATTGGAACTTAGAGTCATACATTTAGA
Source organism: Zingiber officinale (assembly GCF_018446385.1). Classification (NCBI taxonomy): domain Eukaryota; kingdom Viridiplantae; phylum Streptophyta; class Magnoliopsida; order Zingiberales; family Zingiberaceae; genus Zingiber; species Zingiber officinale. The sequence continues at coordinate 52,412,596 of NC_055987.1, read as the reverse complement.
CTCTCGGCCAAACATGAACAAAGGAGATAGGTAAATTGAGACTCAAACCAAGCATGCTCCTTTTTGTTTTATGATAAGTACTTCATGATGAGAAAGTTGTTAACATGATATGCTCATGCCTATATGAGGAATAAATTTTATTCCATGCTCCTAAGTATTCAGCCATGATAAGATTAGGGGCCTAGAAAAATTGTTAAACCTAAACTAATCATGCCATGATCCTCCTTAAGACAAGTTATGAAATTAATATGACATATTCATGTTGTAGTGAGGTTAGAACTTGTTTTCATGTTCCATGAACTTTCGGCCACAACATGTTTAAGGGCTTAGGAAACTTAGAACCTAACCTAATTATGCTTATGTTGTTCCTTGAAATAATTGCTATGAAATTTGTTTAGGGTTCTCATGCTTTTATGACACTTGAACCCTAGATTAAAGCCTTACAAGTTTCGGCCACAATCATGTTTAAGGGCTTAGGAAACTTAGAACCTAACCTAATTATGCTCATGTTGTTCCTTGAAATAATTGCTATGAAATTTGGTTAGGGTTCTCATGCTTGTATGACACTTGAACCCTAGATCCAAGCCTTACAAGTTTCGGCCACAATCATGCTTAAGGGCTTAGGAAACCTAGAACCTAACCTAATTATGCTCATGTTGTTCCTTGAAATAATTTCAATGAAATTTGTTTAGGGTTCTCATGCTTTTATGACACTTGAACCCTAGATTCAAGCCTTACAAGTTTCGGCCACAATCATGTTTAAGGGCTTAGGAAACTTAGAACCTAACCTAATTATGCTTATATTGTTCCTTAAAATAATTGCTATGAAATTTGTTTAGGGTTCTCATGCTTTTATGACACTTGAACCCTAGATTCAAGCCCTATAAGTCTCGGCCACAACATGTTTAAGGGCTTAGGAAACTTAGAACCTAACCTAAATATGCTCATAATGTTTCTTGTAATATTTGCTACGGAATTGGTTTAGGGTTCACATGCTGAATGATAATTTTTAACCCAATGTAATGCTTGTTAAGGGCCAGGATGTGTATATAAGCTTAGGAAACCTAGAACCCTATCTAAACATGCTCATGATGTTTCCTTATGGTATATGATATGATATTGGCTTAGGGTTCACATGCTTGTATGTGGGTTTTTACCTAAATCACAACTATATGTTTCGGCTACTATATGACATTAGGGTTAGAAATCTAAATATGATTTCCATGTATCTCACATGCAATGTTTTAAGATGTGGTCAGAACTTGCTATGTTTCTATGTTTAATTATGTGCACTTATGATCTATGTATGATGGTAACCCTTATGCTGTGCTATGTGCCCAAGTTATGCATGCTATTTATGATGAGCTGTGTGCCCAATTTATGCATGATATTTATGATGAGCTGTGTGCCCAAATTATGCATGCGATTTATGATGAGCTGTGTGCCCAAACTATGCATGTATTTATGATGTGCTGTGTGCCCAAATTTTACATACCATTATGATGAGCTGTGTGCCCAAATTCTACATGGTATGATATGATAAGAAATATGATGTGCATGAAATAATAAGAACCATGATATGAAAGACATGCTACTTTACTTTATATGGCTTGTACCAAGGGTGGGCTCCATAAGCGCCCCGGGGTCGATGGACTAAGAAACGGGGCTCGTTAGGGATGGGCTCCTAAGTGCCCATAGGTAGATGGACTAAGAAACAGGCCTAGTATTTATGCCTTGTAGGGTTCAAGACTTGCTACCTTGGACCTACATAGGACACGCGCATTTATGTATGTGGTACAAGCCGGGGCCCCCAATCATGTTATGATTATGTTTAAGTATGTAAGTAATAAGTTTTCAAAGGACATGTTGCATATACTATTGCATGAATCATGTTTTTGAAAGTCATCTCGCATAACACTTTATGATTATGTTATGATATACCATGATGCTTATGATTATGACATGTTATGTTAAGATGAACTTTATGATTATGTTATGATAGGTTATGATCATGATTATGTTATGTTAGAATGCACCTTATGATTTTATCATGATATGTCATAATGCTTATGATTATGTTATGTTATGTTATATTAGGATGAACTTTATGATTATGTTGTGATATGTTATGATCATGATTATGTTATGCTAGAATGCACATTATGACTTAATTATGATATGCCATGATACCTTACGATTATGTTATGATATGATGCTTCTATACATGATATGATGAGTTGTCTTTATGCTTTATGCCTTGGAGTTTTATTTATGCTATACGGTTTTTGTGAGTAGGAAAGGATCTTACTGAGCCTTGAGTGCTCACAGCTTACTTTCCTTATACCACAGATAAGGGCAAGGATTGGATGTACTAAGGGAGCGGCAGGAGGGGGGGGGGGGAAGAAGACGTGTGTAGCAGTGACTTGGCTAAAGAGAAAGACCTGCTTCTAGTTAATAAGTGTTAGTTAGAGCCCTAGAGCCAATCATTTGATAATTGTATGGACTCATGTATATCATATTCTTGTATATATATTAAGGCGTTTGGTTTTTGGTTATTATGCTTATTTGTATTAGTGCCAGATAAAATAAGTATAGTAACGTCCTTGAGTAGAAGGTTCTTACCTATATCAATCGATTGGTTGAATCGATAGTGAGATGATATAGGGAACACTACTCTAAATCATTCCTAGTCGAGTATTAACATTCAGGGACAATGTTAATACAATAAGACTAGCATGTAGGTCAGCTCGATGACTTGATCTCACAAGTCATGGATATAGAGATATCAAGCTGACACATGGGTATGCATTAGAGAATGTATACTGAATGACCCGCCATGAGAAAGTATCATGGATCGTTATATGAGTGTCATATACTTTCTCATGTGGCTATTAGTATGACTATTAGTCCTTAGACCTGAAGTCACCATGGATCCCTACATAAGGAGTTATGTACTTTAGTTTCGTCAAACGTCACCCGTAACTGGGTGGACTATAAAGGCGATTACTGGGTATATAACAAATTATGCAGAGGGATGTGAGTGATGTAGATGGGATCTATCCCTCCTATATGACGGGAGAGACATCGATATTCTTGATAGAGTGAGACCACGAAGTGTATGGCCATACCCAAATGAGTCAATATGAGATATTGAGCTCATTTGATTGAGTGAGTCTACTCGGAGTTCAAGATTTAGATTGGTCAGAGGATGACACGGTCTATGCCTCACATTGATCAATCTAGATGTCTAGGATAGAAGGACACTTGTCACATATTGTGAGGAGTCACAATTAGTAGTCACAAGGTGATGTTGGATCTTAACATTTCTTGTAACTTGGGTAGCAATGATGTATTGCTAGATGCCGCTCATTGCTTATGTTTCTAAAAGAGTTTATAACATTGCCAACGTTACAAGAACCTATTGGGTCACACACAAAGAACATGTGCATGGAGATTATGTTCATATGATGAACCAATAGGATTAGATTCATATGATGAATCAAAGATTGGATTCAAATTAGACTTATTGAGTTAGACTCAATTAGATTCAATTGTTGAATGAGTCTAATTTAAATTTGATTCATGAGTCAATTTATATTAATAAATTGAGATTCATTAAATTAAAATTGACTTGAATCAAAGCTTGGATTTAACTCAACAAGGAAGAGCATTGGTCAAGTTTGACTTGACCAAATAGAGGTTGACACATCAAGTTTTGACTTGATGAATTGCCACATCATGAGGATGACTCATCCTACATGGCATGCCACATCATCCCCTTATATAATGGTGTGCCACCTCATGGAGGTTACACACCATTAATCCTCTTAATGTGGCTGGCCACATTAATGTGGGGGTTACACATGTGGTGGCCGGCCACACTAAGTGATGAGAGGTTTTCATTTGGTGAAATTGAATGGTGTTCAATGCTTCTTCTTCCTTGGGTGCTTCTCCCTCTCTCTAGCTTGCTGATGGTCGTGGCTTCATGGTGGAGAAGAAGTGAGAGTTGATTCTAAGCAACTAGGTGGTGTGAAGGTCACAAAAGGAGAGTAACTAGAGGAGTGTGTGAGTTCCTTTTCCCTTCTCTCCTTTCTCACCTTTTTAGATCCAATCCGAGAGCCCTAGAAAGTGCTAGCACACTTGTGGGTTCTCCTCTCTATCTTTGAGTGGTAGAAGACCACTCCTTGTTCGTGTGGATACCACTAGAGGACCGTTCGCTTGACGGTCTCGAGATCCGGCTACCTTTGGACGTTGCGGGATTGCGAAGGGCACGCATCAAGGGTAAATGTTTTTCCCTCGTAGATCTAAGAGTCGATCGTAGTATAAAACTCGTATTTGTGTTTTCAAAATTTTTCCTTGCACGGATCTACGACTTTGGGTGATTCGGGGTTTCCGCGACGCGAAAAGCGGTTTTCGCGGCCCGAAAAACCCAACAATAAGAATTATGTTCATGTTGTTCTTTTATGACTCTATGACACTTCATCATGCTCTTTAGTATTATGGTTTAAATTTAAGTTAAGCATGTTATGTGACTCATATGATAGGTAGTTAGTGATGATGATTTGAAAAGTAAAGGAAAAGTTTAAAGAAAAAAAAATATACTATAGATAAGACTTCCGCTGTTTTTAAGAAGAAAAGATAAGTAACCCCCGTCAGCTTAAGCAGGAAGGGGCGGGGCGTTACAGTTTGATATCAGAGCCAGGTTTAGCCTTTTCACTACACACATGTCAAGCCTCCACCCTGCCGCTCCAAGTAAGAATCTATATACTGAAATTAATTCTTCTATGATGCTTTAATATTATGCATGATTTCTTATTTTGTTTTTATGATGTTAAGTCACAGTTCTAGTTTAGGTATGCATGATGGTAGGATAGGAATAATAACGATCTTATTTTAGCCTGGATAGAAATAACGATAATTTATTGTTATTTAATGAAGATAAGTATGGCTAGGAGACGTACTACCCGAGCAGACGAGGCAGCAACTCCACCACATCTGACTCAGGTAGTTACCGACCTCCAGCGTCAGATCACGGAACAACAACAGCTGATCACGACTTTGATGGGTCAGCAAGAAAATCCTACCACCCCACCAGTAAATCAAATGCAGTGTCCGTCATCCCAGTAGTTACACCAGTACCACCGATAGCTCCTGCCCCAGTGGTCAGATAGGAGACCTACTTGATACAGTGCTAAGGCTGAAGCCAAAAAATTTCTCAGGTACTTGCGAGCCAAGGGACGCTCAGGCCTGGTTCAAGACAGTGGAAAGCATAGTGGAATTACTGGACTGGCCCGTATCGGAAAAGATCAAGTGCGTATCATTCTGCTTTTCTGGAGACGCAAGGATATGGTGGGAAAGAGTAAAAGCAAAGAGACAGATTAACCTGATGAACTGGACGGACTTCGAGACAGAGTTCTTCGAGGAGTTCTTCCTTATGCAAGTGACGAACCGGCACTACGACGAGTTCACCGAGTTTCGGCAAGGTGACCTATCAGTGAATGAAGCAGTAAAACGCTTCAATCGTTTGGCACGCCTATGTCCAGAGTTGGTTCGCACAGAAAGAAAAAGGTTAGACTGATGCTGAAGATGCTTCGACCCGAGATAGCACTGAACGTGGCCGGCGGAGTTAATAGACTGCAGACTACAGAGGAATTGGTCAGCAGTGCCCTGATCACAGAACATTATCAGAAAGCGATGAACGAGAATAAGAGTCAGGCCCGAACAGAAGGGCAGAGACCCTCAGGTAGCAAAACAAGCTGGAAAGGGACCTCTACCGGAAAAAGGAAACAATGGGACAATGCAAAAGGTGGCTCAGTGAATAAGCAATCGAAATACCCCCAGTGCTCTATTTGCGGAAAGCTGCATTCCGAAGTATGTCACAAGGGTACAAGAAGGTGCTATAATTGCGGAGGGGAAGGACATCTGACCAGAGACTGCACTAACCGGTTTCAGGTACCACCCCAGCAGAACAACTAGAACAAGAGTACCCCCTCACAACTACATCAGATGCAAGCTACTATTGAAGGAACACCGATTAGCCAAGGGAGATTGGAAGCCCCGCCAACTACAACGAACGCCAGGGTTTTCTCGCTTACTAAAGAAGATGTGGCAAGCGCCTCTACTGTCGTTACAGGTCAGCTGCCTATTTTCAGTCAGTATGCTTTAGTATTATTTGATACTGGGGCGACACACTCGTTCGTCTCAGCACCATTTACAAAGAAAGTAGACATACCACCCCAAACACTAAATGTCACGTTCTTAACAACCCTACCATCCGGGGAAGTTATGCCATCGGATCATATGCTGCGGGCCATACCTATCCGAATCGCAGACAGAGAACTCTACTGCAATCTGATAGTACTTGACATGCGGGATTATGACATTATACTGGGCATGGACTTTCTGAGCAAGTACGGCGCCTCAATCGAGTGCCGTAATAGGAAGGTAGTCTTTCGACCTGAAGTTGAACCGATGTTTGAATTTATTGGGGAATCTGGGAAAGAAACTGAAAGATTCTTATCAGCTGTAAAGGCACAGAGTATGTTAGACAAAGGATGTACTGGATTTCTAGCGCACGTGGTTGATACAAGACAAACCGAGAGCCAGAAGCTAGAAGAGGTCAGGGTAGTATGCAACTATCCGGAAGTATTTCCTGATGAACTACCGGGATTAGCACCCAATAGAGAAATAGAATTCACGATTGAATTAGTTCCGGGTACTAAACCAATCTCTAAAGCACCTTACCGGATGGCGCCAACTGAGTTGAAGGAACTTCAAGAACAGCTACGGGAGTTACTCGACAAGGGACTTATTCGCCCTAGTCACTCTCCATGGGGAGCTCCGGTACTATTTGTGAAAAAGAAGGATGGATCTATACGAATGTGTATAGATTACCGAGCACTGAACAACGCGACAATCAAGAACAGATACCCCCTTCCACGGATCGATGATCTGTTCGACCAATTGAAGGGAGCAACTGTATTCTCGAAGATTGACCTAAGGTCCGGCTATCATCAAGTGAAAGTGAAACAAGATGATATACCAAAGACAGCCTTTCGAATAAGATACGGACACTATGAGTTCGTAGTTATGTCCTTCGGAGTGACAAATGCCCCTGCTATGTTCATGGATTTGATGAATCGGGTATTCGTGGCATATCTCGATAAATGTGTGATCGTCTTCATTGACGACATTCTCATCTATTCAAGAACCCAGGAAGAACATGCCGAACATCTGAATATTGTACTGCAGATCCTCCGAGAAAAACAACTATATGCAAAGTTCTCCAAATGCGAGTTCTGGCTAGACCGAGTAATATTCTTGGGTCATGTCATCTCCAAGGATGGAGTCATGGTAGATCCAAGCAAGATTGAAGCCGTAAGTAACTGGAACAGGCCAAAGAATGCCAGCGAAATCAGAAGTTTTCTAGGATTAGCGGGCTACTACAGGAAGTTCGTAGAGGATTTCTCTAAAATTGCGGCCCCTATGATGAATCTCACCAAGAAAAACAAAAAGTATGAATGGACGGACGACTGCGAGAAGAGTTTTACGGAACTGAAACGGAGACTGACCAGTGCTCCGATCCTTACTCTTCCAGAAAGTAACAAAGGCTTTGATATGTATAGCGATGCTTCCTTACTAGGACTTGGAGTTGTACTGATACAAGACGGCAAAGTCATCACCTATGCCTCTAGACAACTAAAAGAGCATGAAAGAAATTGCCCCATTCATGACTTAGAACTAGCAGCGGTGGTCTTCGCTCTAAAAACATGGAGGCATTACTTATATGGAGCCCAGTGCAGGATTTATACAGACCACCAGAGTCTGAAATATTTCTTCACACAGAAAGACCTAAATATGAGACAATGCAGATGGCTTGAGCTAGTCAAGGATTACGATTGTGAAATCTTTTATCATCCCGGAAAAGGGAACAAGGTAGCCGATGCACTCAGCCGGAAGTCCGGTACCACCTGACATCGCTATTCTAAGTTCGAGGACAAACTTTCTATGAGGTACGGGGTACTGTAACACCCATGAAATATTAAGATAGGTATATGGATATTATTTTCTTTAGAGCATAGAAATAAAATGGATAAGAGAAAAAGGGGAAAATATAAACCAAAAATAGACTAAGAAGAGGTGAGGTCAAGGATTGAACCTTGAACCTCCCACAAATAATGGAGATAAATTGATGTATGATAACCACTAGGATAATGAATAATATTTGGATAGAAATGAATGAAAAATTTAGTTAAAGGTGAGAAGGAAATAAAAGAAAACTAAGCAAAAGAGCAAGAGAAAACCAAGTGGCTTACCTCCTCTTCCTCTTGGTTAAGAGAAGAAGCAAGCAAAAGGTAAATTGCCTACTTCCCTCCCTCTCTCTATTTTCGTGGGAATTAAAGGAGTGGGGGAAAAGAGGAATTGAGGGAATGAATGAAGACATGTTTCAATGGAAAAGGAATAAATAGATTGGGAGAAGAAAAACAAGAGATTAAATTTTCTTTCTTCCTCCTTCCTTTCTCCTTCTTCATTCTTCACCGAACCAAGAACCCCTTCCCTCTCCTTATTCCAAAAGCTAAGCTAAGTTCCTCTTCAAGAAAACTAAATTTAGAGAGGAAACCTTGAAGATCTATCCCTTCCAAGCAAGAGAAGCAAAAGGAGGTATAAGAAGAAGAAGCTCTCTCCTTCCTTGGCACTTAGGATACTTTTCTTCTTAAGAAAAACCACAAGCGAAAGGAAGTAAGTTTCCCTCACCTGTGGTACAATAGCTTGTGTGTTTTCTATGAGATTTGGTTACATAAAAACCCAAGTTAACTTCATGAAAAATTTCGGCCAAGACAAGACCAAAAAGAAGGACCTAGGAATATAAAGACCAAAATTTTAACATGCTCAATATGCTTCTTGTAACATGTATCTTAAGGTAGGGATTTATTTAATGTTCATATGCTAGAATGTTTGATTGGAACTTAGAGTCATACGTTTAGACTCTCGGCCAAACATGAACAAAGGAGATAGGTAAATTGAGACTCAAACCAAGCATGCTCCTTTTTGTTTTATGATAAGTACTTCATGATGAGAAAGTTGTTAACATGATATGCTCATGCCTATATGAGGAATAAATTTTATTCCATGCTCCTAAGTATTCGGCCATGATAAGATTAGGGGCCTAGAAAAATTGTTAAACCTAAACTAATCATGCCATGATCCTCCTTAAGACAAGTTATGAAATTAATATGACATATTCATGTTGTAGTGAGGTTAGAACTTGTTTTCATGTTCCATGAACTTTCGGCCACAACATGTTTAAGAGCTTAGGAAACCTAGAACCTAACCTAATTATGCTTATGTTGTTCCTTGAAATAATTGCTATGAAATTTGTTTAGGGTTCTCATGCTTTTATGACACTTGAACCCTAGATTCAAGCCTTACAAGTTTCAGCCACAATCATGTTTAAGGGCTTAGGAAACTTAGAACCTAACCTAATTATGCTCATGTTGTTCCTTGAAATAATTGCTATGAAATTTGTTTAGGGTTCTCATGCTTGTATGACACTTGAACCCTAGATCCAAGCCTTACAAGTTTCGGCCACAATCATGCTTAAGGTCTTAGGAAAACTAGAACCTAACCTAATTATGCTCATGTTGTTCCTTGAAATAATTGCTATGAAATTTGTTTAGGGTTCTCATGCTTTTATGACACTTGAACCCTAGATTCAAGCCTTACAAGTTTCGGCCACAATCATGTTTAAGGGCTTAGGAAACTTAGAACCTAACCTAATTATGCTTATGTTGTTCCTTAAAATAATTGCTATGAAATTTGTTTAGGGTTCTCATGCTTTTATGACACTTGAACCCTAGATTCAAGCCCTATAAGTCTCGACCACAACATGTTTAAGGGCTTAGGAAACTTAGAACCTAACCTAAATATGCTCATGATGTTTCTTGTAATATTTGCTACGGAATTGGTTTAGGGTTCACATGCTGAATGATAATTTTTAACCCAATGTAATGCTTGTTAAGTTTCGGCCAGGATGAGTATATAAGCTTAGGAAACCTAGAACCCTACCTAAACATGCCCATGATGTTTCCTTATGGTATATGATATGATATTAGCTTAGGGTTCACATGCTTGTATGTGGGTTTTTACCTAAATCACAACTATATGTTTTGGCTACTATATGACATTAGGGTTAGAAATCTAAATATGATTTCCATGTATCTCACATGCAATGTTTTAAGATGTGGTAAGAACTTGCTATGTTTCTATGTTTAATTATGTGCATTTATGATCTATGTATGATGGTAACCCTTATGCTGTGCTATGTGCCCAAGTTTTGCATGCTATTTATGATGAGTTGTGTGCCCAATTTATGTATGATATTTATGATGAGCTGTGTGCCCAAATTATGCATGCGATTTATGATGAGCTGTGTGCCCAAACTATGCATGTATTTATGATGTGCTGTGTGCCCAAATTTTACATACCATTATGATGAGCTGTGTGCCCAAATTCTACATGGTATGATATGATAAGAAATATGATGTGCATGAAATAATAAGAACCATGATATGAAAGATATGCTACTTTACTTTATATGGCTTGTACCAAGGGTAGTCTCCATAAGCGCCCCGGGGTTGATGGACTAAGAAACGGGCCTCGTTAGGGATGGGCTCCTAAGTGCCCCTAGGTCGATGGACTAAGAAACGGGCCTAGTATGTATGCCTTGTAGGGTTCAAGAATTGCTACCTTGGACCTACATAGGATGCGCACATTTATGTTTATGGTACAAGCCGGGGCCCCCAATCATGTTATGATTATGTTTAAGTATGTCAGTAATAAGTTTTTAAAGGACATGTTGCATATACTATTGCATGAATCATGTTTTTGAAAGTCATCTCGCATAACACTTTATGATTATGTTACGATATACCATGATGCTTATGATTATGACATGTCATGTTAAGATGAACTTTATGATTATGTTATGATAGGTTATGATCATGATTATGTTATGTTAGAATGCACCTTATGATTTTATCATGATATGTCATAATGCTTATGATTATGTTATGTTATATTAGGATGAACTTTATGATTATGTTATGATATGTTATGATCATGATTATGTTATGATAGAATGCACATTATGACTTAATTATGATATGCCATGATACCTTACGATTATGTTATGATATGATGCTTCTATACATGATATGATGAGTTGTCTTTATGCTTTATGCCTTGGAGTTTTATTTATGCTATACGGTTTTTGTGAGTAGGAAAGGATCTTACTGAGCCTTGAGTGCTCACAGCTTACTTTCATTGTACCACAGATAAGGGCAATGATTGGATGTACTAAGGGAGCAGTAGGAGGGGAGGGGGCAAGAAGGACGTGTGTAGTAGTGACTTGGCTAAAGAGAAAGACCTGCTTCTAGTTAATAAGAATTATGTTCATGTTGTTCTTTTATGACTCTATGACACTTCATCATGCTCTTTAGTATTATGGTTTAAATTTAAGTTAAGCATGTTATGTGACTCATATGATAGGTAGTTAGTGATGATGATTTGAAAAGTAAAGGAAAAGTTTAAAGAAAAAAAAAATACTATAGATAAGACTTCCGCTGTTTTTAAGAAGAAAAGATAAGTAACCCCCGTCAGCTTAAGCAGGAAGGGGCGGGGCGTTACAACATTTCCGCACGCACCCGTTAAATTAAAGCACGTTTAACTCATACTCGTTAACCAAAGTCATTTACCGACGGAATTATTAATTTCGTCAGTAATATTATATTACCGCTACCCCGGATCTTGTAAATCCGTTGACCCTAAGACTAATTCCCGACTGAATTTAAACCAGTCGGACATTTTCTACTGAATTAAAAAATCAGTCGGTAATTACCGACGAAATTGGTTATTCCGTCGATAATTACCGACGGAATGAAATTCTGTCGGTAATTTCTGACTAGTTTAAATTCAGTCAGAAAATACCGACGGAATTAAGTTCCATCGATAAATCCATCGTTATTTGCAGGAATTTTTGTAGTGAATTGATTAGTCCTTATAGCAATTGACCAGTGAACACTAGCTGAATTTCCCATTCGATTCTGCAAGCTTCTATGCATGACTCCAAGTTCATCAATCGATTAGTTATCATGACAATCAACTGATGAACACTAGTTGAACTACCTAATTGACTCTAGAAAATTCTATGGACAACTTTGGGCTCATCAGTCGATCGGTCCTTATGATAATTGATTGGTGAAGATTAGACGAGTTACCTAATCAATTTCAACCCATTCTTTGCCCAATTTTATGCTTACCAATAGATTAGTGAAACTCACTAGTCCATTGATAGCTGAAAACTTAATTTGTACATGATTTTTTAGCTCGAGAAAACCTAAAATAACATTGTCATTTGTGTTCTTGGTGGATAATGCGAAAAACTCGATTTCTTGGTTATAATCATAGGTTTTCCAATGCTATATTCGATAGATATACATTGATTCACTCATCCAAATGGAATTGAATGCGAAATAGATGTATACGTACCAAATTGATAGGATCTAACTATCATCCTTTCAATAAGGCAAAACTAAAATTAAATGCAATAATAACAAACGAATGTGCAATAATAACAAATGAATGGTTGAATCCATCACTAAAGTCACTGCTTCTTTCTTGTCACTGTACGAATTCTTTCAAACTCATCAGAGTCTTCTACAAGAGTGTATAGGATGGAAAGTGCTAGAGGGAGTGAATAGCACTCGTGACTTTTTCACGTTTTCAAAAAGCACTCATGTAAAGAATAAGTGCAGCGGAATAAAAACAAGTAAATAAAAACAATGACACAAGTTGGCTTTACTTGGTTCGGAGCCTGTGACAACTCCTACTCCAAGGTCCACACTCATTGAGTATTTACTTTAGACAATTCACTAATAAATCAGAGAATTACAAGTATAATAATTTAACTCTACTAATTAAAATTATACCGACAACTAAGGATTGGAAGTTCTAGGCTTTCAATTATCGGGGTCGCGTCGTAGAGTCGTAGGATCGTCTTTGAAGCAACACATAAGAGAAGGATCGTGAGAATGAGTTGTGTTTGAAGAGCTACTCGAACCAACCTTTTATAGACTGCTGAAGGTTCCTTCAACACCATGGAAGAACCTCTAGCTGTAGAAGTTACCCTCTCATCCTCGGACTCGATAACCTCCGTAACTTGTGATGTTTATCCATCCAAAGGCGTATTTAAAGCACTCGAAGGCGCCTTCAAGCCAGTCTCCAGGGCACCTTCAGTCGCATGGAAGGCGCCTCCGCCCCTTTCCACGTGAGACTTCAGCTAAGATGTGCGAGACCCCTTCAGCACCATGCATGGAAGGAGCTTCGAGCACTGTTCACTCGCGGTGATTGTTTGTGCATTTCATTTTTGCAAGGTATATTAGTCTAAATACAAAAGATACCCTACAAAATAAAGTTAGCACAATAAAATATGATTAATAAACTATTTGACAGTTTCCAGACTGTTCGATTCTAACTTTCATATTTCTCGGAAGTCCTAGGTCGAACCGACGCTTACTGTTCTCTCAACGAGGAATATGTCATCACCTACTCCTTTTAGGAGAGTTTACCTTTTGCCAAACCGGTTCTCCAGACCATTTTGACTTTTGCTTAGCATCCGAAATATCAGGACTTTTCGTTGGACGTCTAAACCTCGATCCTTCTGTTAGAGTGTATAATGAAAGCCTAAGCTTTTGTAAACATTTATTTTTAATAAAGAATCACATTTGGTCAAATTATCTACATTTGTTTGTAGTTGTTCAATTAATTTATATTGTAGATAACATAGTATGTGGTGTCACATACAGAAGATAATGTTATCAGTACCTTATAAATTATAAACAGTAGCTCACGACCAAAATGGAAAGGAACAAATCATTGGAAGGTCGTAGTGTAATTAGGTAATAGTTTATCTTAACTATATAATTACACTAGTACACTTAGAGTGTATTGACTAGGACCATCAGAGGTCGCTTCTTTTATACTGACTTTATAAAGGAACAAAGACCTCAGTTATTATGGAAGTGTGTGCTCTTAATCCTAATATAATAACAAGCACATATATTTAATATTTATTTCTTTAATTTATCAATGGGTGAGATTTAGTTTGATAAATCAATAAGCCCGATAAGTTGGGAAATGATATCACTTATAATGTGTGTTGTTGATTATAGAAGGAAACTGGTCCTAGTGATCTAGGTTGATAATGTCCCCAAGAAGAGCTCATAAGGATTATCATGTTAAACCCTGCAGGTGGACTTAGTCCGACATGACGATAAGGTTGAGTGGTACTATTCTTGGACTAAGATATTAATTAAATGAGTTGTCAGTAACTCACTTAATTAGTGGACATTCGACATCTTAAACACAAGGAGACTAACACACTCATAATAAGAAGGAGCCCAAAAATATAATTTGGGATTAGTGCGGTAGTTCAATAATAGTTCTCTAGTGGAATGAATTATTATTGATAAAATTAAGTTGTGTGTTCGGGGCGAACACGGGATACTTAATTTTATCGAGAGACCAAAACCAATTCCTCCTCTCGGTCTCTATCGTAGCCTCTTATTTATAGAGTACTATACCCACCTATACCCACCTTCATACCCATGTTGTAGGGGCCGGCCAAGCTAGCTTGAGGACCAAGCTAGGGTCGGCCAAGCCTTGATCCATCGGTGGCCGACCCTATCTTGAACCCAAGCTTAGGTGGCCGACCCTATTAAATTAGAAAAGAATTTTAATTTTAAAATTTTCTTATGTGGAAGATATAATTTATTGGAGAGATTAAAAATTAAAATATCTCTTTTATAAGTTTTCTACAAAAGATTAAAGAAAGAGATTAAATCTCTTTCCTTATTTGTAGATTGGAAGGATATTTTATTTTTCTTCTTTGTAAATTATTCACATGTTGAAAAATTAAAATTATAGACATTTCTTTTTATCAACCATGAAGGGATTTTAAAAGGAAATTTTATTTTTTAAAATTTCCGGAAACAAATAAGGAATTTTAATTGGTTGATCAAAAATTGCCTTGTTTGCTCTTCCATGAGGTGGTCGGCCATGACATGATCTATTAGGAAATTTTATTTAATTTTTCTTAATTAATTCATGTCAAGAAAAGTTAAGGAAATTTTATTGTAATTAAATTTCCTTATTTGCCAAAGCTAAGGATTATAAAAGAGGGGGTTTTGGGTGCCTTCAAGGTGAACAACCTCTATTATTTTTCTCCCTCTTTTCTTCCTTGGTGTGGCCGGCTCTTCCTTTTCTCTTCTCTCCATCCTTGTGGCCGAAACTCTCTTCTCTCTTGGAGATCAAGTGGTGGCCGGATTCTAGCTTGGAGTAGAAGGAGAGAAAGCTTGCATCCCTTGGAGCATTGGTGGTGGTTGAATCTCTTCATACTTGGAGGTGCTCTTGTTGTGGCCGAACCTTGCAAGGAGGAAAAGAAGGTGCTTTGGTGGTTTCTCATCTCGGAAGATCGTTGCCCACACAACGTCCGAGGTTAGAAGAGGAATACGGTAGAAGACCTAGAGGTTTTTGCTTGCAAAAGAAAAGGTATACTAGTATTTAATTTCCGCATCATACTAGTTTTATTTCTTTGTAAAAATACCAAATACAAGAGGCATGTGATTCTAGTTTTTCGAATTAGTTTTCGATGTTGTGTTCTTTTATTTTTCTTTTCCTTGTGATTTGATTGTTCTTAGAGGTTAACCTAGGGTTACTATGGGAAGGCTAAATATTTAATTTCCTTAAAAGGCTTTGTCTAGTCGGTGGTGGTTGCTCCCATATCCAAGAAAGTCATGTGCCTCGCCATGCAGTACTGGAAGCCGATTTTTGAAATAGATATTTAATTGTCTTCGTGACCTAGGTGATTTGGATCGAACGTGTTAAGTTCCGCAGGAGATCCAAGTCTAAACCTAAAAGAACAAATAAATTAAACTTTGGATCAAACTTGTTAAGTTCCGCAGGTGATCCAAGTTTAATTTAAAAGAACACATGGTAGCTAGGAAAAGGTTCAGACCTTTGTACAAAATTTTTGTATAGTGGAACCGTTAGATTTTCCGAGTAGCAACCAACAATTGGTATCAGAGCCAGGGTTTTGCCTCTGTGTATTTGGTATTAGTTTTATTATGCACATGTCATACATAATTGTAACGACCCGCCTTCTACTACTAGGCTGTAAGGCGAATCGCTACATTACTACTATACTGGCTATGCGGAAAACTGATCTAATTTGAATTTTTATGCTACTGATATCTGATCTAATGCATGTTATTGGTTCTACCTGTGCTAAGGGAGATGATCTAAGGGATACCTGGTGTATCCTACATCCCCTACGATCAAGGAGCTGGACTGATAAGTTTCTTGGACGAAACCTGAGCTTCCCAATCGATCCAAGCTGGACTGGATCGATTGCTCTTGGTTGGATCGGTCCGTGGATCGATCGGAGCTGGGGAACGTTCTGTTCCTAACTGGATCGGTCGGCAGACCGATCCAGGGGTGGCTGGATCGTTCGGCAGGACCGATCCAGGTGTGTCTGGATCGGTCGGCTGACCGATCCAGGCACCCGAAACACCTGGGGTCGCTACTGTATCGCGCTGGATCGGTCGGCTGACCGATCCAGGAGGATACAGTAGCCTACTGTATATGTCTGGTCAGGCTCCGATCGGTCTGGAGACCGATCAGAGTCTGATTTCGCCCGGGAACTCTGATTTCAGCACTCTGGTGTGCCAAAATACCAGATAACCACTATCTAACGCATGATAAACTATTCCAATAACATGTAGTAACAATTCTAAACTTAAGCTAAAGCAAGGTTTACTGGCTCATGGCATTTCACTCACTAACATGCATTTTAACAACTTAAAGTGTATGAACGTAGAAATTTCTAAAAGTTCTAGTTGTTTAAAATTTGCTAATGTTCACAAGTGTATAAAACATGTAAACTGAAACCAATAACTGAAAGGTGCTTAAGTAAATGCTAAAACCCCAGAGGGTCTTTTATTCCAGTTCCTTCCACACACATCTTGATCTGCATTGACCTCCAGCCTCCACTGCTAGACCACTTTTCCTTTACCTTTATCTGCAGTATAAGAAAAGTAGTATATGTAAGCTAACAAGCTTAGTAAGAAACCATCTACCTCACAAAAACATGCAACGATGCATTATGATTTTTAAAAGCATGCTATTTGAAAGAAACTGACTAGGCTAAACATTTGAACATGACATATAATCATACAAGCATGGTAATCTAGAACTGAACATGAGCTATCATAATGCATAAGCAAGGAAGAGCTAAACTGGTACTGAATTCAACTCAACTAACCTAACTAATTTTGAGTTTTGAAAACTATTTCATAATAAGTGAAAATAATAATCATGCTGTTTGGGCCCGACAACTGTACTTGCTGTGCGCGCATCCCTAACTAGACCCGGGTTTGCAAGTCCCGAATTTAGTAGGGTTAACTAGGTTATCTAAACCTAGGGACGACTGTGGGAGTCCAACCCAATGGATATCTGATCCAGTACAGTGCCACTGAAAATAAAATACTGAATATAGCTAACTGTTTTAACTTGCTATTTTTAGGTTATCTGAACCTAGAGCTAGGTTATCTGAACCTAGAGGCGACTGTGGGAGCCCACCCATTGGACCGTAGTCCCATAAAACTGAACTAAACTAATATGCTGATTTAAATGCTTCTAATGCATTTAATTGAGCTATTAAACATAACTGAGGTGGTATTTAGCTACACTAACATTTTTCCGAACACTTGGAGTGCTCCAACTCTCTCCTCTAATAGGGAGATCGCCTCTAGGCACCCGACAACGTCTAGAATCTCCAACTAAAGGAGAACAACGTGTCCGACCCGTCTAGAGGTACTCAACTAGATCCCTAATCCTCGAGGAGGGTTTAAACACACCCTATGTGCCGAAAAAAAACCCTGCATATAGCTAAAACAAATGCGTAGGAAACCAAACGGAGCTATTATACTGCAGGTGAGGGGTTTCTTACCTCGTACGCTAAATTCCTTACAATTCTATCCGCTAGAATTCCGGTGGAGATGACCTTCTCGACGATCCGTTCACGTCTTCGCGTTCCTCTCGCGGAGAAGAACCTTTTTCGTGTTGGAGTCGTCGCCGAAAGATGTTCCTAGGGACCTTGGGCTAGGGTGCCGAGAGAAGGAGAGGGAGAGGTGTGGGTGGCGGTGAGGTTTTGGAGAAGAAAAGTGGCGTGAGGTGAGGAGGTGCCGAACCAAATTCTAAAATAAACCAAACCCTCTTAAGTTCTTAATTTATATTAGTTGGATTATTGAACCCAACTCCAATATAAATATAATTGGTTCCTCTTTCTTTCAGCACGGCCCTGCTGGGTTCACCGGTTACTAACATTATCCCGTATACCATGGGTCTCGGGTTCGATTCCCGCCTAAGCTATTTTGCGGTTCTAATTCTTTTTGCTACTTCCGATACTCGGAAAATTCCGGAAAAATATCTAAAAATTCCAGAAAAATCATAGAATAATTCTAAAATAGTTTTGAGAATTTTCGGGCGTTACAATAATTTAGGCAGGTTAATAGTAGGATGTGCTAACTTTGTGGATGCAGGATCCAACTATTATGGCTTATAGTTATTATGTGTGTGATTGGACCCTTGGACATGTCAAGGGCATTTATTATGTGTGCATGATTGTATTATAAAATACAGCAGGAGTTGTATTTAGTTTTATTAGGATTTTATTTTTTGATCTAGATACATGTACATTCCTTCGAGGAATATAGGATCGAAAAATGTAAAATTCTATTTATGTCGCGGATCGAATCTTGCAAGGCGTGGAACCTTTTGAGGACCATAGGCGCAGCGGAACAAGGAGCAAGATGGATGCGACAACTAGACCCGGTGGCGGTGGCCAAAAATGGCAGCAGCTAGGGATGACAACACACGGAGGATAACTATAGATAAAAGTCATAATAGTTGAAAATTAGTTTTTCTATTTATTGCTTTTATACTGTGTTGTGTGTGCATGTTAGTATACATGTTTAGTAGGCTAGCATAATCAAAATTCCTCATTTTAAATAACTAAGTGGGAGAGGGATTTTAAATAAATTCCACGGTCTCCATTACTGGTTTGTAAGTGATGCAAACATGTGCGTTGGCTCTGAGTGCCTTCCTCCATATCAGATGAGTTTATTTGTGGATCACTAGAACAAACTTCCATTCTTAGGATGACTATAGGAAGTTAATTAAGAGCGTGTGATCTTCCCCATCGGAAGGGGCACAATCTTATTAATGGACTTAGTGTCAAGTAATTGTATACACTTAGGCACGTCTAATAGTATCCTCCCCATCGGAGTCACTGCTATTATTCGTGTGACCAAAGGAAACCAACTATTAATTTTATTTGTCAAAAAGTTAGGTTGACAAGATAATAAAATTAATGGGTTAAACCCTCATTTTACAAATGTTGAATTTGTATACGTCCACACTATCGTGGCATACCAAATTCACGGTGTTTTGAGGTGTTGGTTAATTTAAAATAGTATTGTTTGAGGAATCAATATTATTCTAAATTTAGAGTTCTGACCAAAAGTTATTTGTGATTCTTAGGATGACTTTCAACCCACTGGCCATCATACTAAAAGAGAACAAACTTACTGGTCCTAACTACATAGATTGGAAAAGGAACCTGGACATTGTTCTTTCTATTGAAAGCTATAAGTTTATACTGACTGAACCTTGCCCTGATACACCCAATGGTGAATCTACCCAAGAGGAGATTGAGTATCATAGGAAATGGGTAAAAGCAGATGAGATGGCGCGGTGTTACATTTTGGCTTCAATGTCAAATGTATTACAACATCAGCATCAAGATTTACCAACAGCCTATGATATTATGAACAATCTCAAGGAACTCTTTGGTCACCAGGATCGGGCCTCTAGGAAAGAAGCCATGAGAAAGATAATGACGGCCACCATGCAAGAGGGTACTCCTGTGAGGGATCATATCCTAAAGATGATGACTTATCTGAATGAAATACAAATCCTTGGAGGAGAAATTGATGGGGAAACCTAGATCAATATGATCCTCCAAACGCTACCTAGAAGTTTTGAGCAATTCCGCCTGAATTACAATATGAATAAAAGGGTATATTCATTGACGGAACTACTGACAGAACTTCAGGCAACAGAAGGTTTGTTTCGTCACAATTCTCAGATTCACTATGCTGAAAATGGTTCTACTTCTAAACCGAAAGGAAAGAAGTAGAAGAAACAAGTTAGCTCAGCAAAGAAAGTGAATAAATCTCAGAGTACAGGACCTAAAGCTGGAGTGAAGAAGCCGAAGGGAAAGTGCTTCATCTACAAGCAGTCAGGGCATTGGAAGGCGGACTGTCCTCGTAGGAATCAAAACAACAAAGGTATATCTCATGCTCTGGTTGTTGAAACATGTTTAGCGGTGTTATCTACCAGCACCTGGTGTGTAGATACGGGATCTACTGATCATGTCTGCAATTCTTTGCAGGGGTTCCAGGAAACCCGACGACTATATGAAGGGGAGATAACCGTCTACATGGACAATGCTACTAAGGTGGCGGCTGTTGCAGTGGGAGACGTCTACTTATCTTTTGATAGAAATAGAAAATTGGTTTTAAGAAATTGTCTTTTTGTACCCAGTTTTAGAAAGAATTTAATTTCAGTTTCTAAACTATTTTTGGATGGATATTCTATTTCCTTTAATAACAATGTAGTTATAAAGAGAAATAAAGTGATTATTTGTTCTGGTGCATTAGTTGACAATTTATATACTTTAAATCCAATTTCTCCCACAAAGCAAAATATGGAAATTTATAACACATCTTCTAACACTAATAAGAGAAAATAACCTTCGGAAATGAACCAAACATATCTTTGGCATCTAAGGCTTGGTCATATTAACTTAAGTAGGATTCAAAGGCTTATAGCCGATGGACTCTTGGGTTCATTAGAGTTGGAAAATTTTCCAACTTATGAATCTTGCTTGGAAGGTAAAATGACCAAGAGGCCTTTTAAGGCCAAGGGGTATAGAGCCAAAGAAGTGTTAGAATTGATTCATTCTGATTTGTGTGGTCCTATGTCTATCCAGGCGAGAGGTGGTTTTGAATATTTTGTCTCTTTTATAGACGATTATTCAAGATACAGATACATTTACCTAATGCGCCGCAAGTCCGAGTGCTTTGATAAGTTCAAAGAGTACAAGGCTGATGTGGAGAAACGACAAGGTAAAAGTATCAAGACACTACGATCTGATCGTGGTGGCGAATACCTCTTAGGAGAGTTTAGGAATTACTTATCAGAGGCCGGGATTCAATCCCAATTGTCCGCACCTGATACACCCCAACAGAATGGTGTGACAGAACGAAGGAATAGGACTCTTATGGAGATGGTTAGATCGATGATGAGTTATTCAGAATTACCAAATTCATTTTGGGGATACGCTCTGGAAACGGCAGCGCACATTCTGAACTTAGTACCTTCTAAATCAGTATCTTCTACTCCCACAGAATTGTGGAATGAGTGAAAATCCAGTCTAAGACATATTCGGATTTGGGGTAGTCCAGTACATGTGCTGAAACCAGATGCTGACAAATTAGAATCTCGTACAGAAGTTCGCGTGTTTGTGGGTTATCCCAGAGGAACGAAAGTTGGTTTATTTTATAGTCCTAAAGGCCAGAAGGTCATTGTTAGCACCAATGCCCAATTTTTAGAAGAAGACTATATAATGGATCACAAGCCCAGTATCAAAGTTGTTCTAGAAGAACTTAGAGAGGATACGTCTATTTTAGTACCAACAGTACAAGATGAAGTACCACAAGATACTGCAACACGTGTTACACATGATACACAACCATAGACGGTGCCTCGTCGTAGTGGGAGAGTTGTGAGGGAACCTGAGAGATTCATGTTTTTGGGAGAGTCTTCGGACTTGATCCCGGGTAAACATGAACCTGATCCCTGAACATATGACGAAGCACTCCAAGATATAGATGCAGTATCTTGACAAAAGGCAATGAATTCTGAAATAGAGTCTATGTACTCTAATAAGGTCTGGGAGCTTGTAGAACCACATGATGGTGTAAAAGCCGTTGGATGCAAGTGGATCTACAAAAGAAAAAGAGGGACAGACGGGAAGGTAGAAACCTTCAAAGCTAGGCTTGTTGCGAAAGGGTACACTCAGAAAGAGGGAATCGATTATGAGGAGACCTTTTCACCGGTAGTCATGCTTAAGTCTATCCGGATACTCTTATCCATTGTTGCTCATATGGATTATGAGATTTGGCAAATGGATGTCAAGACAGCTTTCCTTAATGGAAGTCTTGAAGATAACATCCATATAAAGCAACCAGAAGGGTTCATTGAAAAAGGCAAAGAGCATTTAGTGTGCAAGCTCAATCGGTCCATTTATGGACTGAAGCAAGCTTCAAGGTCTTGGAACATCTGGTTTAATGAAATAATCCAGTTATATGGATTTATTCAGTGTATGGATGAGTCTTGTGTATACAAGAAGTGTAACGGAAATGTGGTGGTATTCCTTGTACTATACGTAGATGATATTTTGTTAATTGGCAATAATGTCAAGGTATTATCGGACGTAAGGGTATGGTTGTCCAAATAATTTGATATGAAGGACTTAGGAGATTGTGCACACATTCTTGGGATCAAAGTTATAAGGGATCGCAAGAAAAGAATGTTGTGTCTGTCCCAAGCTTCATATATAGATACAATGTTTTGTCGTGGGCATGGTTAGAAGATATCAGAGTAACCCTGGATAAGGACATTGCACTGCGGTAAAACATATATTAAAGTACCTGAGAAGGACTAGAGATTATATGCTAGTTTACCAAGCAGACGATTTGCTCCCTATGGGTTACACGGATTCAGATTTCCAATCAGATAGGGGCAACAGTAAGTCTACATCAGGCTATGTGTTTACTTTAGCAGGTGGAGCCATTGCATGGAGGAGTGTTAAGCAGAAATGCGTTTCAGACTCAACCATGGAAGCTGAGTATGTAGCAGCCTCTGAGGCAGCTAAAGAAGCAGTATGGCTCAGGAACTATCTAATGGACTTAGATGTGGTTCCTGGTTTGCCCAAAATCATCACAATTTATTGTGATAATAGCGGTGCAGTTGCAAACTCGAAGGAACCACGAGCCCATAAGGCAAGTAAACATATAGAGCGCAAGTACCACCTGATACGAAATATCGTGAAGCGAGGAGAAGTTGTCATCGCCAAGATTGCATCAGCAGATAACCTGGCAGATCCTTTCACTAAGGCCCTTCCGGCAAAAGCTTTCGATCGGCATGTGGAGGGAATGAGAATCAGATGTATGGCAGAAGATATGACAGCTTAGTCATTAGTATAAGTGGGAGATTGTTAGAGTGTATACTGAAAGCCTAAGCTTTTGTAAATATTTATTTTAAATAAAAAATCACATTTGGTCAAATTGTCTATATTTGTTTGTGTTGGTGCGGGAAGCATCCTACGATCGAACCTGAGTTTTGATAATGGCAAAGGATTCAAAGTTAAGGGTTGTTGTTATCTAACATGTTGAATGAGTGTTTCAGGAAAGTCCTAACTGCGGTTAGGCAGGTGAAAACCCTAGGGGGTGGTAACCCTAGGTCCTAGGGGGCGGTAACCCTAGGTAGAGAAAAGTCCTAACTGCGGTTAGGCAAAGGTGAAAACCCTAGGGGGTGCTAACCCTAGGTCATAGGGGGTGGTAACCCTATGCGGAAAGTCTTGGCAGGTCGATGGCTTCAGGCAAAAGTCCTAGGGGGTGGTAACCCTAGGTGGAAAGTCCTGATGTCGCGAACCAGGTGAAAGACTGGACTAGCCGGGAAGCGGATGTCCAGCAGAAAGTCCGGAAGTGTCGAGTGCTGAGCAAAAGTCCAGTCGATCTGGAGGATCGACTGACAACAGGTAAATCTCCTGAGTGGAGTAGGTGAGGACGCGTTCCCCATAAAGGGAACAATAGGCGTCGGGTCGACCTAGGGTTTCCGGACGGAAATCCGAAGTCAGACCCGGACAGTCCGGAGACTGTCATAAACATTCCTTTATTATTCATACTGTTATTTTGTGCTAATTTTGTGTTGCAGGATATTGTTCGGGACTAACAAGTCTTGCAGGTACAAAATAAGGTAGTTTTCCCTTGGATGAACAGTGTCCGAGACGCCTCCATGGAGCTTGGAGGCGCCTCGGGTGCAAAGGATGAGCTGGCTGCGAAGCACCATTAGAGGCACCTTGAAGAAGGCAGAAGGCGCCTTGGAAGGCGCCTTGAGTGAGGTTTAAGGCGCCTTGAATGGATGAAGTTCGACCAGATCAGATTTGATCCACGCGGAAGACCAGGCAGCATGGAGGCGCCTT
Organism: Zingiber officinale; assembly: GCF_018446385.1. NCBI lineage: Eukaryota > Viridiplantae > Streptophyta > Magnoliopsida > Zingiberales > Zingiberaceae > Zingiber > Zingiber officinale. Next base: position 52,388,151 of record NC_055987.1, on the reverse strand, counting down.
GAACAGCCTTCAAGGCGCCTTGAACACCCTTTATAAGGGGGTTTCAACCAGCACTTCAAAACAACGAATATCAAGTGATCTCTCATCAACGTGCTGCTCCAAAAGACACTCCGAAGTGCTGCTACAAGTGCCCGACAACCCGAAGCTTCAGATTTAGCATTTCTTGTTGTCGGTATAATACTTATAGCTTTTAATTGTGCTCATAATTGTAATCTTTTAACGAGCTTATAGTTGTTGCCCACCGGAAGCGATCAAGGATCGCGGGCCTTCGAGTAGGAGTCGTCACAGGCTCCGAACGAAGTAAATCTCTGTGTCCTTCTGTTTGTGTTTGTTTGTTTTTAATTCCGCTGCTTTAATTACTCTAACGCTGTTTTCGATTCCGATACGTACAAAATAGCCACGAGCGCTATTCACCCCCCTCTAGCGCGTCTCTATCCAACAGTTTGTAGTTGTTCAATTAATTTATATTGTAGATAACATAGTATGTGGTGTCACATACAAAAGATGATGTTATCAGTACCTTATAAATTATAAACAGTAGCTCACGACCAAAATGAAAAGGAACAAACCATTGGAAGGTCATAGTGTAATTAGGAATTGTTTATCTTAACTATATAATTACACTAGTACACTTGGAGTGTATTGAGTAGGACCATTAGAGGTCGTTTCTTTTATATTGACTTTATAAAGGAACAAAGACCTCAGTTATTATGGAAGTGTGTGCTCTTAATCCTAATATAATAACAAGCACATATATTTAATATTTATTTCTTTAATTTATCAATGGGTGAGATTTAGTTTGATAAATCAATAAGCCCGATAAGTTGGGAAATGATATCACTTATAGTGTGTGTTGTTGATTATAGAAGGAAACTGTGTCCTAGTGACCTAGGTTGATAATGTCCTCAAGAAGAGCTCATAAGGATTGTCATGTTAAACCCTGCAGGTGGACTTAGTCCGACATGACGATAATGTTGAGTGGTACTATTCTTGGACTGAGATATTAATTAAATGAGTTGTCAGTAACTCACTTAATTAGTGGACATTCGACATCTTAAACACAGGGAGACTAATACACTCATAATAAGAAGGAGCCCAAAAATGTAATTTGGGATTGGTGCGGTAGTTCAATAATAGTTCTCTAGTGGAATGAATTATTATTGATAAAATTAAGTTGTGTGTTCGGGGCGAACATGGGATGCTTAATTTTATTGGGAGACCAAAACCAATTCCTCCTCTCGGTCTCTATCGTAGCCTCTTATTTATAGAGTACTATACCCACCTATACCCACCTTCATACATATGTTGTAGGGGTCGGCCAAGCTAGCTTGAGGACCAAGCTAGGGTCGGCCAAGCCTTGATCCATCGGTGGCCGGCCCTAGCTTGAACTCAAGCTTAGGTGGTCGGCTCTATTAAATTAGAAAATAATTTTAATTTTAAAATTTTCTTATGTGGAAGATATAATTTATTGGAGAGATTAAAAATTAAAATATCTCTTTTATAAGTTTCTACAAAAGATTAAAGAAAGAGATTAAATCTCTTTCCTTATTTGTAGATTGGAAGGATATTTTATTTTTCTTCTTTGTAAATTATTCACATGTTGAAAAATTAAAATTATAGAAATTTCTTTTTATCAACCATGAATGGATTTTAAAAGGAAATTTTATTTTTTTAAATTTACGGAAACAAATAAAGAATTTTAATTGGTTGATCGAAAATTATCTTGTTTGCTCTTCCATGAGGTGGCGGACCATGACATGATCTATTAGGAAATTTTATTTAATTTTTCTTAATTAATTTATGTCAAGGAAAGTTAAGGAAATTTTATTGTAATTAAATTTCCTTATTTGCCAAAGCTAAGGATTATAAAAGAGGAGATTTTGGGTGCCTTCAAGGTGAACAACCTTTATTATTTTTCTCCCTCTTTTCTTCCTTGATGTGGCCGGCTCTTCCTTTTCTCTTCTCTCCATCCTTGTGGCCGAAACTCTCTTCTCTCTTGGAGATCAAGTGGTGGCCGGATTCTAGCTTGGAGAAGAAGGAGAGAAAGCTTGCATCCCTTGGAGCATTGGTGGTGGTTGAATCTCTTCATCCTTGGAGGTGCTCTTGTTGTGGCCGAACCTTGCAAGGAGGAGAAGAAGATGCTTTGGTGGTTTCTCATCTCGGAAGATCGTTGCCCACACAACCTCCGAGGTTAGAAGAGGAATACGGTAGAAGACCTAGAGGTTTTTGCTTGCAAAAGAAAAGGTATACTAGTATTTAATTTCCGCATCATACTAGTTTTATTTCTTTGTAAAAATACCAAATACAAGAGGCATGCGATTCTAGTTTTTCGAATTAGTTTTCGATATTGTGTTCTTTTATTTTTCTTTTCCTTGTGATTTGATTGTTCTCAGAGGTTAACCTAGGGTTACTATGGGAAGGTTAAATATTTAATTTCCTTAAAAGACTTTGTTTAGTCGGTGGTGGTTGCTCCCATATCCAAGAAGGTCATGTGCCTCGCCATGCAGTACTGGAAGCCGATTTAGGAAATAGATATTTAATTGTCTTCGTGATCTAGGTGATTTGGATCGAATGTGTTAAGTTCCGTAGGAGGTCCAAGTCTAAACCTAAAAGAACAAATAAATTAAACTTGGGATCAAACGTGTTAAGTTCCGCAGGCGATCCAAGTTTAATTTAAAAGAACACATGGTAGCTAGGAAAATGTTCAGACCTTTGTACAAAATTTTGTACAGTGGAACCGTTACGTTTTCCGAGTAGCAACCAACACCTTCCAGTCTTCCATCTAGTGTTCGTTACCTCTAAGATTTTCTTCTAGTGTCCTCAACCCTAAGATTTCGTCCAATGTCCTCGATCCGCCAAGACTTTGCTCAGTCCCTCGAACTAGGATTTTATTGCCTAATCGCAACTAGGACTTCCCACCTTTTACCTAGCCTCAATTAGGATTTTTATTTTGCCTAAAATTACTTAAAACTTTTTTGCACATTTATTTGAACTTGTTAGAATAATAAGAAATTTTAACTTTGAACCTTTTGTCATAATCAAACTTTAAATTCAATTATCTGATACTTTTTACACCAATAAAATGGATGATAATTAAAACTTAGTCTCAATGGGGAAGAATCAAGGGAGAAGAAGAAAAACCAAATCAGAACATACTCAGTTGAATCAACCTTCTCTTCTTATATAAGAAGCTCATCTTGCATAGACGTCCATTGTATAAGTTTATGAGCCGTTAATAGCTCATTAATATTAACAAATCATATTATTAGCTAGATTTACACATTATTATAAAGCATCGGATCGAGTTTAATTCCTTAATGATAAACTTATTATGTTTTGTTAATTTTATATTAGTCCACTTTATGAAGACTTATTTCACGTTTTTTTTGCAGGTCAACACTTTTTGTAAAAGCTCATTCTTCTGTTCACAAGATATAAAGCCTCGTGCTCTCCAGGCCAGTCGCATCCCCACCACTGTAGCTGCAACGTCACACAGCAGCAGATCATCGCCAAACTCCTCGAAAGATTGTTCTAACACAAGCCGGCCACTTCCGCCTCAACAACAAGCTCCTCTAATCTCCTAATTCTTCCTCAAGGACTTCATTCTCCTCCCAATTCTTGGAGCCTTCGTCGTCTCCAAGAACCCCCAACTCCCATGTCAAAATCTGCGACCACCATCATTTTTAAATTATTAAATTCTAAAAGTTTTTGTTTTGAGAATATGCTAGCTAATTTTGTGAGATGATGATGCAGTAGACTCGAGTAGGAGAGACAAAGCATGGCATCCCAATCAAATGATGGGCTGGCTGCCTGGCCACCCTCAAACTCTCAGTTCCAAGAGGAGGAGAGCAAACTTCAGGACCACCTCCAAAGTTGGGGTTCCTTTGTGGCTAAGGAACTCCCTCCCTCTCTCCTTGATCTTGCCCTGGTCCTCTCCCCCCCCTTGCGGAAGAACTCATTCCCTCTTTCTCTCTAGCTCAAAGTATTTCCACAAGACTAGAGTTGACGTGCCACCGTCCAACAAGACTAAAGTTGTCGTGTTACTCTCCTTTTGCATTTCATGATTGGTTGGATAGTAAAGTTGAGCAGTAGATTTTTCTTTAACTGTGTTAATATCACTTAATAAAATAAAATAAAATTTATTTAACTATAAATAATAATATAATAGGGAATAAAACGACGTAAAAAAATCTACATAGCGGGCCCACCTAAGTTGAATAAGATTTGATTGGTGTTTTTATATTAATATCACTTAATTACGCACAATGACAAAAATTTCTTGCACTTCCTCTTCAATTCTTCCTTTACCTTTTAAGGTCAAACTGGTTTATGATGATTTGCTTGCCCTTGCCTTTGCCTTCGCCTTCTCCCGGGGCATGCACCATCTCGCTAGAATGTCATCATGATTAGTTGCGATGGAATCCAAAGGTTCACGAGCAACAAAAAACTGAAAGCAAGCAACCATAGATTGACCCCAGTTTTGCACCATTTTCCGTCGCATGCATTTATCATTCCATATCCAACTGTAAATCATCTCTGTATGGGAGTTACGAATTTAACTTATGCAAATAAAATTTCTTAATAAAAATATATTTATGTTATTCATTATATTTTATTTATTTCTACTGTAAAATAGTGCAAACATGCCATAAGTGAATGTATTCGACTAAGTTATTTTGATATGTTTGATAAAGAGTATAAGTTAGATTTGTCTGTTTTATTGATATGTGTATCGAGTTGTACAAGAACTCAACAAGATACATACAACTCGTACGTGGAGGTTATGATATTTTCAAAATATTTATCAAAATATAAATAGAGAGGCAAAGGGAGCTCAAACTACGATGACAGTTATTATTCACAACTCATTTCACAACTCCTCATTGTCTTTTTTTTTTTTTTTTTTTTTTGTAGTTGTAGTCTTTCATATTTAAACTCTTAATCTTTTATATAAGCTATTTATGTTTTTAATATTTATTTTGATTATAAAAATGATAAGGAGAAAAATAATTTCGAGGGATGACTAGTCTCCAATGAGTTTATACATCGTGGGAATTAAATCATGTATATTATATTATATTAAGACTTTATTACTTGTTGTATATTCACTTTATTTTTCTTTCTATATAATTTTTACTGAACTTTTATATTTGAACCAATATTTTAACACTGAATTCTTATAATTTTTACTGAACTCTTATATCAATAATCTATTAAAAATTAAGATCATTTTCTAACCTAATATAAGAATAGACCTCTATTCAATAATTATAATTTTTATCAATGTTTTTTTTACTTTTAAAACATCTTATTTTTTCATCTTCATAGCATTAAATAAACACATTTTCACTATCTAATAATTATCATAAGAAATATATGCATATTCAAAAATCCTAGTTTTCTTCCACGTGCATATTCACTCTTTATCCTCATATATAGCTCCAATAAAGGTATCTCTTTGTGAAATGCTACTTGTGTATACATACACTAGTTGATAAATAATTTTATAAGTATTTATCAATTTGATAAATTGATATTTTTAATATTGACACAACAGATCATCAATGGAACCTGGTGTCATTTGCAGAAAGAACATATATGTCTCTTTGAGGAGCATTCCAAAGTCTAAAGTAGAGTCTAGAAATGATTAAAAAATTATTATTATTTTTATTAAAGAGAGAATGATTTTTCTTCTTAGGGAGATAAACTTTTAGTGTAGAAAGATGTTCCATTTTTCAATGGTTAGATGAGTATAACTAGAGATTTTTCTAGTATAAGGTGTATATATTTTTTATTTTGTACTGTTGTTCTAGTTTTATATAAATTCTCAACTACATTTTTGCAAATAACTTATTTTTGTTATTTGGATAAACTTGTGGTAAAGTGATTCAACATTCTACAAAATTTTCCAAGATGATGAATTCTAATAAACAATGCTAAGAAATTTCTAACTGTAAAAAATAATATCAAAGACACCTAGTATCTCGATACTAGAGAGACTTAAATCAAAGCTCTTGTCACACCGATAAAGCTTATTAGGTATGACAATTTGTAGACTAGTGAAGGTATATTCTTGCTTCAGGCACACCAAATAAACTTAGTTCACGAAATCATCATTTTGTTTTTATTTAAGTTATAATTTCACAATTTAGTTTTTATTAAATAGATTCAACAAGAAGATTTACCAATAGTACTATGTCACTACAAATAGTTATTTAGTTCCTGTGGATTCTATAACTAAAAGCTCAAGAGATTGTTAAGATCACCAATTTACATATATCATTGTCACTACATTCTCATATAAAGAAAAGAAAAAGAAAAATATAAAACTCAAAATGCAGCCAATTAAACAAGACATAAATTCAAAATTTCTCCTGTTATAATGCATTAAACTAGACCTATGCTTTACTTATTAAACAAAAAAGAGAAAACACACAACAAGAGATATATGAGATTCATTCTTTCATAAACAAAATTCTAATCAAATAGCTTTTAAAACAATAGGATGAATTAATGAGTGCAACAGGAATTAATTAATGGCTAGCCAAACAGAATTTTCTTACATGAACATATGGCCAAATACTTTATGGAGGCTAGTAAATAACTTCTGAATAGAATAGTTGGATTATATAGCTAAATCACATTATAAAGTCCTTCAGCACTAAGAGAACAACATGCTAAATCTATAATTGCATACCATCTTGTTTTAAATATGCAAAACACCTTTTTGTTAAAAAAAATGAAATTAACTTGCATTACTGATGAAAAGTTGAGTGTCAGTTGAACCAAGATTGCACACATCCATTAGAAATTTAGAATCCATTAAAGATAGTTCAGTCATGCATAGTTTGATTGTGTCTATATATATATATAACAAAGAACTCCTTAATGTACTATCATTCATTTTTAATTTGCTTAAAACAAATCTCCCATATATTAAGGCAACTGGAAAGCAAAGAGACCAAAAGTCACATCCATCCATCAATCCACGGAAAAACTGAAATGAAGTAATAAATTGTAATGCATGCAAGAATAAAACAAAGGGAGACAGAATAGATAGCTGAAGCAGGAAGTCGAGTTAATTGTGGAGAGACCTGTAATTTTTTCGACTACAATTCATGGCTTCCCCTTAATATATATGAACATATCTTCCTCATGCATGCCATCATGCCCTGCTTCCCTCCCTTGGGACATCACCTCCAATTTTATAATAAGCCAAATTCCAGTGTATTTTATGTCCTAATCAATTAATTAATTAATTGAGTATGTAGTGTTGTGGTCATTCCTTCTTCCATGCATTGAAGAGAGAGAGAGAGAGAGAGAGAGAGGGAGGAGGGCTCACACTATGTTCTCTATGGGGAGCTCTCCCTAGCAATCCCAAGAAGCGAGACCACAAGTTAGTAGATGAAGGAAAAGCTGCAGACAATTAGATATCATGACTCAGTGGGTTTCGTTGGGTCTTGGAATCAATGCAATGTTCATGTCTAATGGGGCTACAGAAGATGATGATTAAGTGACAGATTAAGAAGTTGCACTACGTGCTACGCTGCTGTGAAGAAGATGACAATAATTGATCAAGGAGCTTAATTATAATTACTGTAGCTCTAAGCTAATTAAGTGAATTTTAATGATCTACATATCCATATAAAAGTAGTCTTGCCTTGGATAATTGTGAATTGGCTCTATCTATGATCTCTAGCTATTGCCTTGGTGGGGGATGGTGGTGGCCATGGCCATGGCCGTGCCCCTGGTGGGGGAAGAACTGAGTGCTGGCCATGAACGCGTTGAGCGGAGTCGGATAGAGAGCGGAAGGATCCAATAGGCAGGCTGAAGCCGGCACGCTTGCTACCGTTACCGACGTAGAGGAGGGGCCGGCGGTGAGAGCGAGTGTGGCTGCGGTGGCGGAGGAGGAGGAGGAGGAATGGTCAGGGCCGTGGTCGTAGAGGATGCCCTTGAAGACGTGGCCGCCGATGCTGACCGCTGCCTGGTACGCGAACTCCTCCTCCTCCGCCTCGTCCACTGAGCTTACTCGTAAGCACCGGAACACCGCCAGCGAGCTCACTTCCGCCGGAAAGCTTATTTCTCCGCCTGCCGATGCATGACACAAATAGAGTAATTAGCGTTTTGGCATTAAATCTGCGTTTTAGGGTTTTGAGGTAGTAGTATGCCTGATGAAGTGCCCCCGGTGGAGAGGCGGTTGAGAATGGCCCCCTCCCGGGGGCGCTTAGAAGGCTCGGCGGCTGGAGGATGGGCGGAGGCTGCACCGGAGCGGACAAAGAGGTGGTGCTGCTGGCGCTCCCGGCGCTTGGCGGCGGGGACCCACGTGCTGCGGACGTGTGTGGCGCACTCGAACCCACGGCTCTTGCAGCAGGTGCGGCACCGCAGGTTGGAGCAGTCCTTCTTCGCCTGGTTGCCGCAGTCCTGGCAGCTCATCCCCCCGCCCCGCGACGACGACGACGAGCTCATCCCTCTCGCCTCCTGGAGCGGCGCCCCCGCAGCCCCCTCACTCGAGAACGAGAGCAACGCCGCTGGCGCCGAGGCGATGTGGAGATTCTGCACCGCCGGGTGCCTCACCCCTTGCTGCTGCTGCTGCTGCCATATCTCAAACCCCCGGGTGATGGCCTCCGTCGATCTACTGCTGCCTCCGCCGCTTCCGCTGCTGTAAAGGAATAAACCCTCGGGAGGAATGATACCTTCTTCGTCACCACCACCGCTGCCGCTCGCGCCTTGTCGACCACCTCCTAGTGAAAATTCCGCCATGTTGATGCAGCTGCTGCCTCTAAATCATCCATAGCAAGCTCCTAAACCACTAGATCTAATTATATATCTCCTTCTCACCTACCTTCGCACATACCTCTCTCTACGAGCAAAACTCCAGTGATTTTCTGCTCGAGAAATAGGCAGAAGAGAAGTGGACGATCACCGGCTGCTCGATTAATTAATCGTACCTAGTTCCAGTGAATTCTTGCGGACTGTTTCCTCTTGCCCTTAAAAAAAACAGAGGTTTTTTCTCTCTCTCTCTCTCTCTCTCTCTCTCCGTCCTCTCTTCCTCCTTCTTCTTCTATTATCTCCTTGGGAGTATAATAAAGACCCGAAATTAGAGCCACTGCAACGCCGCCATGGCGACTGCAATCCCTGCCTCCCACTGCCACAATCTCAATTCCATTTATTACACCACCCTCCCTCCCTCTGCATCACGAACATTAAAAATAAATAAATAAATTTAATCCTAGAAACAAAAGGAAAAACAGAGTTGTAATAAAAAATAGGCAAGGGACTCTTTTTGTTGCCTAATGCTCCATATGATTAGCTACCGGTAGATTCAGGACCATGTTGCCGCGGTATCCTACGGCACAGATCTCGCCACGTATCTCTCAGCCAGCTGTGTCTATACGCCTCCCGAACCGAACCGAACCGAATAAGAGAGCCGATGGACGTCAAGCCGGCCGGCCTGCATCAGCATTCCGATTGTGGCGCGACCAAAAGCCCTAAATGTAGCACGCCATAAAAATGGAGTTAATGATGCTACGCGCCTCAGCATCAGTGTTGCAGAGTCTTCACTGAATGAGAGCATACAAAGGTTAAGCGATCGGTTAGGTTAGCGTTCGATTCATCAGGACGAGCTCGTATTATTGAATTCGAGATTTTGCTTTTTCACTTTTATTTTCCCTGATCTCTTTCCCTTTCGGGGTGCTGTTCACGGTAGCTAGCTGTGGTTATTATATCGCACTCATTGTAAACGTATAACTGCAATAACCTTTTCCATCTTTTCTTTGAAATGACACTGTGCGTGAGTGAGTTTTCTATTGCTGCAGTATTGATTGCTCCGCCGAACCGGACGGCGCCGCTCGGAACACGTGCCGTGCGCTCCCGACAAAACCCTGAGATACGTATTCTGATACCCTGCATGGCTGTATCGCATTAACGTGTGCTGATCAGGTCAACATGCAGCGCTAATATATATCTTGCAGTAATCTAACCGTATCCATCCACATTGTATATGTGTGAGCGTAGACATCCAGCTGTTAGACGATGTGCGCATGCAAAGACGGAGAATGTGGAGGAGGAAATTAAGGAAGAGCGAGGGATCATACATATATATATATAAATATAAATATAAATATAAATATAAAAATAAAAATAAGAAGAAAAAGTGGGGAGTGGTACTGTTTGGGGCTCTCGACGTACAAGGGGAGCTCCCGAGGAACGTGTCTCACTCGCTGCCTTTGCCTCTGCCTCGAGCCCTGTGCGGACGTTGCGGGAGTTGACTCTCTCTGAGTTTTTCTTCTCCGTGTCATCGCTTTGATTTGGGACTGTGGGGCGTGGTCTGAGTATCCATCCGTCCGCGGAGTCTTGATGTGAGCAGCTCAGCGGCAGCTTCGGCGTGGCGGTTGGAGGAGGAGAATGAATATGCGTGCAGGGAGATCGAGAGAGGGCATGCATGGGATGGGGAATTTGAGGGATTAGGTCTGGGGTTTGGGGGTTGGATTCTGAGGTTTGGGACTTGGGTCTTCAAATTTTGGGGTTCTAGGGGAGGGGCAAGAGGGATAGTACAAATCCCCAAGATAACAAACTGCTATTTCTAAACGTGAATTAAGTATGGTTAGATGGGGTTTTGAATGTTAAATAATTAAGCAAATGGGGATTGGTTTCTAAATTTCTACGAGCTACTTTCTGCACCTATAACTCCCTCCCCTTCCTTGGGACTTGGGAACTAGAGATAGGGATAAATTAGAGAAAATTCTATAATCTCCCCTAACATTTAATTGATTTAAATTTTAGAAATGCTTCTTGCGTTTTTAAAATTACCATTTTGACCCTCTCAACTTTAAAATTTCTCAGCGAAATATTTCTTCCTTCATTAATGGCTAAGAACTAGAGTCGTCATATATACTAGGAAATATAACATTTATAAAATTAATTTATAGTAAAAGTAAAATATTTTAGCCACTTTATATCAAGATTTTCTATTTCGAAAAATTAATTTTGGTGAAATAATTCACTATAAATTGGTTTTGCAAATTAGCTGATGATGAAATTTTTTATAGTGTAAATTAAATTTTAAAAAACATTCAACTTGTACGGTCTAAAAATTGAAGATTTTGATTATTTTAATTTTTTTTGGAAAGATATATTATTCTTTGCCTTAAAACTATATTTTAATAAAAATTTCACCACACATATATAGACTTTTAAGTAGTTAATAAAGCAGATATTTCATTTCATTTTAAAAAGAGTTTTAATAATTTCAAAAGTATAATAAATATTTTAAAAAAATAAGACAAAGGAAAAACATCAAAAGGATGCCCTATTTTGAAAGAAAAAAAAAATTAAAGGCACCCTATCCTATTTGTAATCCAAAAAGTAATCTTGTTCCAATGTCTTGGATCGAAAGTGTTAGGGGGAGAATAGCACTCCTGACTTTTTTATATTTTTCATAAAATGTCGATCATAATAATATAGTAGAATAAAAATAGTAGTAAATGAAAATAAATGCTAATACTTTTATTTTACTTGGTTTGGAGCATGTGACAACTCCTATTTCAAGGCCCACGATTGACGATCACTTTCGTTAGGCAATTCACTATCAATTCGTAAATTACAAGTACAAAGACGAGTACAATAAGATTATAATTTAAGTGCTATAAGTAAAAATTATATGGATGCCCGAACTATTTAGAGAGTAGTGCTTTCGGATGTCGGAGTCGCATTACAGAGTCATAGAGTCGTCTTTGAAGCAGCGCGCAAGAGAGAGATTGTCAAAATGAGTTCTATCTTGTTCTCTGCTCGAACCTTACTTTTATAAGCTATTAAAGGCGCCTCCAGCAGCATCCAAGGTGCCTTCAGCTATAATATCTCCTAAGCTTCCGCCTCAATAATCATCACAATCTGTAGTTTTTATCTTCTAGAGGGCACCTTCTATGCTCTCCGAGGCATCTCCATGCCTAGCTCTAAGGTGCCTCCAACCTCATGGGAGGCGCCTCCGCTCCCTTCCATGCAGGATCTTCTATTAGGGTGTCCAAGGCGCCTCAAACACCATAGGAGGTGCCTTAAGCACTGTTCACCCGAAGTTTTTTTTATGCATTTCACTTCCTGCAAGGCATGTTAGTCCAAAATATCAAATATATCCTGTAAAATAAAGTTAGTATAATAAACTATGAATAATTTAACAGTTTTTGGACTGTCTGATTATAACTTTTAGATTTCCAATAAAATCCTAGGTCAAATTGACGCATACTATTCTCTCAACGGAGAACACGTCATCAACTACTCCTCTTAGAAGAATTTTTCTTTTACCAAATTGGTCCTCTAGACCGTTTGGACTTTTGCTCAACATTCGAGACTTCAGGACTTTCATCTAATATCCTCAACTCTAGGATTTATCACTTGGTATCTGCGACCTTTAAGACTTTTACCTAGTGTCCTTGACCCTAGAATTTTGCTTGATGTCCTTGACCTACTAAGACTTTGCCCAGTCTCACAGACCAGGACTTCATTGCCTAGCCATAATTAGGATTTTCCTCCTATCTAGTGTCAACTAAGACTTTCACCTTACCTAATATTACTTAGAACTTTTCCTGCACACTCAATTCATCTTGTTAGAACAACAACATAATTTAACTTTGAACCTTTGCTAATATCAATATCTAAGTTTGATTGGCTAGTGCTTTCAACACCAACAATGTCTCCTTTTTGATTTATGACAATTTAGTTTAAAATTAAGTAAATATTTAAAATTATAAAGTAAGATTTGTAGAACAAATAATATGTAAGCATTAAGTAACATTTTTCAAGGAAAAAAATAAATGTACATTTTACTTACTTCCCCTTAAATGTTACTCCTCTTCAATTAAAACTTTTTTATTTTACTTTTAACACCTTTTTCTTCCTTTTTAAAATATATCAAAAACTACTAAGTAGAGAGAAAAAGTTATAAAAATAGTACTTAAATTTGAAAAACTAACTTTAATCTTTTTTCCAAAAAAAAAATTTAACTTTAAGTCCCTGAAAAGTATCACCTAATTTTCTTTTCAAAAAAAAATAATTAGCTTTTCTTCATTTATTTAAAATAACTTAGCTAAATACTTATCTTTAAAAAGGGATTATACGTTTGAAAAACTACTTAACTAAATATTTAGCCGTTATACTTAATAAAACTTATCTTTTGAAATTTTTGAAAAGGAACTTGATTTTGAATTTTGAAGTCAAAATCAATACAATACTTTTTGAAAACTCAATACTTAATTTTAAAAAAAATACTTAACTTTTAACACCCCCTTTTTCTCCCCTTGATTAGTACCAAAAAAAAAAAAATTAAGTAATTGCTTTAAGTTTGAGGGGATAGTTAACTTTAAAATTAGGATAAATTAATCACATGATTATAATCCTAGAGTCTAAGCATGCAAAAAAAAAAAAGAGTTTAAAAATATATTTAAAATAATAATATATTTTCTACTAATTCACCTATTTTAGATTTTCAAGAATGTTAGCCATATGTGTTTTGAGAGATGCATAATTCATGAATTTGATTTAAAGTTTAATGCATTAATAATAGGATTCAAATTGAGTAAAATTTAATTCTGTTAATTGATTTGAATTCAAGTTGAATTTGGATTAATTTTAAATAATTTTAGGATAAAATCAAATTGAATTAAATTATAAGTTAATTAATTTTGAATTAATTTAAAATTTTGAAAATTAATTTTGAAAAAGTTATTTAAGTTTGAATTTGAAAGATAAATTAAGTTTGAATTTGAAAAATATCTAACTTTGAATTAAAAAAATATTTAATTTAGAATTTTAAAAAAATATTTAAGTTTAAATTTTTAAAAAATATTTAAGTTTAAATTTTTTAAAAAATATTTAAGTTTGAATTTGCAAAAAAATATATTTAAATTTGAATTTGAGTTGATTTGAATTTGATTAAATTTGATTTAAGTTAATTTGAGTTCGATTAGAGTTTGATTAACATTTGATTAAGTTGATTTGAGTTTGATTTTATTTTGATTAAATTTGATTTAAATTGATTTGAGTTTGATTTGATTTTGATTAAGTTTGATTTGAATTGGGTTTGGTTTGATTTGAGTTAAGTTAGGTTTGTTTTGAGCTAAGTAAGGTTTGATTTGAATTAGTTTAGATTTGAGTTGAGTTGAGTTTGACTAATGAGATGGTTAAGTTTATCTTTAATTTAAATTAAAATCTAAGTATTGATTTATATTTGAGTTAGACTTAGGTTTAACAGTTGATCAGTTAACTATCCATTTCAATAATTCGCTTCTAGGTTGTACCGAGGCACATGAGCCTTCTTGGTTGTCGGAGTAATGATCACTTCTAGACAAAGTCTTTTAAAAATTTAATGTTTAACTTTCTTTCTGAAACTCCTTAACCTAACGAGGCAAGTGTTAATCATGCCTAAGTCATTATCTAACTATCTTAATCTAAGCAGAAATAAGGAAAGCAATAAATCAAATAGTTAAGTATTTCTATTTAATAATAAAGATGATCTTTTTGTCACGTCCCAGAGGAGTCCCTGTCCAAAAAATGGACAACATCTCTCCTATAACAATGACAATAAAACATGGATACAATGCCATAAGGCTGTACAAGTAATAATCAACAGACAACACGGTTGGAACATACACAACCACACAGTTATATATACATAGCTCACGGCTGGAACAGAGAGAACATAACCACACAGTTGTATCATAGGTAGCCCACATTGCTGTACTAAAAATATAAAAGGAAATCCCATAAACTAAAAATGACAAACAACTAGCCCCTGAGCAACAACATATCTACTCGTAACACCTGAGAAATATAACTGATAGCATATACATGTATGATAAAATAACATGTATAGAGCATGACAACTATATGCAACAATCATATCTCAAGTATGTGTAACAATCACAAGCAAATACAGATATATCTCCAAAAGATGCACTGCGTATCATATGCAAAATGCATGTGCATGCAATATGGTCGCCCTGCCCACCCCTCAAGACACTATGACTCCTGTGTGGCAGAGATGCTGGATATATGACAATAGTACTACCCTCCAGATATCACTATAGAGCAGCTGAGGTGGACAATTTGCTAAGTAGCTATCTCACTACAAAGTATCGAGGTCTTTGACTGCTCACAACGTCGGATATCAGTACCCCTGAGTGGCTGGGTGGCACGACAGGACAAGGGCAACTGCTTTAGTTACCACTACCCATGAGTGGGCGAGTGTGTGGAGCTAGAAATGACTAACAACTCTCTCAACCACAAAAGAGACTTTGGTTGTCAGCATATAGTGCAATGATGAAAATTATGTAAATAATCATAATACTGACACGATCAACATCTATGCAACATCCCAATCATTATAAATACCTCTAGTACAATGATCCATCTAATACCTATATCTATAGGTATGGGTAGATCCAACTGGTGTCTACTAAACAACAAATACAATAAATAGCAACACCAGACAAGTAAACATCATACATATACACACCATACAACATAGGTAAAATCAACATAATACCTCCCATATCACACCAGGCACATACGATCAGTAATATAGGTATTATCGACATGATTTTCTCCAATAGTACACATCAGACACACGTGCATACATAACATAGATATAATCGATATAATTCCTCCAATAGTAAACCTCAAACACGTGTGCACACACAACATACAAATGGATAGTCAACATGGTGACTCCTATCATATATACCAAACATGTGTACACTCAACAACATATGCATAATCAGAAAGTTATCATAGTCAACAAGACATGCCCTACAATACATACTCTACATGTGTATACACAATAGAGTATATATATTCAAAGCCAAGACTGTATATGAAATAACTAGATCATCTCTAAAGTCAATCAGATAAGTATCAAGTAGGATAACAAACAAACATATTTAAGGTAAAGCAACCTAATCCATCAATCAAAACAACCATGCACTAAGTTTAAAGAATTATAGAGGTCAAGGAAGAAATATCCACCTTTATTTGTCGATCGTGCTAAACAATCCCATGTCGAGATGCTCGTCTCGAATCAAAGTCCTGCAAATCACAAGATGTACAATTTAGTTAATTACATATGAAACAACTAGCTAAATCCAAATCCAAACTAACTAATTATCCAAATTAATGAATAACTTATATTACTCTCATCCATGAATCCTTTAATCTTTCCATTCTTAATCTACAATCCATTAATCAATCCAATACAACTTAATCAATTTCTATAATCCATTAACCCATCATTCAATCCATTGTGTCATCTACTAAACATCATGAATCAATCCTACATAATCCATCTTATTGACTAGATCAGATTTAATCCATCAATTAACCCTAGTTATTCCATAATCCAACTAGTTTAAACAAAACATTGATCAATGCTAACCACTCACCGAAAATTGAAGGCCCAGCCAATGATTCATAACTGGAAGGACTCACTGTCGGAGAAGATGAATTCGTTGTCCCTTCAAATCAAACACCCAATTCACAATCTATACATCCTCAATCACATAGATTACATCCTCAAATCAGAGAACATAGATCAACAGTATTAGAGTAAGGAAATTCGTTACCTAACTCTTCTTCTTTGATAATGCGATGATGTCCAAAGGTCACTAGCAGTGGCATGGTGACTAGGGGTAACCTAGTTGAGTAACCTCAATGACCGGCTGTAGTAGCCACAACACTGACTGCGACTATGGGCAACCGGTGGTGGCTGCGGGGTAGATCGACTAGGCTTGGAAGGGGGAAGATTATTGTAGATGGGATTAGCAAAGCATGACCACTGAGGCTAGCGGTGCGAGATGGCTCGCTATAGGTGTAAAATACAGTACCCAAATAATAATTAAATAATAAGGTTAAATAGACGAATAACCTTAACGGAAAGTTTTTCGATTTTTAGAAATTTTATGGGAATTTATCGGAGCTCGTATGATGTATGTTGCGGGAATGCATTTATAGGCTTGGGAAAAGCCTGTTTGGAATACCCAAAGATGGGAGTTGATTGAGGAATTTAACCTAGGGTTTAATTAAAATAACCTAAGTTATAAAAATTTCCCTTCTCTTTATACTTGTGCCCTAGGCATTTACACCGCCGATTTTCCCCAACTCGACGCCGACCTCCTCTTCGTCTTCCCCAACCGATGGTGCCGCTTTGCTTCTCTTCTCCTATGAGTACAAAGCCATCGCCCCAGGGAAAGCTTCGAGCCTTCCCCTTGCGTTGATCCCCTTTCCTCTTCCCCTCCTCTTCGCCTACTCACTCCACCACCCGATGCGTAAATTGGTGCCAGCCGATCGCCGACCACCGGAGGCTTTAGCTCTCCCATCTTCACCACCGAGTGCCTCCCCTCTACCCTAGTTTCACTCAGCACCGTTGCTCTCTCGATCCCACCTTTCTGGCAGAGCCCTAGCTCCCGATCCACTGCCGACCGAGTGCTTATTTTCCCGAACCAAGGCGCCACCTCTGCACGGCTTTCGTCTTCGGCAAAGGGGGAGGATCCGAGCCCAAGTTTGGCTGGGGTTGGTGGTGATTGGCTTGCTAGACAGATGGTTCTCATGTCTGTGGCTTAACCTCGAGCATCCACTGTCGATTTTTCCCTCGTCAACCCCGACGACCAATTGTTGTGTTTCCCTTTTGGGTAGAGACCGTCGATGCTAAGAATTGGGGTAAGGCATCTAGAGATCTGATTTTCAATTCTTGTATGGGATGTTGGTGCTAAGTCGGTTAATCGATCACAGTTGCTTGGGCACTATTAATCGACGAACAACCTCCGGTCACCCACCACAGAACCAATCGAACACCAATCCGGGCCATCTTGAATCAGTAAGTTTAAGAGATCAACCAAGGTAGGGTTTCATGGTGCAAGTTCTGTTTTGATTAGTAAACCGAGTTGGAACCAGATTGGGATAGTTAGCATTTGATCATGTCTGGTTTGATTACACTATTAGGTAAATTAACAGGAGCTTAATTCGATTAATTTTCTACCCATGTCAATGAGGATTAGTTGTAATTGATAGTGGGTTGGATAAATGGAGGTGAACTAATAACCAGGTTTGGGGATTTTACTTAGCTATTTAATTCAAAGGAACTTAGCTAAATAAAATACTTTGATGCAGGATCTGTTTGGGACGACATCACAACGTGGAGTTTATTCGGATACGATCTCCATTTTTGATGTGGGTACCTTTGACTTATCTCTTTTGATATTGTCATTTTGATATGCGTAGTAGGTTATATTTAGTAGTAATTATTATGTTTATATATGCTTTGGTATGTCACTACTTGATACCCATAGTATGCCCTTATTGTTGTTTGTTCTGTATTATTGCTTATGTTCTCTTGATTCTTGCATTATGTACTTACGTAGTGACATACAATGCATTACCGGATACAGGTCTAGCTACTAGATATACTTGGCATGTGTACCTAGTGGTATTACTTGGCATGTGTACCTAGGTTTATTACTTGGCATGTGCACCTAGGGTTACTATCTGACATGTGTACCTAAATCATTTTTATGAACTCAGTTTTTCTTTTGGTACACTTTATGAGGAGGCTGGATTTTTCAGGAGTTACATGCTTAGTGTCATGCACCATATTGCATGATTATATGCTGAGCGATTGTCGACTCCATTGTTGTTGAGCACATCGCCAGTTACATGATTTACACACACAACTACTCATGGGTTAGTGGTATATCAGGCAGGGTGTGTGCAGTCTTTGCTCTGTCAGGGCTTCGTTGGTCCGCTCATGAGTAGCGATGACTGTAGCATGGTAGCGGGCAGGGATCCCTCTTCTTTACTATGACACATGGAGATGAGAGCTTCGGCTCCCCCACTATGTTTGGGGTAGGAGGATAGGTGTACTCCGACAATATTTTATCCACTCGATCACTCAGGAGTAGTGATGGTAGAGTGCACAGTTATCATATCCCTATCCACTCGGTCTCACCATCACGTGTGAGATGGCTGACTGCGTCAGGGGTGACCATATTATTTGCATCATATGCATGGATTGCATTTATTGCTTGTAATTGTTGCATTTTGGGTGCTGCATTTTGGTGGTTGCATATGATTGACATGCATACAAGAGATGTGAGGTATTTGGTCTGATGACCCTTATATCTAGATAGGAGATCCTGGTGAGTATAGCTTCTCCCCTTGTGCAGTTTTCACATTTTCTGTTATAGATCAGGAGACTGTACTGCATAATTATTACTGATAGATATATCTTGTTATGCATGTCTAATTAATACCCACTGAGTTCTTGAACTCATCCCGTTGCTTATTTCCTATTTCTGGTTGAAGCTGTCAGGAGCTTCCAGTCGCTAGTCCCCACTCCGTGTTGTGACGATTTTCTGTTTTCAGTCTTTGTTTTCTTGTTATGTATATATATACTGGTGATGCGTGTGTCTTTCACTTGTGGATTTTATATCGTGATTCGGGTATGATGCCCATGTTTTCCGCTACGGTAGTTTTTACATTGTGGGTTGTGTTTTCCTCGTTGTAGTGAAGTAGGTTTTTATTAAACTGCATGGTTGTGATTGCTAGCCGAAGGCTGTACTATATAAACTGCATGGATTGTTTATTTAATTATTGTATATGTTTCTGCCGTGTTGGCCGAGGATTGAGAGGCATTGAGGGCTTGTAAACAAGTTTCATATTTTCACCTGTATAGGGGAGATGCTGCCGAAATTTCACCGACAAAGACTCCCCCGGGGCGTGACAATTTATTTTGGTATCAGAGCTTAGTTTTGCGAGTTAATCTGGGTATTTTCGAATTTATATGGATTTTCCATCGATTTTCATGTTTCAGAATTTCGAAGTATTCTTGACAAGGTCATATTGGGGACTTGACAGCGACGGAACATCTCCAGACGACAAATAGGTATGATGATTAATTTTAAAATTTTGGTAACTGTAGTAATACCTGTGTAATAATTTAATAGACATGAAGCGAGCTACACGTGTTTCCGCACCGAGACGTGGTGTAGGAAACATTTATTTTGAAATGAGAATCACATTGGTCAAATGTCTGTATTTAGTTAAATGCAGTTGTCCATTTAATTTATATTATAGATAACATGGTGTGTGATGTTACACATAAGATCATGTTATCAGTTCCTTATAAATTATAAATAGTAGCTTACAACCAAGATGAATTGGAATAAACCATTGGAATGGTTGTAGTATAATTTGAGATGAGTTTATCTTGACTATAAAATTACACTAGTACACTATGTGTGTATTGAGCAGGATCATTTGAGGTTGTTCTTTTTATACTGACTGCATAAATGAACAGATCTCTGTTATTATAGATGTGCGTACTCTTAAGCTTGATATAATAATAAGCACATGTACTTAGTATTTATTTCTTTAATTAAAGGGCGAAATTTATTCGTTAAATCAATAGGCCTGATAAGTTGAGAAATAATATTATTTATATGGTGTATTATTGATTATAGAAGGAAACTGTGTCCTATTTATTAGGATGATGATGTCCCCTTGAGGAGCTCATAAGGATTGTCATGTAAACCCTGCAGGTGGACTTAGTTCCGACATGACAATAAAGTTGAGTGGTACTACTCTTGGAGCTAGATGTTAATTAAGTGAGTTATCAGTAACTCATTTAATTAATGGACATTCGATATCTTAAACACAGAGATTAACACACTCATGATAATAAGGAGCTCATAATGTAATATGGGATTGGTGCGGTAGTTCAATAATAACTCTTTAGTGGTATGAGTTATTATTGATGAATTTGAGTTGGGTATTCATGTTGAACACAGGAAGCTTAAACTCATCAGGAGGCCAAAGCCAATTCCTCCTCTAGGTCCCTATTGTAGCCTCTATGTATAAAGCCTCGTATCCAACCAAGTCTGCCTCTTACCTAAATAATGGGCCGACCACATCCTTGCTTGGTGCCCAAGTAAGGGTCGACCAAGCTTCGCTTGGAGCCCAAGAGGTAGCCGGCCAAGCCTTGCGTGGTGCCTAAGCAAGGGGCAGACCATAAGGGAATTAAAAGGAAATTTTAATTTTTTAAAATATTTCCTTTTATAGCTATCCTCCAATGGATTTAAAAGAGAGATTTTAATTTTAAAATCTTTTCTTTTATAGTCATCCTCCAAGGGATTTAAAAGAGAGATTTTAATTTTTTTTTAAACTTTCCTTTTATAGCCATCCACAAAGGAATTTAAAAGATATATTTTAATTTTAAAATCTTTCTTTTTTTGTAGTCATTCACAATGGTTTAAAAGAGAGATTTTAATTTAAAATTTTTCCTTAATTGTTGCCCAAATAAGGGTCGGCCACACATAATAGGAAGGTTTTAATTTTAAATCTTTCCTTTTTTTGCATTCACCAAGGATTATAAAAGAGAGGTAGATGGTGCCTTATGGGAGAACACAACCTAAGTTTCTTCTTTTAATCCTTGTTGTGGCCGGCCCTCTTCCCTTTTAATTCTCCCCTTGTTTCCTTTACCAAGGGCCGGCGACATCAAGAGGCTCCATCTTCTTATGACCAGTTACTTGGAGGAGAAGAAGAAGAGAAGGAGGCTCCCTATTCTAGCATCCCTTGGTGGCCGAAAGTCTTGGAGGCAAAGAAGTGGTTCGGGTGGTGTTGTCTTGGTAGATCGTCGCCCACACGACGTCCAAGAGGAGGAGAGGAATACAACAGAAGATCAAGAGGTCTTTAAGATACAAAGAAAGGTACAACTAGTTAATTGTTTCCACTGTGTACTAGTTTAATTTTCCTTTGTATGGATCCTGAAATACCAACACAAGAGGCTAGCGATTTTGTGCTTCGATTGAGGTCTCTGTAGTTAAACCTAGGGTTTACTGTAAGGAGTTTAAATATTCAATTTCTTTGAAAGGCTTTGTCTAGGAAGTGGTAGATGATCCCATACCCAAGAAGACCGAGTGCCTCGCCAACGACCTAGAAGTCAATCCTTGAAATAAATATTTAATCAACTTTTGTAATATGGTTTAACTTCTGATGAACACATGGGTCGAACTTGGATTAATAATGTTAAGTTTCATTTGCAATCCAAGTTTAACTTCTAAAAAGCACATGGGTTGCTAGGAAAAGTTTTGTGTTTGTACAAATTTTTGTACAGGGGAAACATAACGGAATTCTGAGCAGCACCCAACACTAGGGGTCGAGCCTGTCGGTCAGGGACAGACTCTTCATGGTACCACAGGCGCATTGAGCTCCCAAATTCTGACGGTTCCTTCTTTAGAGGTACCTACCTCGACAGTACCTGTCAGACCCACACTTACAACGTCCACTGTACCACTAGCGGTACCATCTGTGGCATACCCAGCACTCCCACCAACCGTGCTTGCTATTACGTACTCGGCACCCGCACCAGCACCAGCAGTACCAGTTGCTCCTTATCTGGTACCACCACCTACTGTACCACCAGCCGCTCCTACCTATATTATGCCTGCAGTGTCACCAGCGGTACCTACCCCGGCTTATGCAGCAACACCAAGGGTACCTTCCCTAGCCTATCTTGCGATACCACCCATAGTGTCAGCTCCAGTGGTTTCGCCAGTTCCCGCAGCGATCCCTACTCACCCTACCAATATTATTGTGGCATGAGCTCAGATCCTAGCTTTGGCAGAGTCGGTGAAAAGATGATTCACGCTATTCCGAGGGGAGACCGATCCGAGCGTGGCTCAGTCTTGGATAGAGACTATGGAGCAAACTTTCTTTTATATGGCTTGCTCCGAGTGGGAGAAAGCAGAGCTAGCTACTTTCCATTTACGGGACGAGGCCGATATCTGGTGGAATATGCAACACTCGATTATAGGCGAGCAACACATCTCCTGGACAAGATTTAGAGAGGATTTTGAGAGCCTGTATTTTCCATGGTCATATCAGATGACACGCCGTCAGGATTTTTTGAGTCTTCGGTAGAACAATCGCACGGTGATGGAAAATAACACTGAATTTAATCGATTAGCCATATTTTGTCCAGAGTTAGTTGCTGAGGGCATGTCACGTATGCTTCAGTTTATCCAGGGACTGGATGATCATCTGCAAGTAAAGATTGCAGGTTTTGGAAATTCATCTTACATAGAGGCATTGGACAGAGCCCTTATGATCGAGTCGGATCCGTAGAGAACTAGTGCAGACAAGAAAGGAAGCAGACAAATTGGACTTCAGGATAGACCCAGCAGCCACAAGCTACCGGATAGCACCAGAGTGGTTGCAGTCAGTCGGGTCAGGGTACTTCTAGGGCATCTGGCTGGCCTTAAAAGTCAGGGCGAACCTCATCAGGATGTTTTCAGTCTTCTCAGCATAATCAGAAATAGTCGGCCAGTGACGTGCACTGCACTCGATGTGGGTCCAGGGATCACATCACATCAGCTTGCATCCTGGGACAATTAGTTTACTACTATTGCAAACTGCCTGGGCACATGAGCCGAGATTGTTCGTTGAGGGCTCAACACGTGGCTTCCGAGGTTTCTGTTTAGGGAGGAGAGTTCAGTCAGACAGGGACTCAGCGAGGAGGGTAGAAATCCCAATCTTTGCATCGCCAGCAGAGGACAGCCCTTGCAGTAGCTATATATAGCATGCTCGGACAGGAGCACTCTGGTGCTCAAACGATATCACAAAGCTCTGTTTCGAGACCTCATTATCTAACGTAGGGGCAGTACCAATTGCAACCTCTGCCACTAGTGCAGTATTAGCTGTAGCCCCAACAACTAGTTCAGTACCAATCGCAGCCTCAGCCCCTAGTGCAGTACCAGTCGCAGCCCTAGCCACAGGTTTAGTAGCAGACGCAGTCCTCATATCCATCTCTGGCTCAGTATTCGGCACCACCTCGGTGGCAAGCTCAGGCTTAAGACACTGCATCCTTTGGCAACACTACCACCTCCACCCCCGCCAAAGACTGGATGAATTCATGCGGTCACCAGAGAGGATGCACAGTGGGCCGACGGATCCATTTTCCGTAGTATGGTTTTACTTTATGTAATTTCTGTTGATATGCTTATTAATACTGGTAGTTCACATTCTTTTATTTCTCGAGCATTTATGAGGGAGATTGGTAGACTACCTATCCTTAGACCGCGGTGACTGACCGTCGCCCTACCGTCTGGTGATACATTGGACGTCACTCAGGAGGTCAGAGGATGTCAATTGGACTTCAACAACCATATACTCATTGTAGATTTTTTAGTACTTGGAATGGTCGAGTTCGACATTATCCTTGGCATGGATTAGATGTCAGCCTACCATGCCACGGTTGATTGCCAAATGAGGGTGGTCATATTCTGACCTCTGAACCAACCCTCGTGGAATTTCATTGGCATCAGGAATGACGGTATATCGACCATTTCTACGATTTAGGCTCGGAAACTACTGTCACTTGGCTATCAGGGATTTCTATCGCCGTTAATTAATGCTGATGACAACAATAGTTCTCATCTCTCAGACGTTCCAGTGGTCCAAGAGTATTTGAATGTATTTCTAGATGAGCTACCAGGCTTGCCTCCCCGAAGACAAGTGGAGTTTGCTATTGAGATAATACTAGGGACCGCACTAGCATCGAAAGCTCCTTACCGTATGACACCGAAAGAGTTGGAAGAGCTACAGGTCCAACTCCAGGAGTTATTGAACAGGGGATTTATTCACCCTAGTGTATCTCTATGGGGTTCTCTGGTATTGTTCGTAAAAAAAAAGATGGTACTCTGAGGTTGTGCATCAATTATAGACAACTAAATACAGTGACTGTCAGAAATAAGTACCCCTTACCATGGACCGAGGATTTGTTTGATCAGCTCAGAGGTACATCCGTGTATTCTAAGATTGATTTGCGATCTGGATATAATCAGCTGAGAGTTAAAGATTCTGATGTTCAGAAGACAACATTCCGCACTAGATACAGACATTATGAGTTTTTAGTAATGTCATTTGGGCTTACCAATGCTCCAGCGATATTTATGGATTTGATAAATCACATCTTCTTGGAATATCTAGATCAGTTCGTTATCATTTTTATCGACGACATTTTGATCTACTCGCGTTCCGAGGTGGAACATGCACAACATCTTCCCATAGTCTTGGAGACTCTTCGACAACATCGCCTATATGCGAAGTTCAGCAAGTGTGGTTTCTGGCTATCCTCAGTCGATTTTCTAGGGCATGTGATTTCTAGCCGAGGTATTTCCATAGACCCTCAGAAGATTGAGGCTGTCACCAGCTAGGAGCAGCCGAAATAAGTTCAGGAGATTCGTAGTTTCTTGGGATTTGTCGGATATTATAGATGGTTTGTTGAGGGTTTCTCTCGCATTGCTATTCCGCTGACACGCTTGACAAGGAAAGGCATGAAGTTCACGTGGTCAGTGTTGGGATGTATACTATAAGCCTAGTTTTTATATGAACATATGTTTTAAAATATCGTGAAATGAGAATCACCTTGATCAAATGTCTGCATTTTATATTTATATATATGTCAATATAGTTGTCCATTTAATTTATATTGTAGATAACATGGTATGTGGTGCCACACAGAAGATCTTGTTATCAGTTCCTTATAAATTATAAATAGTAAATCACAACTAAGATGGATTGAGACAAACCATTGGAATGGTTATAGTGTAATTTGGTATTAGTCTGTCTTGGCTATAAAATTACACTAGTACACTATGTGTGTATTAAGCAGGACCATTTAAGGTTGTTCGATTTATACTGACTATATAAAAGAACAGAACCTCTATTATTATGGATGTGCGCCCTCTTAATACCGATATAATAACAAGCATGTATACTTAGTATTTATTTCTTTAACTTATCAATGGGTGAGATTTATTCGTTAAATCAATAGACTCGATGAGTTGAGAGATAGTATTATTTATATGGTGTGTTGTTGATTATAGAAGGAATTTGTGTCCTAATTATTTTGGTTGATGATGTCCCCTTGAGGAGCTCATAAGGATTATCATGTAAATCTTGCAGGTGGACTTAGTCCGACATGATAATAAAGTTGAGTGGTACTACTCTTGGAATCAGATGTTAATTAATTGAGTTGTCAGTAACTCATTTAATTAACGGGCATACGATATCTTAAACACGGGGAGATTAACACACTCATGATAAGAAGAATCTCATATTGTAATATGGGATTGGTGCGATAGTTCAATAATAACCCTTTAGTGGTATGGGTTATTATTGATGGACTTAGGTTGGGTGTTCGGGCCGAACACAGGAAGCCCAAGCCCATCAGGAGGCCTAAACCAATTCCTCATCTAGGCCTCTGTTGTAGCCTCTATATAAAGTCTCGCATTCACCCATCCACAATTTGGTTTGGTTTAACTTAATTTGGTTTGGTTTAACTTGGTTTTGGTTTAGATTTTTTCTAAACAAAATTTTGTTATTTTTTCTTTCCTTGTAACCGATGGTAAGCCTATAAAAAGGAGTAGGTGGCCAGCACCCCTCCCTTTCCTCCCCACCTAGGGTCGGCGCCCCTCCCCTCCTCTTGCTAAGAGCCGGCAACCCCTCTCCTAGCTAGGGCCAGCGGCCCCCTCCTTGCTAAGGCGACACCCCCCTCTTCTACTCCTTGGTGGGTGGTGGCTTAGAGAAGAGGAAGAAGAAGAGAAGGTGTCCCATCCTAGAGTCTCCTTTTGTAGCAGGCGGTTTGGAAACCGAGAAGAGGAGGGTGGTGTTGTCTTGGTAGATCGTCACCCACACGACATCCAAGAATAGGAGAGGAATACGGCCGAAGATCAAGAGGTCTTTAGCTACAAAGGAAATGTACAACTAGTTCTTTAATTCCGCTGCGTAATTAGTTAGTTTTCTTTGTATCATTTTTGGAATACCAACACAAGAGGCCAGGGATCTTGTACTTCAATCAAGGTGTGCTTTGATCAGTCAAGAACTTGCTTGATTGATCAAACACATGTTTGATCAAACACATGTTTGATCAAACATGTGGGTTGCTAGAAAAAGTTCTGTTCTTGTATAATTTTTTTGTACAGGGAAATTTAAACAGAACGGAATTCTAGCGCCTTTAAGTGATATCAGAGCATGGTTTTTGGATATATGTGATTGGTATTTGGTTAAATTTTGCACTGCTCATATATAAATTTAGGCCGGATAATAGTAGGATATGCAAGATAGATTAACTCCATGGTTGCAGGCATCCTAGATCCAACTATTATGGCTTTGTGTGTTTGTGTATAATTTGATCCCTCAAGCATGTCGAAGTTGTTGTGTGTGCATGATTGTAATAATTAACTGTGATCGATTGTAGTATTATTATTATTGTATTACATTCTGTTCGATCTAGATTACATGTCAATTCCTTTGTGGAATAAAGGATTGATAAATGTAAAATTTTATTTTTTTGTTGCGGCTTGTATCCTTGCTATGCGTGGTGCTATTTTGAGGACCAGAGGTGCGGTAGAGAAGGAAGCGAGATAGACGCGACGACTTGAGCCATTGGCGGCATATTGGAGGGCAGTGATCCATTGGCGGCATATTGGAGGACAACGTTGGGTGAGGCCATAATAGTTGGAAATTTTATTTTCATATTTATTGCCTTTGTATGCTGTTTTATGTGATGTGATGCTATGTGCTATGATGCTATGTGTTGTGATGTGTGTGCATGTTAAAATTCCTTAATTTAAATAATTAAGTAGGAGAGGGATTATTTAAATAAATTCCACAGTCTTCATTACTGGTTTGTAAGTGATGCATTCAAACTTATGCGTTGGCTTTAAGTGCCTTCCTCCATATCGGATGAGTTTGTTTGCGGGTCACTAGATCAAACTTCATTTATGGATGATTATAGGAAATTATTAAGTATGTGTGATCTTCTCCATCTGAAGGGATAAAATCCTAATTAATGGACTAAGTATCAAGTAATGGTATATACTTAGGCGCATTTAATAGTATCCTCCCCATTGGAGTTACTGCTATTATTTGTGTGACCAAAGATGAACCAACTATTAATTTTATTTATCATAAAATTAGGTTGACAAGATAATAAAATTAATGGGTAAAACCTCCTCTTACAAATGTTTGAATTAGTATACGTCCACACTATCGTGGCATACGAAATTCACGGTGTTTTGAGGTGTTGATGAATTTAAATTATATTATTTGAGGAATCAATATTATTTTAAATTCTAAAGTTTTGACCAAATATTTTATTTTGTGATTCTCAGGATTTCAAAATGGCTTTCAATTCTCTTGCTGTTATTTTAAAAGAAAACAAACTTACTGGTCCAAATTATATTGATTAGAAATGGAACTTGGATATTATCTCAACTACTGAAGAATATAAGTTCGTACTTTTCGAGGTCTGTCCTAGCATGCCTGAAAAAGATTCTAGTGAAGAGGAGATATAGGAAATGGGTCAAGGTAGATGAGATGACGCGGTGTTACATTTTGGCTTCTATGTCAAATATGTTGCAACATCAGCATCAGACCCTACCCACTGCCTATGATATGATGCTCAATCTCAAGGAACTCTTCAGACACCAGAATCGGGCTGCCAGGCAGGAGGCCATGAGAAATGTAGACTGCCCTCGCAGAAAGGAGAATAATAAAGATATATCTTATTCATTAGTTGTTGAAACATGTTTAGCGGTGTTATCTACCGGTACCTGATGTGTAAATAAATTATTTATGGATTGATATTTTGTTTCTTTTGATGACAAAGTGGTTGTCAAGAAAAATAGGGTGCTTATCTATTTTGGTATGTTGGTTGTCAATTTGTATACTCTTAATCCAATAACTCCCATGATGCAACAAATGGAAATTATAACACATCTTCTAAATATAATAAGAGAAAGCAACCTTCGGAAATGAACCAAAGATATCTTTAGCATCTAAGGTTCGGTCATATTAACTTGAGTAGGATTCAAAGGTTAATAGCTGATAGACCTTTGGGTTCATTGGTAGTGGAAAATTTTACGATCTGCGAGTCTTGCTTGGAAGGAAAAATGACCAAGAGACCTTTTAAGGCAAAGGGGTATAGAGCCAAAGAGGTGTTGGAATTGGTTCATTCTGATTTGTGTGGGGCCTATAACTATTCAGGCAAGAGATGGTTTTGAATATTTTGTCTCTTTTATAGACGACTATTCGAGATATGGGTACATTTACTTGATGCGCCGTAAGTCTGAGTGCTTTGATAAGTTCAAAGAGTACAAGGCTGATGTGGAGAAACGTCATGGTAAAAATATCAAGACACTACGGTCTGATCATGGTCGAGAGTACCTCTTAGGAGAGTTTAAGAGTTACTTATCAGAGGTCCGGATTCAATCCCAATTGTCTACACCTGGTACACCCCAACACAATGTGTTGGACCCCGTGGTAGTTTTGATGTGATCAACCAAGTTGGTTAGGTCCTACTGTGTTTGATCCCTGTGTCTGAGTGTACAGGAGCTTAGGAACACAGGAAGTCGAGCGGAAGACGCAGCTAGCGAGAAGGACGGCACGGGAAGGGAGCCGACAGGCTCGGTGCGTCCGAAGGACGAGAGAGCTGCGGAAGAGTACTCCGGTGGGCGTGAAGAGCATGCGCGGTGCTCGAGGGACGTTAAGCCGGGACGGAAGGCTGCTCGAAGAGAAGGCCGGGAATTGTGTTCGGGTGAGCCCTATTCCGGTTGGCCGAAATCACCCAAAAGAACGGAGCGTCGGAAGCTGGAAAAACCAAGCTGGAAACTGTGCTGCCAGCTTGGAGGCGCCTCCATCATGAAGGCGCCTTCAACCTTCAACAGGTTAAATTTGACCGTTTTTGCTGCGAATAAAGTTTTATCCGCTGACCGAGCTGGAGGCGCCTTGAATCTTGTTGGAGGCGCATTGGACCCTCGGGATAGACTTTCCAGGAGCTATATAAAGGCCCCTGGACCTAGGAATTCAACAACAACTCAAGTAATCAATCTGTAAGCAATTCCTAGCAGTAGTTCTGAGCAATTAAGAGTGTAAAAGGCTTCTCCGCCTTCATAGAAGGAGAATTTTCTTAGTGCGTTTTTCACTGCCCTGGATTAACAACCCTCTTGGTTGTAACCAGGTTAAACTTCTGTTTCTGTTTCTATTTTCTGTCTCTACTTTTTACTACTGCATTTATTCTGAGTTGAAATCCGAGGAGGGTATTTTTATTTTTGCCGGTCTCCGCTGCGCCAACAAGTGGTATCAGAGCCTGATCGCCTCAGAAGGACTAACCGCCAACTGAAGCACTACGATCAAGACGATGGCCGGAGCGAACATCCATCCCCCGAAGTTCGACGGAGACTTCGCCACATGGAAGCGCAAAATGGAGGTATTTTTTAAAATCGAATTTGACATTCTGTTAATAATGAAATATGACTATGCAGTTCCGAAAGACAAGGAGGAAAATACCTGGACGAAAAAGGAGCAAGCAGATTTTGTCGCCAACGGAAAGGCTGAGTTCCACCTACTCAGCGTTCTACCGCCGCAGGAGGTAAATCGGATCGAAAGCTACGACTCAGCGAAAGATCTCTGGGAAAAATTCCTGGAGCTTCACGAAGGTACTTCCGAAGCGAAGCTAACGAAGCGCGACATCCTCCGGAACCAGTTAACGAACCTCCGGATGAACCAAGGCGAGAATGTAGCGCAACTCCAAGCGAGAATCAAGGAGATGATAACGCAACTAACGAACCTTGGAGAAGAGGTAACCAACTGGGATTCTATCCGATATGCGTTCAATGCCTTCCCGAGAACTCCAGAGTGGGCCTCCTTAGTAGATGCGTACTACATCTCTAAGGACTTCGAGGTAAATACGTTAGAACAATTATTTTTGACTTTTGAACTTCACGAATCTTGAGTTTCAGAGCCAAATGGAGTAGAGATGACCAGTCAGAACATAGCTCTAAAGGAAAAAGTAAACGGTTCTGACTCCGAAGCCTCAGTCGACGAATCCGAAGCGACACTACTGGTAAGACGCTTCAATAAGTTTTTTAGTACTAATAAATTTAAATCGCAGAGGCATCATCGAAAGAAGATGACGGTTCGCTGCTACAATTGCAACGAAGAGGGACACATCAAAGATGACTGCTCAAAGCTAAAAAGAAAGAAGAAAGAAAGGGCAAAGCCAAAATGCAAGAAACCAGAACCCTCCAAGCACAAGAATCTGAAGGCTACTTGGTCAGATTCGTCAACCTCTGAGTCGGACATCGAAGAATTCTCAGGGTTAGCACTATTGGTGAACCATCAACCGGAAGAAGACTCAAGCTCAGAGATGAGCATCGATGATGGGGGAGGAACATCAGAAGAAGAAAGTAGCAGTGAAGGGGGAGTGTCACCAGATCAGGTAAGTAAGGTACACAATCTAACCCCGTCTCAGTCATTTCGATTTATTAAATCACTTTCTAAAGACTTATTCGAAGTAGAAAAAGAAAATAAAGAATTAAAAATGAAATTAGCAAAAACATGTCCACTTGAAATGTATGATAGTGTAAAATCAGAAAATGATAAATTAAAATTAGAAATTGAAAAACTGAAATCTGCTGCATGCTTAAATCAATTTCCAAATTCAAAATTAAGAATTTATGGTAAATTAAATTGGTATATAAGGAAGCATCAAGGTCAACTTAGGAAAATACCAAGAAACTATGTACCCCCTAGATTTTTGAATAATCCTGTAGGAAGGAACCTCTATTGGGTTCCAAAATCTGTGCTTAATTAATTTTTCAAAAATTAAAAGCTTACAGTGAGAAAATTAAACATTGAAATTCTTTATGGAAGCTTTGTCTAAGGAAGTGGTTGTTGCTCCAATATCCAAGAAGGCCTAGTGCCTCGCCACGACCTGGAAGCTAAAATATTGAAAGAAAATGTTTAATTAACTTTTTGAAAAAGCATTAAACAAGAATTAAATAATGCTTTGAAAGTTTATCAAATATTTGACTTAGAAAATTCCTTAAAAATTTTTTCTTGAAAATTCTAACTTAGAAATTATTTTTTCTTAAAAATTTTTTCCTAAAAAAATCCTAAATAACTTCATTTGGCTTAGAAATTTTTCAGTTTAGACTTAGAAATTTGTTTTATAAAAAGTTCATTCTTGCTTAGAATTTTTTTTACTTAGAATTTTTTTTGGAAAATTTATTTTAACTTAGCAATTTTTTCAAAAATTCATTTTTAACTTAGAAAATTTTCAAAAACTTCAATCTTACTTGAAAATTCTTAAGTTCCATTTTTGCTGTGATCAAAGGGGGAGAGAAAAGTACAAGTTTAGGGGGAGTTAGAGAAATTTTTTTTATAGAGTTGTAATTTTACTAATTGCAAAAATTATTCTTCACTTGTTAGTTTAGTAATTTTTTTTTCTTTAAAAAATTACTGTTTATGTCTATTTTTAACCCTAACTTGAACTTGGGTTGATGCACATCAAAAAGGGGGAGATTGTTGGACCCCGTGGTATTTTTGATGTGATCAACCAAGTTGGTTAGGTCCTGCTGTGTTTGATCCCTGTGTCTGAGTGTGCAGGAGCTTAGGAACACAGGAAGTCGAGCAGAAGACGCAGCTAGCGAGAAGAAGGCACGGGAAGGGAGCCGACGGGCTCGGTGCGTCCGAAGGACGAGAGAGCTGCGGAAGAGTACTCCGGTGGGCGTAAAGAGCGTGCGCGACGCTCGAGGGACGTTAAACCGGGACGGAAGGCTGCTCGAAGAGAAGGTCGGGAATTGGATTTGGGTGAACCCTATTTCGGTTGGCCGAAATCACCCAAAAGAACGGAGCGTCGGAAGCTGGAAAACCAAGCTGGAAACTGTGCTGCCAGCTTGGAGGCGCCTCCAGCAGGCTTGGAGGCGCCTCCATCATGAAGGCGCCTTCAACAGGTTAAATTTGACCGTTTATGCTGCGGATAAAGTTTTATTCGCTGACCGAGCTGGAGGCGCCTTGAACCTTGTTGGAGGCGTCTTGGACCCTCGGGATAGACTTTCCAGGAGCTATATAAAGGCCCCTGGACCTAGGAATTCAACAACAACTCAAGCAATCAATCTGTAAGCAATTCCTAGCAGTAGTTCTGAGCAATTAAGAGTGTAAAAGGCTTCTCCACCTTCATAGAAGGAGAATTTTCTTAGTGCGCTTTTCACTGCCCTGGATTAACAACCCTCTTGGTTGTAACCAGGTTAAACTTCTGTTTCTGTTTCTATTTTTTGTCTCTACTTTTTACTACTGCATTTATTCTGAGTTGAAATCCGAGGAGGGTATTTTTATTTTTGTTTTCAGCAATTCACCCCCCTCTTGCCGGTCTCCGCTGCTGTAAAGCCCGAAAAAAATTCCCGAATTTATTTTAGAATTTTTCTATGATTTTTCTGGAATTTTTAGATATTTTTCCGGAATTTTCCGAGTAGCGTAAGTAGCAAAAAAATAATTAATTAAGCAAAACGGTCTAAGCGGGAATCGAACCTAGGACCTCTCGGGTCCGCTAAACCATTAGTTAGCTTTAGAAACCGGTGAACCAGCCGGGCCATATTGAGAGAAAAGAGAACCGATTGTATTTATATTAGAGTTGGTTCAATTGAACCACTTAATATAAATAGGAGAATTAGGTTGGTTTGGGTTATTTTTTTGATTTGTGGTTCGACAATCCTCCTCCCCGACACCCATCCACGCCGCCCCTCTCCTCTCTTCCTCATTCTCTCGGCGCCAATTCAAGAAGAGCCTAGGGATCTTCTCCAAAGGTCCCAAGTTCACCATCCGGCAACGATTTCAACACAAGGAAGATTCCTCCACGAGTAGAGCGCGTGGACGCGAGGGAATCGTCGAGAAATCGTCTTCACCGGAAATTTCTAGCGGGTAGATTTGTAAGGAAATTAGCGTACGAGGTAAGAAACCCCTCACCTGCGGTATAATAGCTCCGTTTGTTTATATGCATTAGTTATTAGCTATATGTGTAGTTCCCGGCACCTAGGATGTGTTTTAACCCTTCTCGAGGATTAGGAATTTAGTTAGCACCTTTAGATGGGCCGGACACGTTTATTCTCCTTCAGTTGGAGATCATAGACGCGGTTGGGTGCCTAGAGGTGTCTTTCCTGATGCAGAGAGGGGTTGAAGCACACCAAGTGTTCGAAAAAGGGGTTAGTTTAACTAATTACCCTTCAGTTATGTTTATTAGCCCAGTTAAATGCATTAGTAGCATTTAAATTAGTAACTTTGCTCACTACAGCTTATATGGGACTATGGTCCAACGGGTAGGCTCCCACAGTCGCCTCTAGGTTCAGATAACCTAGCTCTAGGTTCAGATAACCTAGAAAGACATGTTATATCGGTTAGCTATAGATATTAGTATTTTATTTTCAGTGGCACTGCTGGATTAGATATCCATTGGGTTGGACTCCCACAGTCGTCCCTAGGTTCGGACAACCTAGTAAACCCTGCTAAATTCGGGACTTGCAACCCGGGTCTAGTAGGGATGCGCGCAAAGCACGTACAACAACATGTATATTATTTTCACTTATTATGTATTAGTTTTCAAACTCAAAACAGTTATGCTAGTTGAGTTTGATTGCAGCTTCAGTTTAGTTAGTTTAGCTCAAGATTATATTTCATTCAGTTCTCTATGTTAGCTTTATAATTGGTTGTATGCTATGCCATGACTAGTTCAGTATGCCATGTTTATATGATTGTACGCCATGCCATGCTAGCCTGTCCAGTATGTTTTCGAATAGCATGTTTTCAAATCATAACCGCATCGTATGCATGATTTTGTGAGGTAGATGGCTTCTTACTAAGCGTTAGCTTACAGATACTACTTTTCTTATACTGCAGATACAGGTAAAAGAAAAGTGGATTAGCAGTGGAGGCTGGAGGTCAATGCAGATGAGGGTGTGTGTGTGTGGAACTGGAATGAAAGATCTCAGGGATCTAACAAGTTTTAGTTATGCATTAGAACTCGTTAGCATTTACTTTCAGCTTATTAGTTTTGATACTTTCACTTTCATGCAATTTAGATTTGGGACGCATTGAACTATGAAAGAATGTTTTAAAATGTCAGTAATCATGTTAGAATGTTATTACATGTTGTTAGAATAGCTTCTGATGCATTAGTTAGAGGTTATGTGGGGTTTTGGCACGCCAAAGTGCTGAAGTCTGATTTAGAAGGTGAAATCAGACTCTGATCGGTCTCCAGACCGATCAGAGCCTGATTGTGCCACTGGATCGGTCCGCCGACCGATCCATGCAGATACAGTATGCTACTGTATCCTCCTGGATCGGTCAGCCGACCGATCCAGTACAACACAGTAGCGAGTCCCAAGTCTCCAGGTGCCTGGATCGGTCTGCAGACCGATCCGGACACACTTGGATCGGTCAGCTGACCGATCCAGCCTCTGTCGGATCGGTCCGCAGACCGGTCCAGCAGGGCACAGCATCGCAGCGAATTTGATCGATCCGTGGATCGATCGGCAGCTAGTTGGGAAGTTTAGTTCCTAGTCCCTAGCTCAGTTGGGATGTCCAGTTCCCTTTTCCGCATGTGTACACCAGAAAAGAGGGTCTTTAGACCTTTCTTACCAGCTGTCTTAGTCATAGTAGAGTAAAATTTCAATTTAGACCAGTTTTCCGCACAGTATAGCTTAGCAGTAATATAGCGATTCGCCTTACAGCCTAGTAGTTAGAAGGTGGGTCGTTACAGAGTGGTATCAAAGCAGTGTTCCATACTTCCTACACACACATCAGCATTGTACCTGCAGCTTCCAAGTAAGAATACCTCTACTCTCTTTATTGTTCTTGTTTATAGTTACCGTTCCTGTTATATGCTTCTTGCGTATAGTTACAGTTCATGTTATATGCTTATTGCCGGTTAGTACATGATAGTTTAAACATGATATCAGAAATTATATAACTGTAATAGTATTAGTTATACATATGTTCTCTATGTCATTAAAAATGGCACGAGGACGCCCAGCTAGAAGGGCACTAGCCACCGAGCCCCAGCAAGAGGCAGGCAGTTCAGTGCCTCCTCCAGACCTTACAGCATTAGTGGCTCAGTTACAGCAACAGCTAGCTGAACAGCAGCAGGAAATAGCCACCTTAAAGGCTAACCAGCAGAATACCCCCACCGTCACCCCGGAACCGAATCTGACGACTCCAGTAGTCAGCACCAGCTCAAGCAGTCCCAGCAGCTGAGCTAAGGAAGGAAGCCTATCTGATCCAGTGGCAGAGAGTCAAGCCAGAGAACTTCTCAGGCACCAGTGAACCATGGGATGCTCAAGCCTGGTTCAAAACACTGGAGAGCACGATGGAGCTTCTGGACTGGCCAGAACACGAGAAGGTGAAGTGTGCCTCCTTCTGCTTGACAGGAGATGCACGCATGTGGTGGGAAAGGATCAGAACGAAGCGCCCAGTGAATCAGATGTCATGGGGGGACTTCGAGAAGGAATTCTTCGAGGAGTTCTTTCACATGTGGGTTACAAACCGCCACTACGACGAGTTCACGGAGTTTCGTCAGGGCAACCTTTCAGTGGAGGAAGCCGTGAAGAAATTCAACAGATTGGCTCGTCTATGTCCAGAGTTAGTCAGCACAGAGAAGGAACGAGTCCGGTTGATGCTCAAGATGCTGAGGCCCGAGATTGCAGTGAACGTGGCTGGTGGCATTCATAGGCCACAAACCACGGAGGAGCTAGTGAGCAGTGCCTTGACCACAGAGCATTACCAGAACAGCATGTAGCAACAGAAGCAAGTCTCCTCAGAGTCCAAAGGCCAAGGAAGCTCTCACACTCAGAAACAGCAAGGCCACAGCTCCAACTGGAAGGGGAACTCCAACAGCAAGCGCAAATCAGGGAGTGACTCAAAAGGAGGACCATCTAGCAAGCGACCCAGTTATCCAAAGTGTGCTACTTGTGGGAAATTCCACCCAGGGGTTTGTCGCAAGGGCACACGAGGATGCTTTGAATGTGGACAAGAAGGGCACATGGCCAAGCAGTGCCCGAACAAGACCGGTCTTCCTCAGCCACAGCAGATTCAGTATGCAGGCCAGCCAGCTCAGTTACATCAGATGCAGGCCGCTCTAGAAGGTCCACTTATCAGCCAGGGCAGATTAGAAGCCCCTCCAGCTTTAGCGAATGCGAGGATCTACGCACTCACCAGAGAGGACGTAGCCAATGCCTCGACAGTGGTCACAGGTCAGATTAGCATTTTTCAGTATAGTGCTACTGTTCTATTTGATACTGGGGCAACCCATTCATATATAGCCAGGATGTTCTCCGAAAAATTAGAGGTACCTCCAGAGATACTCAGCGGTCAGTTTTTGACGACACTACCTTCAGGAGAGATCATGGCGTCCACGCACTGGCTCAGAGCAGTGCCGGTCATTATAGCAGACAGAGAGCTCTTTTGTGATCTGATAGTGCTAGAAATGACCGACTATGACCTCATCTTCGGAATGGACTTTTTGATCAAATACGGTGCCTCTATCGAGTGCCGTAAACAGAAAGTCACGTTCCAACCTGAAGCGGAAGCACAGTTCGAATTCGTCGGGGAACCAAAGAGAAGGGCCAAGAGGTTTCTCTCAGCTATGAAGGCACAGAAGTTATTGGATTCAGGATGTACGGGATTCTTAGCACACGTAGTCAGCACCAGTCAGGACAGGGACCAGCAGCTAGCAGAGGTCCGAGTCGTTTGTGACTACCCAGCAGTCTTCCCTGAAGAGCTACCAGGCTTAGCACCAGACAGGGATCATCCCTGGCACCAATCCTATCTCCAAGGCACCATACCGCATGGCTCCAGCAGAACTGAAGGAACTTCAGGAGCAGTTACAGGAGCTTCTTGACAAGGGTTTTATACGCCCGAGTCACTCACCATGGGGAGCGCCTGTGTTGTTCGTGAAGAAGAAGGATGGAAGCATGCGACTGTGCATAGACTACAGATCACTGAACCAGGTCACAATCAAGAACAGGTATCCTCTTCCCAGAATAGATGACCTGTTCGATCAGCTGAAGGGAGCAGCAGTGTTCTCTAAGGTAGATCTCAGATCAGGTTATCATCAGGTAAAGGTCAAAGAAGGGGATATACCCAAGACAGCATTCAGAACCAGATACGGACACTACGAGTTCGTGGTCATGCCCTTTGGCGTGACCAATGCTCCAGCTACCTTCATGGATCTCATGAACAGAGTATTCAGGGAGTATTTAGATAAGTTTGTTATTGTGTTTATCGATGACATTCTTATCTACTCAGGAACTCAGGAGGAACATGCAAAGCACCTGGAACTAGTATTGCAGACACTTCAGCAGAACCAGCTTTACGCCAAGTTCACGAAATGTGAATTTTGGCTAGATCAGGTGTCCTTTCTGGGTCACGTCATCTCCAAGGATGGTATTATGGTAGATCCCAACAAGATAGAAGCAAAATGGAGTAGACCCAAGAACGCCAAGGAGATTAGGAGCTTCGGGATTAGCTTACAGAAGTTTGTAGAGGGTTTCTCCAGAATAGCCTCCACCGACAACTCTTACCAGAAAAAATAGGAAATTTCAGTGGACAGAGACAGCTTCAGAGAGCTAAAAAGGAGATTGACCGGTGCTCCCATTTTGGCTCTACCGGACGACACCAGACTTTGACATCTGGATGCCTCTAAGTTGGGACTAGGAGCGATACTGATGTAAAATGGCAAGGTGATGGCCTATGCCTCAGACAACTCAAGGATTATGAGAAGAATTACCCTACTCATGACCTTGAGCTTGCAGCAGAGTGTTCGCTCTCAAAATTTGGAGACATTACTTATATGGAGCTCAGGCAGAGTGTATACAGATCATCAGAGTCTGAAGTACTTCTTCACTCGAAGGATCTGAATATGCGATGGCTTGAGATGGTCAAGGACTACGATATAGACATCCTCTACCATCCAGGGAAAGCCAATAAGGTAGCAGATGCACTTAGCGGAAATCCAGTGCTACCTTATTATCTCTTACTGCCATGTCACCCCCTACAGAAGGAGATCGTGGATTTCGGTCTCGAGCTCATCGTGGGACACCTCTACTATGACCTTAGAGTCTACCTTGCTTGGTGATATTCACCACCGGGATCGGGACCCGAGATTCGTAAAATCAAGCAAGGGCCAGCGTAATCGAAAGTAGAGAATTGAGTGTCCGATAGCGGGGTGTTGTATTTTGGCGACAGCTACGTGTTCCATCGGGAGGAGCTACGGAGGCAGATTTTAGATGAGGCTCACAGACTCCCTACGCGATGCATCCGGGCTCCACCAAATGTATCAAGACCTGAAGAAACGCTTTTGGTGGCCCGGATGAAGCGAGACATCGCCAGATATGTTAGCATCTGCCTCACCTGCAGAGGGTCAAGGCGAACATCAACGACCAGGAGGAGTTCTGCAGCCTATATGATTCCGAATGGAAGTGGGAGGATATCTCCATGGATTTCATAGTGGGACTACCTGTAACCACGAATGGTTTTGACGCCATCCGGGTAATAGTCGGCAGGTTAACTAAATCACCCCACTTTTAGCTATCAAGATATCCTATTCCATGGAGCAGCAGTTGTATCTCAAGGAGATTGTTAGGTGCATGGAGTCCCACGAACCATTATATCGAAAGAGACAAATAGTTTACATCACACTTCGGAAGTGTGTACGATATGGGCACCCGCTAAAATTCGATGACCTTCCATCCCCGCATGATGGTCGACGAGCGAGTAAATCGTGTACTCAAGATATGCTCGAGCTTGTGCCCTAGATTTCAAGGAAGTTGGTGCAAATATCCGAGTCTAGCAGAATTTGCATACAACAATGCTATCAAGCCACTATCGGCATGGCACCTTATGAGGCACTCTATGGGCGGAGGTGCGATCACCAATCTCTGGTATGAGAGCGGTGAAGAAGGAACTAGAGCTTGAGATGATCTAGTGGCGAGATACCACAGCCATACCAGATTCGCAGAGGATAGAGACAGACAGAGGCCGTAAGAGCTATGCCGATACACGCACCCTTAGAGTTTTCGATTGGGGATCTGGTTTTCCTCGAGTAGCTCCCATGAAGGAGTCATGCATTTGGAAGAAGGGCAAGCTAGCTCCCGATATGTGGGACCATACCTTATTATGAAGAGAGTGGGCAAGGTAGCATATGAGCTAGAGATACCTCAGGAGATGTCACCGTCCACAACGTATTCCATGTCTCCATGTCAAGAAGCACATTCCACGCCACCTGTGTGATTGAGCCCCGGTTGTGCAGTCCGTGATGATCTCATGATACCTATTCGGATAATAGACCGAGCAGTAAAGAAGTTACGAAACAAGGAGGTACCATTAGTCAAAGTCACCGGCAAAATCACACAGCAGAGGCGACTTGGGAGACAGAGACCAGATGAGACAGAAGTACCAGACTGTTTTAAGTTCGAGGACGAACTTTTATAAGGTATGGGGATTATAATCCAAAAATTCAATTTATTTTAGAATTTTTCTATGATTTTTCTGGAATTTTTAGATATTTTTCCGGAATTTTCCGAGTAGCGTAAGTAGCAAAAAAATAATTAATTAAGCAAAACGGTCTAAGCGGGAATCGAACCTGGGACCTCTCGGGTCCGCTAAACCATTAGTTAGCTTTAGAAACCGGTGAACCAGCCGGGCCATATTGAGAGAAAAGAGAACCGATTGTATTTATATTAGAGTTGGTTCAATTGAACCACTTAATATAAATAGGAGAATTAGGTTGGTTTGGGTTATTTTTTTGATTTGTGGTTCGGCAATCCTCCTCCCCGACACCCATCCACACCGCCCCTCTCCTCTCTTCCTCATTCTCTCGGCGCCAATTCAAGAAGAGCCTAGGGATCTTCTCCAAAGGTCCCAAGTTCACCATCCGGCAACGATTTCAACACAAGGAAGATTCCTCCACGAGTAGAGCGCGTGGACGCGAGGGAATCGTCGAGAAATCGTCTTCACCGGAAATTTCTAGCGGGTAGATTTGTAAGGAAATTAGCGTACGAGGTAAGAAACCCCTCACCTGCGGTATAATAGCTCCGTTTGTTTATATGCATTAGTTATTAGCTATATGTGTAGTTCCCGACACCTAGGATGTGTTTTAACCCTTCTCGAGGATTAGGAATTTAGTTAGCACCTTTAGATGGGCCGGACACGTTTATTCTCCTTCAGTTGGAGATCATAGACGCGGTTGGGTGCCTAGAGGTGTCTTTCCTGATGCAGAGAGGGGTTGAAGCACACCAAGTGTTCGAAAAAGGGGTTAGTTTAACTAATTACCCTTCAGTTATGTTTATTAGCCCAGTTAAATGCATTAGTAGCATTTAAATTAGTAACTTTGCTCACTACAGCTTATATGGGACTATGGTCCAACGGGTAGGCTCCCACAGTCGCCTCTAGGTTCAGATAACCTAGCTCTAGGTTCAGATAACCTAGAAACAACATGTTATATCAGTTAGCTATAGATATTAGTATTTTATTTTCAGTGGCACTGTACTGGATTAGATATCCATTGGGTTGGACTCCCACAGTTTCGGGACTTGCAACCCCGGGTCTAGTAGGGATGCGCGCACAGCAAGTACAGTTGCCGGGCCCAACAGCATGTTTATTATTTTCACTTATTATGTATTAGTTTTCGAAACTCAAAAACAGTTATGCTAGTTGAGTTTGATTGCAGCTTCAGTTTAGTTAGTTTAGCTCAGTATTATATTTCAGTTCAGTTCTCTATGTTAGCTTTATAATTGGTTGTATGCTATGCCATGACTAGTTCAGTATGCCATGTTTATATGATTGTACGCCATGCCATGCTAGCCTGTCCAGTATGTTTTCGAATAGCATGTTTTCAAATCATAACCGCATCGTATGCATGATTTTGTGAGGTAGATGGCTTCTTACTAAGCGTTAGCTTACAGATACTACTTTTCTTATACTGCAGATACAGGTAAAAGAAAAGTGGATTAGCAGTGGAGGCTGGAGGTCAATGCAGATGAGGGTGTGTGTGTGTGGAACTGGAATGAAAGATCTCAGGGATCTAACAAGTTTTAGTTATGCATTAGAACTCGTTAGCATTTACTTTCAGCTTATTAGTTTTGATACTTTCACTTTCATGCAATTTAGATTTGGGACGCATTGAACTATGAAAGAATGTTTTAAAATGTCAGTAATCATGTTAGAATGTTATTACATGTTGTTAGAATAGCTTCTGATGCATTAGTTAGAGGTTATGTGGGGTTTTGGCACGCCAAAGTGCTGAAGTCTGATTTAGAAGGTGAAATCAGACTCTGATCGGTCTCCAGACCGATCAGAGCCTGATTGTGCCACTGG
Organism: Zingiber officinale; assembly: GCF_018446385.1. Lineage (NCBI taxonomy): Eukaryota > Viridiplantae > Streptophyta > Magnoliopsida > Zingiberales > Zingiberaceae > Zingiber > Zingiber officinale. The sequence continues at coordinate 52,345,908 of NC_055987.1, read as the reverse complement.
ATCGGTCCGCCGACCGATCCATGCAGATACAGTATGCTACTGTATCCTCCTGGATCGGTCAGCCGACCGATCCAGTACAACACAGTAGCGAGTCCCAAGTCTCCAGGTGCCTGGATCGGTCTGCAGACCGATCCGGACACACTTGGATCGGTCAGCTGACCGATCCAGCCTCTGTCGGATCGGTCCGCAGACCGGTCCAGCAGGGCACAGCATCGCAGCGAATTTGATCGATCCGTGGATCGATCGGCAGCTAGTTGGGAAGTTTAGTTCCTAGTCCCTAGCTCAGTTGGGATGTCCAGTTCCCTTTTCCGCATGTGTACACCAGAAAAGAGGGTCTTTAGACCTTTCTTACCAGCTGTCTTAGTCATAGTAGAGTAAAATTTCAATTTAGACCAGTTTTCCGCACAGTATATCTTAGCAGTAATGTAGCGATTCGCCTTACAGCCTAGTAGTTAGAAGGTGGGTCGTTACAGCTGCGCCAACACAATGGTGTGGAGGAACAAAGGAATAAGACTCTTATGAAAATGGTTAGATCAATGATTAGTTATTCAGAATTACCAAATTCATTTTGGGGATATGCTCTGGAAATGACGACGTACATTCTGAACTTGGTACCTTCTAAGTCAGTACCCTATACTCCCACAGAATTGTGAAACGGGCGTAAGCCTAGTTTGAAACACATTCAGATTTGGGGTAGTCCAGCATATGTGCTGAAGGGAGACGTTGATAAGTTAGAATCACGTACAGAAGTTTGCTTGTTCGTGGGATATCCTAAAAGAACGAAAGGTGGTTTGTTTTATAGTCCTAAAGATCAAAAGGTCATTATTAGCACCAATGCCCGATTTTTAGAAGAAGACTATGTAATAAACCACAAGCCCATGAGTAAAATTATTCTTGAGAAAATAAGAGAGGACACTTCTACTTTAGTACCAACGGTGCAAGATGAGATACCACAAGTTACAGTAACACGTGTCACAAATGATGCACAATTACAGGTAGTGCCTCGTCGTAGTGGGAGGGTTGTTAGGAAACCTGATAGATTCATGTTTTTGGGAGAGTCTTCAGACTTGATACTGTTGGGACTTTCGAGCAGCAAAAACCACTTTTTGCATTGCGGAAACCTCAAAGTCCCATGCCACCGGATCCGTGCGAAGATTAAAAGAACAAAAATTTCATGTACTTGTTTTCTAACCTAGATCTACATGTTAAGGAGTTTATACCTTTGATGCGAAGCCCTTCGCTTATCCCGCTCGTCCAAGGTTGCCGGATCTCGAGAGTGTTCAAGTGGACACTCCTCTATATGTATCCACATGAACAAAAGGTGGAGAAGAAACCTTAGAGTGTGCTAGCACTCTAGGAGGTTTCGGCCAAGGTGGAGGAGAGGGAGAGAAGAAGATGAGAGGAGGAAGAAGAAGGAGAGAATGAATCACAAAATTGTAACCCACACAATAATGTGGCCGACCACTTCATGAGGAGTTTTAAACTCCATGGAATATCAAGAGTCACAACTCTTGATCTCCCTCATGATGTGGCTCACACATAAGCCAAACTTGATGATGTGAAACATCATCATTGGCCCACTCTATGCCAACTCACAAATGAGGTGGCATTGGGCAAGTCAAACTTGACCTTTCATCTTCCCTTCTCAAGTCAAGTCAAAATTGACCTCTTCTCTCCCATGGTTGATCAAATCTAACCATTTGATTCAAACCAATTTAATTTAATGAATCTATATCCATTGAATTAAATTGACTCAATGAATCCAAATCTAATTAGACCCATTTAACACATGAACCAAATTGATTCTAACTCAATTAGTTTAATTTGGATTACTCTTAATCCAACTTGGTTCATCACATGAACCTAATCCTTTGGTTCATCAAATGAACCTAATCTCCATCTAATTTCCCTTTTGTTTGACCCTATAGGTTCTTGTAACATTGGCAATGCTCCTAAACCCATTTAGAAGCATAAGTAATGAGCGGTATCTAGCAACACATCATTACTACTCAAGTTACAAGAATGTTGAGATCCAATATCACCTTGTGACTACTAATTGTGACTCTTCACAATATATGACAATGTCCTTCTATCCTTGACATCTAGATTGATCAATTTGAGGCATAGACAGTGTCATCCTCTGATCAATCTAAATCTTGAACTCCAAGTAGACTCACTATAATCAAATGAGGATATTGAATCATTTGGGCATGGCCATGCACTTAGTGGTCTCACTTTATCAAGAATAAGGATGTCATCCCGTTATATAGGAGGGATAGATCCCATCTACATCACTCACATCCCTCCGTATAATTTGTTACATACCCAGTAATCGCCTTTATAGTCCACCCAATTACGGGTGATGTTTGACGAAGCCAAAGTATACAACTCCTTATGTAGGGAACCATGGTGACTTCAGGTCCAAGGACTAATTGTCATACTAATAGCCACATGAGAAAGTATATGAGACTCATATAACGATCCATGATACTTTCTCATGGCGGGTCATTCAGTATACATTCTCCAATGCATACCCATGTGTCAACTTGATATCTCTATATCCATGACTTGTGAGATCAAGTCATCGAGTTGACCTATATGCTAGTCTCGTCGTATTAACATTGTCCCTGAATGTTAATACTTGACTAGGAATGATTAAGAGTAGTGTTCTCTATATCATCTCACTATCGATTCAACCAATCGATTGATATAGATAAGAACCTTCTACTCAAGGACACTATTATACTTAGTTATTTGGCACCAATACAAGTAAGTATAATAACCAAAACAAATGCCTTTATATACATAGGAATATGATACAATGAGTCCATATAACAATCATCATATGATTGGCTCTAGGGCTCTAACTAACAATCTCCCGCTAGCACTAGTGCCAGTCAGTGTAGGCTCTAAGGCCCAATGACCTAGTGTGACCATCATGCTTTCTCTATGCCAAAGCCTTGGTCAAGGGATCAACGATGTTAGCTTCTGTGGGTACTTTGCAAATCTTCACATCTCCTCTAGCGATGATCTCTCGAATGAGATGGAAGTGCCGTAGTATGTGTTTGGTCCGCTGGTGTGAGCGAGGTTCCTTAGCCTGCGCAATTGCTCCATTGTTGTCACAATAGAGCTCTATCGGATCGGCTATGCTAGGAACCACCCCAAGCTCAGTAATGAACTTGCGGATCCAAACTGCCTCCTTTGCTGCTTTTGATGCAGCAATATACTCGGCCTCTGTTGTAGAATCAGCAACTGTGTCCTACTTCGAACTCTTCCAGCTCACAACACCACCATTCAAGAAAAACACGAACCCAGACTGTGATCTATAATCATCCTGGTCAGTTTGAAGCTGACATCACTGTAACCCTTTACAACTAGCTCATCATCGCCTCCATATATCAAGAAATATTCTTTAGTCCTTCTTAAGTACTTAAAAATGTTCTTGACTGCTATCCAGTGACTTTCACCTGGATCTGACTGGTATCTGCTCGTCATGCTTAAAGCATACGAAACATCAGGACGAGTACATAGCATGAGCGTACATGATAGATCCTATGGCTGAGGCATAAGGGATCGTATCCATGTAGTCTCTCTTCTCTCTAGAAGAGGGACTTTGAGTATTCGAAAGACTCACACCATGTGACATCGACAGAAATCCCTTCTTGGAGTTCTGCATGGCAAACCGTAGTAATACCTTGTAAATATATGTACTATGACTTAGGCCAAGCAATCTCTTAGATCTATCTCTATAGATCTGTATGCCTAGAATATGGGCTGCTTCACCTAGGTCCTTCATTGAGAAACAATTCCCTAGCCAAGTCTTTACAGACTGCAGGAAAGGGATGTCGTTCCCAATGAGTAGTATGCCATCCACATACAATACATGGAAGACAACTGTGTTCCCTACAACCTTCTTGTAGACACAGGGTTCATCTTCATTCTTGATGAAACCAAACTGTTTGATTGCATCATCGAATCGAAGATTCCAGCTCCGAGAAGCTTGCTTTAGTCCATAAATAGATTTATGTAGCTTGCATACTCTGCCAGTATGCTGTGGATCTACAAAACCCTCAGGTTGTGTCATGTACACATCCTCGAGTAGGTTTCTATCCAAAAATGTGGTTATGACATCCATCTGCCAGATCTCATAATCGTGGTATACTGCAATAGCAAGCATGATCCAAATGGACTTAAACATCGCTACTGGAGAAAAGGTTTCATTATAGTCAATACCATGAATTTGTTTGAAACCTTTAGCTACCAGACGACCCTTATATATCAGTCCATCCATGTCAGTCTTTCTCTTAAAGACCCACTTACACCCAATGGGGTTTATCCCTTCAGGTGGATCAACCAAACTCCATACTTGGTTGGTGTACATGGATTCCATTTCGGATCTCATGGCTTCTAGCCATTTCTCAGAATCTGGTCTCATCACAGCTTCCAGATAAGAGGTAGGCTCATTCTCAATGAGCATACCGTCATCATGGTCAGACAAGAGAAATGAGTATCTCTTAGGCTAACGACGCACCCTATCAGACCTGCGAAGAGGTAGGTCTACTTGAACTGGTTGTTGTTCCTCAACTCCTTATGGAACAATCTCATCATCCACAACACTTTGTGGTTCTAGTTCAACATCCATCAAGGCTTCAGTGCTATGGTCCATATCCTAAACTTCTTCAAGATTGAATGTACTCCCACTAATTTTTCTAGAAACAAAATCTCTTTCTAGAAATACCCCAGTCTTAGCCACAACTACTTTGTGTTGATTGGGAATATAGAAGTAATATCTTTTCGTTTCCTTAGGATATCATATAAAATAGCACTTATCAGATTTGGGTCCCAGTTTGTTCGAGACTTGACGTCGAACGTAAGCCTCACAACCTCAAATCCTCATAAAAGATACCTGGGCATCTCTCCCAGTCCATATCCTATATAGTGTCTTTATCACAACCTTGGATGGAACACGGTTGAGTATGAAGGCTGTTGTGTCTAGAGTATAACCCCAAAGAGATATAGGAAGATCTGTGTGACTCATCATAGACCGTATCATATCTAATAGAGTACGATTCCTCCTTTCGGATACACCATTCTGTTGGGGTTGCAAGGTTGCAAACATAGTCCCATATTGGAAACACATGGGAAAGATCATGGGTTTATAAGAGAAAAGATATCTCCATTGGCTTGAGGCCTTTTGGGGAGAGCCCAAAAGCAAAACCATGAGGGCTTAGGCCCAAAGTGGACAATATCATGCTATTGTGGAGATATCTAAATTCTTTTCGATCCTACAATTGGTATCAGAGCTAGGGTTTTGCCTCTGTGTATTTGGTATTAGTTTAATTATGCACATGTTATACATAATTTAGGCAGGTTAATAGTAGGATGTGCTAACTTTGTGGATGCAGGATCCAACTATTATGGCTTTTAGTTATTATGTGTATGATTGGACCCTTGGACATGTCAAGGGCATTTATCTGTGTGTGCATGATTGTATTAAAATACAGCAGGAGCTGTATTTAGTTTTATTAGGATTTTATTTTTGATCTAGATACATGTACATTCCTTTTATGGAATATAGGATCAAAAATATAAAATTCTATTTATGTCGCGGATCGAATCTTGCAAAGCGTGGAACCTTCTAAGGACCAGAGGCGCAGCGGAACTAGGAGCAAGATGGATGCGACAGCTAGACCCGGTGGCGGTGGCCAAATATGGCAGCAGCTTGGGATGACAACACACGGAGGACAACTAGAGATAAAAGCCATAATAGTTGAAAATTAGATTTTCTATTTATTGCTTTTATATTGTGCTGTGTGTGCATGTTAGTTTACAAGTTTAGTAGGCTAGCATAGTTAAAATTCCTCATTTATAAATAACTAAGTGGGAGAGGAATTTTTAAGTAAATCCCATGGTCTCCATTACTGGTTTGTAAGTGATGCAAACAAGCTTGCGCGTTGGCTCGGATTGCCTTCCTCCATACCGGATGAGCTTGGTTGCGGATCACTAGAACAAACTTCCATTTTTGGATGACTATAGGAAGTTAATTAAGAGCGTGTGATCTTCCCCAACGGAAGGGGCATAATCTTATTAATGGACTTAGTATCAAGTAATGGTATACACTTAGACACATCTAATAGTATCCTCCCCATCGGAGTCACTTCTATTATTTGTGTGACCAAATGAAACTAACTATTAATTTGTCATAAAACTAGGTTGACAAGATAATAAAATTAAAGGGTTAAAACCCCTCTTACAAATGATTGATTTTGTATACGTCCACACTAACGTGGCATACAAAATTAACGGTGTTTGAGATAATTTTATTTGTCATAAAGTTACGTTGACAAGATAGTTAATGGGTAAAACTCTCCTCTTACAAATGTTGATTTTGTATACGTCCACACTAACGTGGCATGCAAAATTCACGGTGTTTTGAGGTGTTAGTAAATTTAAATAGTATTGTTAGAGGAATCAATATTATTTTAAATTTAGAGTCTTGACCAAATATTTGATTAAAGATAGACCAACTATTAATTTTATTCGTCATAAAGTAAGGTTGACGAGATAATAAAATTAAATGATAAAATTTCCTCTTTGAATTTGTATACGTCCACACTAACGTGGCATACAAAATTCATGGAGATTTTTAAGGAGTTGGTCTTAACCAAATATTTTTGTGATTCTTAGGAAGATGGTCAATCCCTAGCTGATATACTTTAGGATAGACTTAGTGGTCCCAATTATAATTGATTAGAAATAGAATTTGGACATTAAGGTAGACTGTCCTCTTAGAACTAAGAACAATATAGGTGTATTTTATTCATTAGTTGATACATGTTTAGTGGAGTTATCTACCGGTACCTGGTGTGTAGATATGGGAGCCACTGATGTCTGCAATTCATTCAGGGTTCCAGGAAACCCGACAACTAAATAAAAATAAAAAACACCGTCCACATGGGCACTACTACAAAAGTAGCAGCTGTTGCAGTGGGAGAGGTTTATTCTCTAATAGGAATAAAATTTGGATTATTAGGAATTGTCTTTACATACTAAGTTTAGAAAGAACCTGATTTCAGTTTCTAAACTATTATAGAATAGATATTGTGTCTATTTTGATAACAAAGTTGTTATCAAGAAAAATAGGCAAGTTATCTATTCTGGTATGTTGGTTGACAATTTATAATCCAATAACTCCCATGATGCAACAAATGGAAATTAATAACACATCTTCTAACTTAAGAGAAAGCAACCTTCGAAAATGAACCAATTATATCTTTGACATCTAAGGCTAGGTTATATTAACTTAAGTAGGATTCATTGGTAGCTGATGAACTTTTGGGTTCATTAGTAGTGGAAATCTTTCCAACCTGCGAGTCTTACTTGGAAGGAAAATAACCAAGGAGCTTTTAAGTCTAAGGGGTATGGAGCCAAAGATATATAGGAATTGGTTCATTCTGATTTATATGATCCTATGACTATCCAGACAAAAGGTATTTTCAAATATCTCGTCTATTTTATAGACAACTATTTGAGATACGGATATATTTACTTGATGTGCCGCAAGTCTAAGTGCTTTGATTAGTTCAAAGAGTACGAGGCTGATGTAGAGAAACGTCAAAGTAAACGTATCAAGACACTACGGTGAGATCGTAGTGGCAAGTACCTTTTTGGGAGAATTTAGGAGTCACTTATCAGAAGTAGGGATTCAATCCCAACTAACAACACCTGGTATACCCCAACAGAATGGTGTAGAAAAAGGAAGGTATAAGACTCTTATGGAAATAAGTAGATTAATGATGAGTTATTTAGAAAATTACCAAATTTATTTTAAGGATATACTCTGGAAACGGAAGTGAACATAGTACCTTCCAAAGTCAGAACTCTCTACTCATATAGAATTATTGAATAGACGTAAGCCTATTTTGAAGCATATTCGATCAGGCTCGGGTAGTCCAGCACATATGCTGAAGAGAGACAATGATAAGTTGGACAGGAATTCACTTGTTTGTGAGTTATCCTAGAGAAATGAAAGTATGTTTATAGTCTTAAAAATCAGAAGGTCATTGATAGTATCAATGACCGATTTTTAGAAAAGGACTATGTAATAAACCAAGTGCCCATAAGTAAATTTGTTCTTACGGAAATAATAAAAGACATGTCTAATATAGTACCAACTGTACAAGATGAGATACCACAAGGAAACTGCAACACGTATCACAAATGATACACAATTGCAGAAAGTGCCTCATCGTAGTGGGAGGGTTGTTAGGCAACCTAAAAAGATTCATGTTTTGGGAGAATTTTTGGACTCGATCCCAGGAGGACATGAACCTGATCTCCAGACATATGACGAAGCACTCCAAGATAAAGATGCAGCATCTTGGCAAAGAGTAATGAATAATAGAATTAGAATATATGTATTCTAATAAAGTCTGGAAGCTTGTAGAACCACCAAATGGTGTAAAAGCCTTTGGGTGTAAAAAGGTCTATAATAGGAAAAGAGGGATAGACAGGAAGGTAAAAACTTTCAAAAGAAGGCTTGATGAAAAAGGAAACTTTTTCACTGGTAGCCATGCTTAAGTCTATCCGGATTCTTTTATCTATTTGGAAGTCTTGAAGAAAACATCCATATAAAGCAACCAGAAGGATTCATTGCAAAGGGCTAAGAGCATCTTGTGTGCAAGCTCAATCAGTCTATGGACTGATGGAAAGCTTCAAGGTCTTGGAACATCCGGTTTATCAAAGTAATCCAGACCTATGGATTTATTGAGTAAACGGATAAGTCTTGTGTATACAAAAGGTGTGATGGAAACGTGGTGGTATTTCTTGTACTATACGTAGATAACATTTTTGGTAGTTGGAAATAATATCAAAATGTTGTCAGAAGTAAGGGTATGGTTCTCCAAATAATTCGATATAAAGGACTTGGGAGAATGTATATATTTTTGAAATCAAAGTAATAAGGGATCGAAAGAAAAAATATATTACTTATCCCAAGCTTGATACATCGGAAAATCCTTGCTCGTTTTAAGCATGCAAAACTCCTCGAAAGGTTTCTTACCTTTTAAGCATGGAGTGTCTTTATCTAAAGAGATGTCTCTGATGACATCAAAGGAGATTGAGGACATGTATGCAGTTCTTTATGCTTCGGCAGTTAGACAACCTAATGTATGCTATGCACGAGATCAGAAATCTGTTTTTGCCAAGGGCATAGTTAGCAGATATCAAAGTAACCCAAGACAAGGACATTGGACTGCAGTAAAGCATATATTAAAGTACCTTAGAGGCGCTAGATATTATATGATAGCTTACAAGGCAGTTAATTTGGTCCCTGTGGGTTACACAGATTTAGACTTCCAATCGGATAGGGACAATAATAAGTCGACCTCGGGGTTTTGTGTTTACTTTAGGAGGAAAAGTCATAACTATGGAAGAGTGATAAGCATAGGTGTTTTTCTGGACTTCACCATAGAAGCTGAGTATATGGCAAGCCTCAGAGGTAGCCATAAAAGCTGAATGACTTAATTATCTCAAGATAGACTTAGATATGATTTCTAGTTTGTCCAAAGATTATTACAATTTATTGTAATAATAATGGTGCAGTAACAAACTCGAAGAAACCATGAGTCTATAAGGCAAGTAAACACAATAGAGCGCAAGTACTACCCAATACAGAAATTGTATAACGAGGAGAAGTTGTTGCCGCCTAGATTACATCAGATGATAACCTAAGGTCCTTAAGGCAAGAGTTTTTTGAAAGGCATGGGAATCAGATGAATGGCAGCAGATATGGCAGCTTAGTCTTTTAGTATAAGTGGGAGATTGTTAGAGTGTATACTAAAAGCCTAGCTTTTGGTATAAATATTTATCTAGAAATAAGAATCACATTGGTCAAATGTCTACATTTATGATAAATGTAGTTGCTCAATTAATTTATATTGTAGATAACATGGTGTGTGGTGTCACACACAGAAGATCATGTTATTGGTTCCTTATAAATTATAAACAGTAGCTCACGACCAAGATGGAAAGGAACAAACCATTGGAAGGTCGTAGTGTAATTAGGTATTAGTTTATCTTAACTATATAATTACACTAGTACACTTAGAGTGTATTGAGTAGGACCATTTGAGGTCGTTCCTTTTATATTGACTTTATGAAGGAACAAAGACCTCAGTTATTATGGAAGTGTGTGCTCTTAATCCTAATATAATAACAAACACATATATTTGATATTTATTTCTTTAATTTATCAATGGGTGAGATTTAGTTCGATGAATCAATAAGCCCGATAAGTTGGGAAATGATATCACTTATAGTGTGTGTTGTTGATTATAGAAGGAAACTGTGTCCTAGTAATTTAGGTTGAGAATGTCCCCAAGAGGAGCTCATAAGGATTGTCATGTTAAACCCTGCAGGTGGACTTAGTCCGACATGATGATGAAGTTGAGTGGTACTACTCTTGGAGCTAGATATTAATTAAGTGAGTTGTCAGTAACTTACTTAATTAGTGGACATTTGTTATCTTAAACACAGGGAGACTAACACACTCATAATAAGAAGGAGCCCAAAATGTAATTTGGGATTGGTGCGGTAGTTCAATAATAGTTCTCTAGTGGAATGAATTATTATTGATAAAATTAAGTTGTGTGTTCGGGGCGAACACGGGATGCTTAATTTTATCGGGAGACCAAAACCAATTCCTCCTCTCGGTCCCTATCGTAGCCTCTTAGTTATAGAGTACTATACCCACCTATACCCACCTTCTTACCCATCCTATAGGGGCCGGCCAAGCTAGCTTGGAGACCAAGCTAGGGCCGGCCATGGGTATGTTCATGGGTGAATTCATGTGGCCGACCCTATTAAAATAAAAAGGAATTTTAATTTTAAAATTTTTCTTATGTGGATAATATAATTTAAAAGAGAGTTTAAAAATTTAAATCCTTCCTTTTATAAGATTCTACAAAAGATTAAGAGAAGAGTTAAAATCTCTTTCCTTATTTGTAGATTAAAAGGTTGATTTTAATTTTGGTAAAATCTTTCCTTTTAATTATATTCATGATTTAAAAGAAAGTTTAAAAATTAAAAATTCTCTTTTATTAGTTTTTACAAAAGATTAAGAAAAGATTTAATATCTTTCCTTATTTGTAGATTGAAAGGAGATTTTAATTTTTAGAGATAACTTTCCTTTTTGGAATTATCCACATGTTTAAAAGAAAGATTTTAATTTATAAAATTTCTTTTTATTAACCAATCATGAAGGGATTAAAATTATTGGAGAAATTTTTATAAATTTCTAGAAACAAATTAGGAAGTTTTAATTTTTGTTTTAATTAAAACTCTCCTTGTTTTGGGGAGAAGAGTGGCCGACCATTATAATTTGAAAAGAGAAAATTATTTTAATTAAATAAATTTTCCTTTTCAATGGCAAAAGAATTAAGGAAGTTTTTATTAAATTTTTCTTATTTGCCAAGACCAAGGATTATAAAAGAGAGGGTAGAGGAGGCTTCAATGCGAACGACTCTATTCTATTTTTCCTCTCTTTTCTCCTTGGGTGTGGCCGACCCTTTCTTTCCTCTCCTCTCCTTTGTGTGGCCGAAACCTTCTCATGGTGGAGATAGCTTTGGTGGCCGGATCTAAGAAGGAGAAGAAGGAGAGAAAAGAAGCCTCTTTTCTAGCATCCCTTGGAGCATGGTGGTGGTGGCCGAACCTCTTCATCCTAGGAGAAGTTTTGATGGCCGAAACTTGTAAGGAAGAAGAAGGTGCTTGGTGGTTCTCATCTCGGAAGATCGTTGCCCACACAACGTCCGAGGTTAGAAGAGGAATACGGTAGAAGATCAAGAGGTTTTTCTACAAGGTATAATTAGTAATTTTTCTTTCCGCATCATACTAGTTATTTATGGAAATAATACCAAATACAATAGGCTTACGATTCTAGAATTTCGAATATGTTTTTCGATGTTGTGTTCTTTTGTTTTTTCTTTTCCTTATGATTTGATTGTTCTTTTTGGTTAACCTAAAGTTATTTTAGGAAATTAAATATTAGCTTTCTATAAAAGGTTTTGTCTAGTCGGTGGTGGTTGCTCCCATATCCAAGAAGGCCATGTGCCTCGCCACGTCAGTACTGGGAACCAATTATGGAAATTAATATTTAATGGAATTAATAACTTAAGGTGATTTGGGTCGAACGTGTTAAGTTCCGCAGGAGACCCAAGTCAAAATCTAAAAGAACGAATAGATTATGTTTTGGATCAAACGTGTTAAGTTCCGCAGGCGATCCAAAATTTAATTTAAAAGAACACATGGTAGCTAGGAAAAGGTTCAGACCTTTGTACAAAATTTTTATACAGTGGAACCTCTAGATTTTCCGAGTATCAACCAACACATTCAACTGTGATGTTCCAGGAGGAGTGAGTTGGGATAGAATCCTACACTCAGCTAGATAGTCATGAAACGCATGGCTAAGGTATTCACCACCTCGATCTGATCGAAGTATCTTAATACTCTTGCTAAGCTGGTTTTGCACTTCATTATTGAATTCTTTGAACTTTTCAAAGGATTCTGACTTATGTGTCATTAGATACACATAACCATATCTACTGAAGTCATCAGTAAATGTAATGAAGTACCTATAACCACCTCTGACAGCGACATTGAAAGGGCCACATACATCACTATGTATAAGTCCTAACAAGTCAGTCGCTCTTTCGCTATGTCCACTAAAGGTAGTCTTGGTCATCTTGCCCAGTAGGCATAACTCGCATGTCTCATATGATTCAAAATCAAATGAGTCCAGCAAACCATCTTTATGGAGCTGGGATAAGCGTTTGTCATTTATATGATCTAAGCGACAATGCCAGAGATAGGTTTGGTTCATTTGATTTGATTTGAACCTCTTGGTATTTATGTTATAGATGGGGTTCTCTAAGTCTAGAATGTAGAGTATGTTTATCATAAGTGCACTACAATAGAACATTTCGTTTAAATAGATGAAACAATATTTGTTCTTTATGATAAACGAAAAGCCTTTCTTGTCCAAACAAGAAACTGAAATTATGTTCTTAGTAAGAGCAGGCACATAACAATATTCATCTAATTCTAGTACAAGTCCAGAGGGCAGAGATAGAAAGTAAGTCCCTACAGCAACAGCAGCAACCCATGCTCCATTGCCTACTCGTAGGTCCACCTCGCCCTTCGTCAATGCCCTGCTATTTCTCAACTCCTGCACATTAGTGCAAATGTGAGAAGCACATCCCGTATCTAATACCCATGATGCAGAAATAGATAGATTAACTTCTATAACATATATACCTGAAGTAGAAGTCTCACTTCTTTTCTTTTTAAGATCTTCCAGGTACACTTTGCAATTCCTCTTCTAGTGCTCGGTCTGACCGCAATGGAAGCAGGTAGCATCCTTGGCAACCCCTTCTTTGGGTTTCAGTGCCTTGCCTTTGCCCTTGGCTTGAGACTTTCCCTTACCTTTAGGCTTTCCCTTGCCCTTATGTTTTTGTACCATCAAAATGGAGTTGGGCTTAACCTTCTTAAGGTTGAGCTCAACAGTTCTCAACATGCTAAGCAGCTCGGGCAGTGGCTTGTCAATTTTGTTCATGTTGTAATTCATGATGAATTGACTGTAGCTCTCTGGCAAGGATTGCAAGACCAAGTCAGTGGTCAGCTCTTGGCCAAGTGGGAATCCCAACCTCTATAGGTTCTCTATGTACCCAATCATCTTGAGTACATATGGGCCTACGGGAGCCCCGTCTTGCATCTTGCACTGAAATAGTGCCTTAGAGATCTCGAATCTCTTATGCCTTGCTTGTCCTTGATATAGTTGACGAAGATGTTCAATCATATCATAAGCACCCATCAACTCATGTTGCTTCTGAAGCTCAGAGTTCATGGTTGCGAGCATGAGACATGACACATCTAATGCGTCATCTTGATGCTTCTTATAAGCATCTCTGTTAGCTCGCGTGGCAGTGGCAGGAGGTGCCTCAGGAATGGGCTGCTCCAGGACGTACAGTTTTCTTTCTTGAATGAGAACTATTCTCAGATTCCTGTACCAGTTTAGGAAATTAACTCCATTAAGATTGTCCTTATCAAGGACAGAACGCAGAGAGAAGGTGTTCGTGTTTGTCGACATGGCAATCTACAACAGAAAAATGCAGAAAATAAATATCATATTCCATTAATCATTTATTTAGGCCTTTAATTAAACGATACTCCCACTGAATTATAGAACTTTTGTAGAATTGAGTCATGGATGTGGTCAAACCACACTCACTAGATTCTAACCAACTAGCTATAATTCTTACGGGACAAGATCCACATCATACTACGCCTTGAGTTAGCTTTGGCTAAATCGCCCAAGACTTAGTATGATCGGTAGATAACTAATTACCAATTACATCTCTATGCAACTCTTGTGTATAGGATCAAGATCCGCATGTATATTAAAACTTGAGTTAGTTTTGGCTAAATCGCCCAAGAGTTAATATAAATGTGATTTTGACCTATCTTCCAACCATTGAAAAATGCCTATAGTTAAACCCGATCCAATTGAGTTAACTAGTTTTACTCAATCTAATTGAGTTTGTACTCACCCAAGCTTTGATAGGCGGGACCAAGATTGTCCCTTCGCACCCTACCAAGATAATATGCGTTGCTCTGCTTTAGCAGATTCAACAACAACATGTGATCGAGGTAGTGATGGGTATCAAAACGTGGTAGACATTTCGAGTTGATGTGATTAAGATATGATCTAATCGTTAATGTGTATCATATACGCGATTAAGATCTAATCCATTAGTTAAGATGTATCATATACGCGATTAAGATCTAATCTAATCGTTAAGGCACTAATTAATTACTCTACTCTAGCATGCATCACATACACACAAGTAATTAATTAAATTTTGATAAGGCCATGGCCTTACTACGATCTTCTCAAGCCAATGAGAAGATCGGACGGTCAACCTAGGGTCAATAGCTTCTTCAAGCTTCTCCCTTTGACCGCCATGTGTTGCTCGCACCCTCCTCGTAACTCCGTCTCGAGTGGACCTTCCACCGCTTCATTTTTGTATATTAAAAATTTGAAACTCGAGTTACATTTGAGTCTAAAAATCTATTTACAACAAGAATTAAATTAGAAAGGCACGACATGCAGGTCGCGTATCAAATACAACACGCATAATCACACAAAAATGGCACGCAGGCCATATTATGAATTACAACACATATTTCCAATCAAATTGGGTTCTTTGGGCCATGACCATCACAAAATTATACATAATTCTAAATTATGTAATTTCCATAAATTTCTATAATTTTATTACTATTTTGACAATTTTATGAGTTACAACTTCCCAGCGATCCTGTTTAGCGGTTTTCAGGTGCGATTGCGGGACAATGCCCCTTGCGGGGTTAGGGGCAGCACCCCTTCTCGTGAAATGAGTTTCACGAGTGTCCCACGACGATCTAACAGTGCCTTAAGCCGCTGTCCCAAAATATTTTGGATGAGACCTTGCCGTTTCGGAAGGTGTTTCTTGGTAGTCGAAGCCTACAAGTGTCCAAACACTTGTTGCTTCGCCTTTACGAGAAAAATACCCATAAAATCGATAAAAATAATAAAATCAAAAAAACTTACAGATCTATAATTCTTCATAAAAATTAAAATAAAACAAGTACACGCTTCGCACGTGGTTCTGATACCACTGTTGGGACTTTCGAGCTGTAAAAATCGCTTTTTGCATTGCGAAAACCCCGAAGTCCCATGCAACCGGATCCCTGCGAAGATTAAAAGAACAAAAATTTCATGTACTTGTTTTCTAACCTAGATCTACACTAGATCTACATGTTAAGGAGTTTATACCTTTGATGCGAAGCCCTTCGCTTACCCCGTTCGTCCAAGGTTGCCGGATCTCGAGAGTGTTCAAGTGGACACTTCTCTATATGTATCCACACGAACCAAAGGTGGAGAAGAAACCTTAGAGTGTGCTAGCACTCTTGGAGGTTTCGACCAAGGTGGAGGAGAGGGAGAGAAGAAGTTTAGAGGAGGAAGAAGAAGGAGTGAATAGATCACAAAATTGTAACCCACACAATAATGTGGCCGGCCACTTCATGAGGAGTTTTAAACTCCATGGAATATCAAGAGTCACAACTCTTGATCTCCCTCATGATGTGGCACACACATAAGCCAAACTTGATGATGTGGAACATCATCATTGGCCCACTCTATGCCAACTCACAAATGAGGTGACATTGGTCAAGTCAAACTTGACCTTTCATCTTCCCTTCTCAAGTCAAGTCAAAATTGACCTCTTCTCTCCCATGGTTGATCAAATCTAACCATTTGATTCAAACTAATTTAATTTAATGAATCTATATCCATTGAATTAAATTGACTCAATGAATCCAAATCTAATTAGACTCATTTAACACATGAACCAAATTGAGTCTAACTCAATTAGTTTAATTTAGATTACTCTTAAACCAACTTGGTTCATCACATGAACCTAATCCTCTTGGTTCATCAAATGAACCTAATCTCCATCTAATTACCTTTGTGTGTGACCCTATAGGTTCTTGTAACGTTGGCAATGCTCCTAAACCCATTTAAAAGCATAAGTAATGAGTGGTATCTAGCAACACATCATTACTACCCAAGTTACAAGAATGTTGAGATCCAACATCACCTTGTGACTACTAATTGTGACTCTTCACAATATATGACAATGCCCTTCTATCCTTGACATCTAGATTGATCAATTTGAGGCATAGACGGTGTTATCCTCTGATCAATCTAAATCTTGATCTCCAAGTAGACTCACTATAATCAAATGTGGATATTGACTCATTTGGGCATGGACATGCACTTAGTGGTCTCACTTTATCAAGAATAACGATGTCACTCCCGTTATATAGGAGGGATAGATCCCATCTACATCACTCACATCCCTCCACATAATTTGTTACATACCCAGTAATCGCCTTTATAGTCCACCTAGTTATGGGTGACGTTTGACGAAGCCAAAGTATGCAACTCCTTATGTAGGGAACCATGGTGACTTCAGGTCCAAGGACTAATAGTCATACTAATAGCCACATGAGAAAGTATATGTCACTCATATAACGATCCATGATACTTTCTCGTGGCGGGTCATTCAGTATACATTCTCCAATGCATACCCATGTGTCAACTTGATATCTCTATATCCATGACTTGTGAGATCAAGTCATCGAGTTGACCTACATGCTAGTCTCGTCGCATTAACATTGTCCCTAAATGTTAATACTTGACTAGGAATGATTAAGAGTAGTGTTCTCTATATCATCTCACTATCGATTCAACCAATCGATTGATATAGATAAGAACCTTCTACTTAAGGACACTATTATACTTAGTTATTTGGCACCAATACAAGTAAGTATAATAACTAAAACAAATGTCTTTATATATATAGGAATATGATACAATGAGTCCATACAACAATCACCATATGATTGGCTCTAGGGCTCTAACTAACAGATACCTGGTGAACATGAAGCTAATCCCTGGACATATGATGAAGCACTCCAAGATAAACATGCAGCATCTTGGCAAAGTGCAATGAACTTTGAAATAGAATCTATGCATTCTAATCAAGTCTGGGAGCTTGTAGAACCACCAAATGGTGTAAAAGCCATTGGATGTAAATGAGTCTACAAAAGAAAAAGAGGAACAGATGGGAAGGTGGAAACCTTTAAAGCGAGGCTTGTTGCGAAGGGGTATACTCAGAAAGAGGGGATCAATTATGAGGAAACTTTTTCACCGGTAGCCATGCTTAAGTCTTTCCGGATTCTTTTATCTATTGTTACTCATATGGATTATGAGGTTTGACAAATGGATGTCAAGACAGCTTTCCTTTATTGAAGTCTTGAAGAAAGCATCTATATGAAGCAACCAGAGGGATTCATTGCGAAGGGTAAAGAGAATCTTGTATGTAAGCTCAATCAGTCCATTTATGGATTGGAGCAAGCTTCGAGATCTTAGAACATCCGGTTTAATGAAGTGATCCAGTCTTATTGATTCATTCAGTGTCCAGATGAGTCTTGTGTATACAAGAAAAGTGACGAAAATGTGGTGGTATTTCTTGTACTATATGTAGATGACATTTTGATCATTAACAACAATGTCAAAGTGTTGTCAGACGTAAGAGTATGGTTGTCGAAGTAGTTTGATATGAAGGACTTAGGGGAATGTGGACATATTCTTGGGATCAAAGTAATAAGGGATCGCAAGAAAAGGATGTTGTGCTTATCCCAAGCTTCATACATCGATACTATCCTAGCTCATTTTAGCATGCAAAACTCCAAGAAAGGTTTCCTACCTTTTTAGCATAGAGTACCTTTATCTTAAGAGATGTATCCTAAGACATCAAAGGAGATAGAGGAGATGAAGGCAGTTCTTTATGCTTCAGCTGTAGGAAGCCTAATGTATGCGATGTTATGTATGAGACCGGATATTTGTTTTACCGTGGGCATGGTTAGCAGATATCAAAGTAACCTAGGACTGGGACATTGGACTATCGTAAAACATATATTAAAGTACCTGAAAAGGACTAGAGATTATATGCTGGTTTACCAGGCAGATGATTTGCTCCTTGTGGGTTACACAGATAGGGATAGTAGTAAGTCAACCTCGGGGTATGTGTTTACTTTGGGAGGTGGAGCCATAATATAGAGGAGTGTTAAGCAGAAATACGTTTTAGACTCTACCATGGAAGCTGAGTATGTGGCAGCCTATGAGGCAGCCAAAGAAGCTGTATGGCTCAGAAACTTCTTGATGGACTTAGATGTGATTCCTAGTTTACACAAAGTTATCACAATTTATTGTGATAACAGTGGTGCAGTACAAACTCGAAGGAACCACGAGCCCATAAGGCAAGTAAACACATTGAGCACAAGTACCACCTGATATGAGATATCGTAAAATGAGGAGAGTTGTTGTCGCCAAGATTACATCAGCAGATAACCTGGCAGATCCTTTTACTAAGGCCCTTCTGGCGAGAGCTTTTGATTAGCATATTGAGGGGATGGGAATCAGATGTATGGCAGCATTTATGGTAGCATAGTCTTTTAGTATAAGTGGGAGATTATTGGGATGTATACTATAAGCCTAGCTTTTGTATGAACATCTGTTTTGAAATATCTTGAAATGAGAATCACCTTGGTCAAATGTCTGCATTTTATATTTATATATATGTCAATGAAGTTGTCTATTTAATTTATATTGTAGATAACATGATGTGTGGTGCCACACAGAAGATCTTGTTATCGGTTTCTTATAAATTATAAATAGTAGCACACAACCAAGATGGATTGGGATAAATCATTGGAATGGTTGTAGTGTAATTTGGTATTAGTCTGTCTTGGCTATAAAATTATACTAGTACACTATGTGTGTATTGAGCAGGACCATTTGACGTTGTTCGATTTATACTGACTACATAAAAGAACAGAATCTCTGTTATTATGGATGTACGCCCTCTTAATCCCGATATAATAACAAGCATGTATACTTAGTATTTATTTCTTTAACTTATCAATGGGTGAGATTTATTCGTTAAATCAATAGACCCGATGAGTTGGGAGATAATATTATTTATATGGCGTGTTGTTGATTATAGAAGGAATCTGTGTTCTAATTATTTAGGTTGATGATGTCCCCTTAAGGAGCTCATAAGGATTATCATGTAAACCCTGCAAGTGGACTTAGTCCAGCATGATAATAAAGTTGAGTGATACTACTCTTGGAATCATATGTTAATTAATTGAGTTGTCAGTAACTCATTTAATTAACATACATGCGATATCTTAAACACAGGGAGATTAATGCACTCATGATAAGAAGGAGCCCATATTGTAATATGGGATTGGTGCGATAGTTCAATAATAACCCTTTAGTGGTATGAGTTATTATTGATGGACTTGGGTTGGGTGTTCGGGCCAAACATAGGAAGCCCAAGCCCATCAAGAGGCCTAAACCAATTCCTCCTCTAGGTCCATATTGTAGCCTCTATATAAAGCCTCGCATCCACCCATCCACAACTTGGTTTGGTTTAACTTGGTTTTGGTTTAGATTTTTTCTAAACAAAATTTTGTTATTTTTTCTTTCCTTGTAACCGACGGAAAGCCTATAAAAAGGAGTAGGTGGCCGACGCCCCTCCCTTTCCTCCTCACCTAGGGTCGGCGCCCCTCCCCTCCTCTTGCAAAGAGTCGACAGCCCCTCTCCTTGCTAGGGCCGGCGTCCCCCTCCTTGCTAAGGCCGACGCCCCCCTCTTATACTCCTTTGTGGGTGGCGGCTTGGAGAAGAGGAAGAAGAGGAAGAAGAAGAGAATGTGCCCCATCCTAGAGCCTCCTTTTGTAGCCGGTAGTTTGGAAACTAAGAAGAGAAGGAGGGTGGTGTTGTCTTGGTAGATCATCATCCACACGACGTCCAAGAAGAAGAGAGGAATATGGCAGAAGATCAAGAAGTCTTTAACTACAATGGAAAGGTACAACTAGTTCATTAATTCCACTAAGTAATTAGTTAGTTTTCTTTGTATTGTTTTTGGAATACCTGTTGGTCCCTTTGGAGGCCGGCAAGAGGGGAGGGGTGAATTGCCCTACAAAGTAAAACTCGAACCTTTCTCGGATTTCAACTATATAATGAACACTTGTAATAAATAAATAAGAGAGACTAAGTAAAGAAAAGCAGACACCAGAGTTTTACTTGGTTTGCAATCAGGGGATTGCTAATCCAAGGAAAGTAAGCGCACTATCTGATTCTCCTCTGGGCGGAGTAGCCTCTTTACAACGTTGACAACACAAATAAAAAGAACAGAAATGAAAGCACAGAAAGAATTGATTACAAGTGAGTTGTTTTTAAGCTTCTGGACCAAGGCTATATTTTAGCCTTGGTTGGGGCGCCTGGAAGGGTTCCGAGCGCCCTGGGGGGATAAAACTTATCCCCCAACGTTCAGATCGAATCAAAACTCGATCTGGTCAACTTTGCTGCTCAGGGCGCCCGGAGGGTTCCGGGCGCCCCGGACCCCAAAAGTCAACTCTGGTTGACTTTTTTCGTCCGGTCGCTCCGCTTCGGTTCAGCTCGTCTCGGTCCGGGTTTTCTGTTCCGGCTCCACTAGCTTGGGTGATCTCGGCCATCCGGAATAGGGCTCACCCGAACCCATGTTCCGGCCTTCTCCTCGAGCAGCCTTCCTTCCCGGTTTCCCGTCCCTCGAACGCCGCGCATGTTCTTCTCGTCCACCGGTGTACTCTTCCGCGGTCACCTCGTCCCTCGGACGCACCGAGCCCGTCGGCTCTCTCCCCGTGCCGTCCTTCTCGTGTAACTCCTGAAAATTCTCGAAACTGCGTTATAAATATTCTACGATTTTTCTGGAATTTTTAGATATTTTTTCGGAATTTTTCGAGTAGCGGAAACAGCAAAAATAATTAGAAAACGGAAACGGCCTAAGCGGGGATTGAACCCGAGACCTATGGCTTGGGGATAATACTAGTAACCAGTTGAACCCAGCAGGGCCGTGCTGAAAGGAAAGGGAACCAATAAAATTTATATTGGTATTGGGCGAATTAACTCCTTAATATAAATAGGAAACTTAAGTTGGCTTGGTTTATTTCTTGGTTCGGCACCTCCTCACCTCACGCCACTTTTCTTTTCCTCACCTCACCGCCGCCCCCTCTCCCTCTCCTTCTCTCTCGCCGCCCTAGCCCAAGGTCTATAGGTTCATCTTCCGGCGACGACTCCAACACGAAAAAGGTTCTTCTCCGCAAGAGGAACGCGAAGACGCGAGCGGGTCGTCGAGAAGATCATCTCCACCGGAATTCTAGCGAATAGAATCGTAAGAAATTACGAACAGGAGGTAAGAAACCCCTCACCTGCAGTATAATAGCTACCGTTTGATTTTCTGTGCATCAGTTTAGTTATATGCGTATGTTTTCGACACATAGGGTGTATTTAACCCTCCTCGCAGGTTTAGGGATTTAGTGAGTACCTTTAGATGGGCCGGACACGTCTTTTCTCCTTCAGTTGGAGGTTTAGATGCTGTTGGGTGCCTAAAGGTAGTCTCCCTAATGGAGAGGGGAGTTAAAGCACACAAGGTGTTCGATTAAATAACTAGCTTAGAAAAGAATGCAACTTAGGCATTTTTATTAGCACAGTTGAATGCATTAGAAGCATCTAAATTAGTAGATTAGTTTATTCTAGCTTATATGGGACTACGGTCCAATGGGTAGGCTCCCACAGTCGCCTCTAGGTTCAGACAACCTAGCTCTAGGTTCAGATAACCTAGAAACAACAACTTAGAACAGTTTAGCTATACTCAGTATTTTACTTTTTAGTTGGCACTGTACTGGATTAGATATCCATTGGGCTGGGCTCCCATAGTCGGTCCCTAGGTTTAGATAACCTAGTAGCTCTACTAAATTCGGGACTTGCAACCCAGGGTCTAGTTAGAGATGCGCGCATAGCACGTACAGTTGCCGGGCCCATCAGCAGCATTTTTAGTATTTTCACTTACTATATGTATATGGTTTTCAACCTTTCATAATTAGTTCATGAATTCAGTACAGTTCTAGCAGTAGCTCAGTATTAGCGTAGCTCAGTTCTTAGTATCAGCTTAGTTTTTCCCTGTGAATATGCATGATGACTTTATGTTCAGCTTTAGATATGCCATGATTGTATGCTTATATGCCATGCCATGTTTAGGTCATTCAGTATATCCAACATATGTTTTAAACAACATGATTTAAAATCATATTTGCATCGTTGTATGTTTTTGTGAGGTAGATGGTTTCTTACTAAGCTTTAAGCTTACAGATTCTATTTTTTTCCTTATACTGCAGATAAAGGTAAAGGAAAGATGGACTAGCGGAGGCTGGAGGTCAATGCACTGATGAGGATGTGTGTGGATGGAACCTGGAAGAAGATCTTAGGGAACCTTAGCAAGCTTTGTTTCAAACATTAGAACTTTTCAGTGTTTCTTTTTATCATCTTGCACTTTAGTATGTTAATCGTTACGAATTAGTTAACCATGCACCTTATTATGCTTAGAACACCTCTTTTATGTTGTTAGAATGTTAGTTGTTGTCATTAGAGTGTTTCTTAGTCTTTTTAGTACTTGTAATGTGGTTGAGGCACGAAACAGTGCTGAAATCAGACATTTGCCACGAACAAGAATCAATCGATCACCGTGATCGATTCGAGGTTTCCAATCGATCACCGTATCGATTGGGCAACCGCCCGTGAACAGTGGGCCTCGGATCGATCGGCCGATCGATCCAAACATCCTGATCGATCAGAGATCGATCGATCACTTGGATCGATTGACCGATCGATCAGCCGATCGATCCAAATTATCGTCCCGAGCACAGTAGCATGCTGGATCGATCACTGGATCGATCCAACTTATGTCCCGCATACAGTAGCCGGCTGGATCGATCACTGGATCGATCCGACTATTCCAATCGATCTGTGGATCGATTGGGAGGTCTGGTATCAGCGGGGAAGTGTCTAAGCCCAGTTCCTTGGCCATGGGGAAGGTAAGACATGTTATGAGTAGTTAGTTACCTTCCTTAGCATGTATAGAACCAAGAAATGTCAGTGTTTTAGTAAAATTTTAATTAGCACAGCTTCCGCATCTAGTTCTAGTGATGGTCAGGGAATAGTTTAGCACAGTATAACTGTAGCGATCGGCCTTACAACCTAGTAGTAGAAGGCGGGTCGTTACAGAGTGATATCAGAGCAGTGTTCCATACTTCCTACACACACATCAGCATTGTACCTGCAACTTCCAAGTAAGAATACCTCTACTCTCTTTATTGTTCTTACTTTCTAGTTACAGTTCATGTTTATATGTCTACTGCTTGTTAGTATGTGATAGTTTTAAACATAATATCAGTAGTTATATAACTGTGATTACATTAGTTATGTTATGTTCTCTATGTCTTTAGAAATGGCACGAGGACGCCCAGCTAGTAGGGCACTAGCTACTGAGCCCCAAAGAAGAGGCAGCGCCTGCCTCCTCCTTACAAGATTAGTGGCTCGATGACTAGCTAGCAAAGAACGAAATAGCCACCTTAAAGGCTAATCGTGAGAATACCCCCTTTAACCAACCGACGACTCCAGGGTCTTAGAGGTTCCACCAAACCAAGACTAGTACCAATAGCCCCCAGCCTAAGCCAAGAAAGGAAGCCTATCCGATCCAGTGGCAGTCAAGCCAGAGAACTTCTCAGGCACTAGTGAACCATGGGATGCACAAGCCTGGTTCAAAACACTGGAGAGCACGATGGAGCTTCTGGACTGGCCAGAACACGAGAAGGTGAAGTGTGCCTCCTTCTGCCTGGCAGGAGACGCACGCATGTGGTGGGAAAGAATCAGAACGAAGCGCCAAGTGAACCAGATGTTATGGGCTGACTTCGAGAAGGAATTCTTCGAGGAGTTATTTCACATACGGGTTACAAACCGCCACTACGACGAGTTCCAGCAGTCCCAGCAGCTAAGCCAAGAAAGGAAGCCTATCTGATCCAGTGGCAGCGAGTCAAGCCAGAGAACTTCTCAGGCACTAGTGAACCATGGGATGCACAAGCCTGGTTCAAAACACTGGAGAGCACGATGGAGCTTCTGGACTGGCCAAAACACGAGAAGGTGAAGTGTGCCTCCTTCTGCCTGACAGGAGACGCACGCATGTGGTGAGAAAGAATCAGAACGAAGCGCCCAGTGAACCAGATGTTATGGGCTGATTTCGAGAAGGAATTCTTCGAGGAGTTCTTTCACATACGGGTTACAAACCGCCACTACGACGAGTTCACTGAGTTTCGTCAGGGCCACCTTTCAGTTGAGGAAGCTGTGAAGAAATTCAACAGGTTGGCTCGTCTATGCCCAGAGTTAGTCAGCTCAGAGAAGGAACGAATCCGGTTGATGCTCAAGATGCTGAGGCCAGAGATAGCAGTGAATGTGGCTGGTGGCGTACATAGGCCACAAACCACTGCCTTGACCATAGAGCATTACCAGAACAGCATAAAGCAGCAGAAGCAAGTCTCCTCAGAGTCCAAAGGCCAAGGAAACTCTCACACTCAAAAACAGCAAGGCCACAACTCTAACTGGAAAGGGAACTCCAACAGTAAGCGCAAATTAGGAAGTGACCCAAAAGGAGGACCATCTAGCAAGCGACCCAGTTATCCGAAGTGTGCTACTTGTGGGAAATTCCACCCAGGGGTTTGTCGCAAGGGTACACGAGGATGCTTTGAATGTGGACAAGAAGGGCACATGGCCAAGCAGTGCCCGAACAAGACCGGTCTTCCTCAGCCACAGCAGATTCAGTACGCAGGCCAGCCAGCTCAGTTATATCAGATGCAGGCCGCTCTAGAAGGTCCACTTATCAGCCAGGGCAGATTAGAAGCTGTTGGAGCAATCCCAATGGTTCGTGGGACCATGTGTTTTGGTGTTTGGGCAAAGGGTTTAAGTTAGGTTTACCCTCGTTATTTGATATGTGTACTTGAGTTGTGCAGGACTGCAGGTGACACATGTGACTCAGGTTGACGGCTTCGGGTCCGATGAAGGATGGCATTGAGGACAAGCCGTGGGCTTGAATGCATCTGAGGGATCGTGGACAAGGCAGCAAGGACAAGGGCCGAGGGAAGCGAGTTTGTGGCATACGCGAAGGATGGCATTGGAGACAAGCCGCGGGCTTGGATGCATCCGAGGGACGAGAGCCAAAGGAAGTAGGCTTGAAGGCAAGAGGTCAAGGCTGCAAAGAAGAGTCAAGTGAGTCGTGAGGGTCCGAGTGCGAGTGAAATGTACTCGGGATGGGAAACCCTAAGTTTAGGGTTGTACCGGCATCGATCTTGGCCGATCATGGTGGTGAGCATGTACATTCGCGTCGAAATGTTGGGATCAGATCGGTCATGGGACCACGACCGATAGATAGCCGCTGGAGTGCCGTTGTTGGCACCACGACCGGTGCATGGACCGATCGGTGCAAATCAAAGGTGATTTCCCAAGCTCTATAAGAAGGAGCTTGGTATGGCCAGCCTAAATTAGACTTGGTTAAAGCCTAATTAGTAGTCATCTAGCGCTCTAGCAATCCAAGTGTTCTTGATCGAGTTGTGGCGAGGTTTCTCCACCGACAAGGAGGATTGTGCTAGCCGGAGTTTCCGGGGACTAATCCACCGACGGATTGAGGGATCGTCCACCTTACGGACAGCCGTGGAGTAGGAGCATCATCTCCGAACCACGTTACATCGAACGTGTTAGCGGTTTGGTTTGCATTTCCTTTCTTTGTCTTGTATTTAGTTTAGCTTGTTTGTTTTTATTTGTATTCCGCTGCGCAAGCTAACAATAGTGTAGGAAGCTAACGATTTGGGGGTGCCGTCTATCCAACCCCCGTTCAAGCCGGCCACCGATCCTCCAACAGAAGCCCCTCCAGCTATGGCAAATGCGAGGATCTACTCACTCACCAGAGAGGACGTAGCCAATGCCTCGACAGTTGTCACAGGTCAGATTAGCATTTTTCAGTATAGTGCTACTGTTCTATTTGATACTGGGGCAACCCATTCATATATAGCCAGGATGTTCTCCGAAAAATTAGAAATACCCTCAGAGGTACTTAGTGGTCAGTTTTTGACGGCATTACCTTCAGGAGAGATCATGGCATCCACGCACTGGCTCAGAGCAGTGCCGGCCATTATAGCAGACAGAGAGCTCTTTTGTGATCTGATAGTGCTAGAGATGACCGACTATGACGTGATCTTTGGAATGGACTTTCTGATCAGATACGGTGCTACCATCGAGTGCCGTAAACAGAAGGTCATCTTCCAACCTGAAGCGGCAGTGCAATTTGAATACAGCGGGGAACCAAAGAGAAGGGCCAAGAGGTTTCTCTCAGCTATGAAAGCACAGAAGCTACTGGATTCAGGATGTACAGGATTCCTAGCACACGTAGTCAACGCCAGTCAGGACAAGAACCAACAACTAGCAGAGGTTCGAGTCGTATTTGACTACCCAGCAGTCTTCCCTGAAGAGTTACCAGGCTTAGCACCAGACAGGGAGATTGACTTTGAGATAGAGCTCATTCCTGGTACGAATCCTATCTCCAAAGCGCCTTATCGCATGGCTCCAGCAAAACTGAAGGAACTTCAGGAGCAACTACATGAGCTGCTCGACAAGGGTTTCATACGCCCGAGTCACTCACCTTGGGGAGCGCCTGTATTGTTCGTGAAGAAGAAGGATGGAAGCATGCGACTGTGCATAGACTACAGACCAAGTCACGATCAAGAACAGGTATCCCCTTCCCAGAATCGATGACCTGTTCGATCAGTTAAAGGGAGCAGCAGTGTTCTCTAAGATAGACCTCAGATCAGGTTATCATCAGGTGAAGGTCAAAGAAGGGGACATACCGAAGACAGCATTCAGAACCAGATACGGACATTACGAGTTCGTAGTCATGCCCTTTGGCGTGACCAATGCTCCAGCTACATTCATGGATCTCATGAACAGAGTATTCAGGGAGTATTTAGATAAGTTTGTTATTGTGTTTATCGATGATATTCTTATCTACTCAGGAACTCAGGAAGAACACTCAGAGCACCTGAAACTAGTATTGCAGACCCTTCAGTAGAACCAGCGTATATACGCCAAGTTCACGAAATGTGAATTTTGGCTAGATCAGGTGTCCTTCCTGGGTCACATCATCTCAAAGGATGGTATCATGGTAGATCCTAGCAAAATAGAAGCAGTAAGTAACTGGAAGAGACCTAAGAACGCCAGCGAAATCAGGAGCTTTCTGGGATTAGCAGGATATTATAGAAAATTTGTAGAGGACTTCTCCAGGATAGCCTCCCCACTGACAGCTCTTACCAGAAAGAATAGGAAATTCCATGAGAGAACAGCTTCAGCGAGCTAAAAAGGAGATTGACCAGTGCTCCCATTTTGGCTCTACCAGACGACACCAGTAGCTTTGACATCTATAGTGATGCCTCTAAGTTGGGACTAGGAGAAGTACTGATGCAAAACGGCAAGGTGATCGCCTATGCCTCCAGACAACTCAAGGATTATGAGAAGAATTACCCTACTCATGACCTTGAGCTTGCAGCAGTAGTGTTCGCTCTCAAAATTTGGAGACATTACTTATATGGAGCTCAGTGCAGAGTGTATACAGATCATCAGAGTCTGAAGTATTTCTTCACTCAGAAGGATCTGAACATGCGACAGCGCAGATGGCTTGAGCTGGTCAAAGACTACGATATAGACATCCTCTACCACCCAGGGAAAGCCAATAAGGTAGCTGACGCACTTAGCAGAAAATCCAGCGCTACCTTATTATCTCTTACAGCCATGTCACCGCAGATTTCGGTCTTGAACTCATCGTTGGACAACTCTCTACTATGACCTTAGAGTCTACCTTGCTTGGTGATATTCAGTCAGCGCAGGAGCAGGACCCTGAAATTCAGAAAATCAAGCAAGGGTTAGCAGAGACAGAAAGTAGAGAATTCAGAGTGTCCGATAGCGGGGTGTTGTATTTTGGTGACAGACTCTGTGTTCCAGATCAGGAGGAGCTACGGAGACAGATTTTAGATGAGGCTCACAGGACTCCCTATGCGATGCATCCAGGTTCCACCAAAATGTATCAAGACCTGAAGAAACGTTTTTGGTGGCCCGGGATGAAGCGAGACATCGCCAGATATGTTAGCATCTGCCTCACCTGTCAGAGGGTCAAGGCAGAACATCAGCGACCAGGAGGAGTTCTGCAGCCTATACAGATTCCAGAATGGAAGTGGGAGGATATCTCTATGGATTTTATAGTGGGACTGCCCAGAACCACAAATGGTTTTGACGCCATCTGGGTAATAGTCGACAGGTTGACTAAATCAGCCCACTTCTTAGCTATCAAGATATCCTACTCCATGGAGAAGCTAGCTCAGTTGTATCTTCAGGAGATCGTCAGGCTACATGGAGTCCCACGAACCATCATTTCAGACAGAGACAGCAGATTCACATCACACTTCTGGGAGTGTGTACAGTCAGCATTGGGCACTAAGTTAAAGTTCAGTACAGCATTCCATCCTCAGACAGATGGTCAGACGGAGCGAGTAAATCAGGTACTCGAAGATATGCTCCGAGCCTGTGCCCTAGAGTTCAAGGGAAGTTGGTGCAAATATCTGAGCTTAGCAGAATTTGCATACAACAACAGCTATCAGGCCACTATCGGCATGGCACCTTACGAGGCTCTCTATGGGCGGAGGTGTAGATCTCCAATCTGCTGGTATGAGAGTGGTGAACAGAAGGAACTAGAGCTTCAGACAGATCTAGTTGCAGATACCACAGCAGCTATACAGCAGATCCGCCAGAGGATAGAGACAGCTCAGAGCCGCCAGAAGAGCTATGCTGATACGCGGCGCAGACCTTTAGAATTTTCAATTGGGGATTCAGTATTCCTCAGAGTAGCTCCCATGAAGGGAGTAATGCGTTTTGGGAAGAAGGGCAAGCTAAGTCCCAGATATGTGGGACCATACCTTATCAGCAGAAGAGTGGGCAAGGTAGCATATGAGCTAGAGCTACCCCAGGAAATGTCAGCTGTCCACAATGTATTTCATGTCTCTATGCTGAAGAAGCATACCCCAGATGCCACCCAGGTGATTGAGCCCCAGTCGGTACAGATCCGCGAAGACCTCAGCTATGATAGTCGGCCTATTCAGATAATAGACCGAGCAGTTAAGAAATTGCGGAACAAGGAAGTACCATTAGTCAAAGTTATTTGGCACAGTCACACAGTAGAAGAGGCAACTTGGGAGACAAAAGCCAACATGAGACAGAAGTACCCCGAATTATTCTAAGTTCGAGGATGAACTTTTTATAAGGTATGGGGGATTGTAACGCCCGAAAATTCTCGAAACTGCGTTATAAATATTCTACAATTTTTCTGGAATTTTTAGATATTTTTCCGGAATTTTTCGAGTAGCGGAAACAACAAAAATAATTAGAAAACGGAAACGGCCTAAGCGGGGATTGAACCCGAGACCTATGGCTTGGGGATAATACTAGTAACCAGTTGTGTAACGACCACCCTTCTTACTACTTCTACTCTCTAAGGATGACCGTTACTTAACTACTAACTCTACTTAACCGGTATGATTAAAAATCACATGGAAACCCTACCGAAAAATTTCGGCAGAGTCTCCCCTGTTCCGGTGACCTTACTCAACAATACATGCAATATACTCAGCCACAAGCGGTTGGAACACATATCAATCAACCACGCAGTATAATAAATATCAATCACACAAATATCTACTTACTAAACTAAACTCATCCTACATGCAATCTAAACAGGAAAATCTCAAATGACATGAACTTAAAATACAACTCGAATGTTTATTAATTACTAAAATGCGGAAACTAAAATTAAAACTTCTTTCCTAGTCCCAAGGCTTCCATAGTCCTGGCATCACACACCCTTCGAACACCTCCTTGTCGCCTTCCTTTCTATATCTTTTCCTTTCCTGTATCTGCAGTAAGAGGAAGTGTAGTCTATAAGCAAAATGCTTAGTAAGCGCTATCTAACTCACAAAAACTCGATATGCATGTGAATATTCTGAAATAAAAACATGCTAAAACTGAATGCTAACATGTAAAGCTAAACATGTAAAACTACTCATGCTCTTCTAATAGCAAAGAACAGTAAGCTAATCTAAATAACATGCTAGCATAAAAGGGAACTAAACTTGCTGATTCTAAAACAAGGTGAAACTTGATTCATTTGTTCTAACTTATTCTTTAACACTTTATGTTTATATAAAAACTCGTTTTACTTAGTCAAAACTTATACTTATAATACTTCAAAATAATAATCATCTTCTTCTTGGGCCCGGCAACTGTGCTTTTACTTTTGTAACGACCCGACCCATTCGGCGGCCCATTTGGCGGCCCATTTGGCGACCCTATGGTCGTCGACCGTCGACCGTCGGCCGAGCCGTTACTACTAGGTTATCTAAACCTAGGGACGACTATGGGAGCCCAACCCAAGGACAGAGAGTCCAACACAGTGCCACTGATAAAAGTAAAATACTTGTTATCTTTTAATACTTCTATATAATGCCTCGGCATTTTCTTTAGCACCTTGTGTGCCAAAATCCCTAAAGTCTTGACTTTGGGATCTACTTAAGGCCTTGGCCTTCTTCTTTCTTTTCTTTATCTTTCTTATATTTTTCTTATAAAAGAATGTCTCTTGCAAAACTGAAATGTTTAAACAAATTCTAACACTGAAATGCTTAAACAAAAGTCTATATACAAAGCTTAACATAAATCTGCATGCAAAGCCTAACAAAAATCTGCATATTAAGCTTACCTAAAATCTGCATACTAAGCTTATCTAAAATCTGCATACTAAGCTTAACAAAATCAGATACTAAGCTTATCTAAAATCTGCATACTAAGCTTAGTAAAAATCTGCATTATAATCTTAATAAAATCTGCACTTGTAAGCTTAATAAAATTTGCACTTGTAAACTTAATGAGATTCTGCACTTATAGGCTTTAATTAAAATCTGCATACTCTCCTTATTGTTTACAACCGTAAAGTCAGTTTTATCTCTTAACCCTCTAACAAATCTCCATTCTGTAAATTGAGTTAACTGCACTTCCTCCAATCCAAAAACATCAAACAACTTTCTTTGAAACAGATAACTTTTAACACACTTCTAAACATATGGTACCTATGTAAATCTTCTTTTTATTGGTTCTAAGCTTATACTTTTATTTTCTTTCTTTGTGATTCTCGGCAGCAAGTTTAAAGAACCATCCTCAACTTCTCAAATCACGGCTATTCAAGTCATAACCAAACTTCACCAACCTGACCGAGATCCGAAAACATCATAAGGTAGCAAGAGAAATTCTCGAAATCAAACAATGACTACCAAATCTGTCCAGAAAGGAATTGCAAACCTTCACAAAACAGTGCACCTAATTCACTAGTTTGCTACCTATTCCACCAGAAACCAAACAAAAGCCCAAGCCAACCCAAAAGAGCAGTACTGCCCGTGACCTCTATCTAATGAGTTAGCTCCTCATTTCCTAATTAAGCTCCAGAACTTATTCATGCTCGAAAACTACAAGAGAAAATATGTACATTCTATTCAAATCTTTAAAATCATCATGAAGAATCAATTGAATTTTTGAGGCTTTTCTTCTAACAAAGGTAGGAAACAACCCAAGAAAGAAAGTTTCTGGTCCTGACTTCATAAATGGTACGAAAGATACAACCAACAAACTTAAGGTAAAGTCATCAAGGAAATCAAAAACCCAAGCTTAAGATCTGTTCATGCTCAGAAAATCAGCAAGGGAATCCAAAAACTGAACCTAAGGGAGGAACAAAAGAAATTCGGAGCTATCCTACTGCAGGTGAGTAGCAACTTACCTATCCTTGGACTCAAACCGAGAAGAAAGGAAGGTTCTAGGGTTCGGGCAGCTCAAATTCCTGCTCTTATTCGTGCTTACAGCTTCTCCTCGACGAGAAGTGGAGAAAACCCCTCGGAGAACTTTGGCCGGCCGCCGGAAAACAAAGCCCGGCTCGGCTGCGATTTCGCCCAAGCAGGAATCGCCCGCACAGCGCCGTCGCGAGAGGAGAAGGAGAGAAAGGTTTTGGTCACGGGATAATTAATCCCTAACTTATCCCTCTTTTATAACCTAAAGTTTATGGCTTAAGACTATTTCGCTCCTTATCTTTTCACGAAATACTCGCGGAAGAGTTGGTTGGCTACGGTTTTGACCAAGTCAAGGGTTGCGGTTTCGAATCCTCAGCCGTGCACTTTTCGTTTCGATTTATTTTCAATGTTCCTAACTATACCTTATATAAATTTGTTCTCACATCTAGTTAACAAATCGAGCATGGCACGGTTGGTCGGGCCGAGTTTTGCTTGGGCCGAGGAGCTCGGTTCGAAACCCAGCTTCTTCAACTTATTTTCCTTGCTATTATTCTCCATTACCATTTTCTACATCATATACATCTTATCTCATATATTATAAACAAAACTTGTTTAGCTCAGTTGGTTGGCTGACTTATGTTAAGACTCGGGTCAAGCCCGAGGTCTTGGGTTCAAAACCCAACTTCAACATTTTTCTTTTTTTTCTTTTTTTTTTAAACTTCTTCCTCTTGGTAAAAATACCAAACGAACTCCAAAAATTGCATAAAAATACTCTATAAATTCCTAAAAATCTCTAGAATTTTTCTAAAACATTTCTAGATTTTAATAAGGTCTTTTAAAACTCTAAATCATGAAATTTGGGGTGTTACAAGTTGAACCCAGCAGGGCCGTGCTGAAAGGAAAGGGAACCAATAAAATTTATATTGGTATTGGGCGAATTAACTCCTTAATATAAATAGGAAACTTAAGTTGGCTTGGTTTATTTCTTGGTTCGGCACCTCCTCACCTCACGCCACTTTTCTTTTCCTCACCTCACCGCCGCCCCCTCTCCCTCTCCTTCTCTCTCGCCGCCCTAGCCCAAGGTCCATAGGTTCATCTTCCGGCGACGACTCCAACACGAAAAAGGTTCTTCTCCGCAAGAGGAACGCGAAGACGCGAGCGGGTCGTCGAGAAGATCATCTCCACCGGAATTCTAGCGAATAGAATCGTAAGAAATTACGAACAGGAGGTAAGAAACCCCTCACCTGCAGTATAATAGCTACCGTTTGATTTTCTGTGCATCAGTTTAGTTATATGCGTATGTTTTCGACACATAGGGTGTATTTAACCCTCCTCGCAGGTTTAGGGATTTAGTGAGTACCTTTAGATGGGCCGGACACGTCTTTTCTCCTTCAGTTGGAGGTTTAGATGCTGTTGGGTGCCTAAAGGTAGTCTCCCTAATGGAGAGGGGAGTTAAAGCACACAAGGTGTTCGATTAAATAACTAGCTTAGAAAAGAATGCAACTTAGGCATTTTTATTAGCACAGTTGAATGCATTAGAAGCATCTAAATTAGTAGATTAGTTTATTCTAGCTTATATGGGACTACGGTCCAATGGTTAGGCTCCCACAGTCGCCTCTAGGTTCAGACAACCTAGCTCTAGGTTCAGATAACCTAGAAACAACAACTTAGAACAGTTTAGCTATACTCAGTATTTTACTTTTCAGTTGGCACTGTACTGGATTAGATATCCATTGGGCTGGGCTCCCATAGTCGGTCCCTAGGTTTAGATAACCTAGTAGCTCTACTAAATTCGGGACTTACAACCCCGGGTCTAGTTAGAGATGCGCGCATAGCACGTACAGTTGCCGGGCCCATCAGCAGCATGTTTAGTATTTTCACTTACTATATGTATATGGTTTTCAACCTTTCACAATTAGTTCGTGAATTCAGTACAGTTCTAGCAGTTGCTCAGTATTAGCGTAGCTCAGTTCTTAGTATCAGCTTAGTTTTTCCCTGTGAATATGCATGATGACTTTATGTTCAGCTTTAGATATGCCATGATTGTATGCTTATATGCCATGCCATGTTTAGGTCATTCAGTATATCTAGCATATGTTTTAAACAGCATGATTTAAAATCATTTTTGCATCGTTGCATGTTTTTGTGAGGTAGATGGTTTCTTACTAAGCTTTAAGCTTACAGATTCTATTTTTTTCCTTATACTGCAGATAAAGGTAAAGGAAAGATGGACTAGCGGAAGCTGGAGGTCAATGCACTGATGAGGATGTGTGTGGATGGAACCTGGAAGAAGATCTTAGGGAACCTTAGCAAGCTTTATTTCAAACATTAGAACTTTTCAGTGTTTCTTTTTATCATCTTGCACTTTAGTATGTTAATCGTTACGAATTAGTTAACCATGCACCTTATTATGCTTAGAACACCTCTTTTATGTTGTTAGAATGTTAGTTTTTATCATTAGAGTGTTTCTTAGTCATTTTAGTACTTGTAATGTGGTTGAAGCACGAAACAGTGCTGAAATCAGACATTTGGCACGAAATCAGTAACTCGAATCGATCAGCTGATCGATTCGAGGGTTTCCAATCGATCAGCTGATCGATTGGGCAATCTGCTCCGCGAACAGTAGGCCTCTGGATCGATCAGCCGATCGATCCAGCCATTTCAGTCGCGAACAGAGAGCTCTGGGATCGATCACTGGATCGATTGACCAGCCTGGATCGATCAGCCGATCGATCCAAATTATCATCCCGGGCACAGTAGCATGCTGGATCGATCACTGGATCGATCCAACTTATGTCCCGCATACAGTAGCCGGCTGGATCGATCACTGGATCGATCCGACTATTCCAATCGATCCGTGGATCGATTGGGAGGTCTGGTATCAGGGGGGAAGTGTCTAAGCCCAGTTCCTTGGCCATGGGGAAGGTAAGACATGTTATGAGTAGTTAGTTACCTTCCTTAGCATGTATAGAACCAAGAAATGTCAGTGTTTTAGTAAAATTTTAATTAGCACAGCTTCCGCATCTAGTTCTAGTGATGGTCAGGGAATAGTTTAGCACAGTATAACTGTAGCGATCGGCCTTACAGCCTAGTAGTAGAAGGAGGGTCGTTACATCTCGCTAGCCGCGTCTTCCGCTCGACTTCCTGTGTTCCTAAGCTCCTACACACTTAGACACAAGGGTTAAACAAAATGCAGGACCTAACTTAGCTTGTTTGATCACATCAAAACACCTTGGGGTTCCAATAATCTCCCCCTTTTTGATGTGAGCAACCCAAGTTAAGTTAGGGTAACCATATGCAATAAAAACAATTTATATTCAAATAAGTCCAAATATTTTTCAATTGAAAAATTATAGTATTATAGTACCTCCCCCTAGACTTAACATACTTCTCCCCCTTTGATCACATAAAAATTGGGGTTATAAACAAGTCTAAGGTCAATTCAAACAAGAACTTTTAAGTGTAAAATATTTAATAATGTCTAAGTAAAGACACTCTTTAGAATTTTTCGTTCGAAAAAGAATATTTTTCAGATAAGAACAGTCATAAGTGTTAAAAAAAATTTAAGTTTTAAAACTTATCTCAGCATTCCCAAAAAAAATTTTTCTAATTAAAAAAAATTCTAAGTGAATATTCATAAGAAACAATTCTAAGTCAATTTTTAAAAAAAAATGATAAGGCAATATTATAAAAAAAACTCTAAGTTAACTTTTATAAAAAAATCTAAGTCAATTTTCATAAAAATTTCTAAGATAATAAAAAAATTTCTAAGTTAAGTTAAAATTTTTTTTAAATATTTTCTAACACAAATTGAATAACTCTTTTAAAGCATTAAGTAATTTAAATTAATACTTTTTCAGTTAGTCAATTAAACTTTTCATTTCGATACTTGGCTTCCAGGTCGTGGCGAGGCACTAGGCCTTCTTGGTTATTGGAGCAACAATCACTTCCTTAGACAAAGCCTCATAAAGAAATTAGTTGTTTAATTTCCTTGCTGAAAATGCTAAGTCTAATTTTAATTTTAAATTAAATAGGTTTTTGGAACCCAATAGAGGTTCCTACCTACAGGATTAACCAAGTATTTCCTAGGTATATAGATTTTTGATATATTTCTAATTTGACTTTGATGAAATCTATAATACCAATTTAAACATTTATAATTTCTAAAAGTAGAAATATTTGAACCATTAGATTTTTTTCAATCTTTCTATTTCTTCTTTTAGTTTTTCATTTTCAATTTTTAATTTTTCAAAATCCTCTATAAGACATGATTTTGCCAAAATTCTCTTTGTTTCTAAAATTTCATTTTCAAATTTGGCATTTTTATTTTCTAATTTATACATGGATTTAGTCATAGCTTTGATACCAAAATAAAGTTCATCAGGGGGTAAGAGGCATACCTCACTTACCATATCAGACTTGAAGCCTGAATCTCCCCCTGCTTCGCTACTTCCATCTGAGGTCGCTCCCCCTTCATCGATGCTGGGTTCTGATGTACTTTGTCCTTCGTGGCTTGCCATCAGTGCAATCCCCGCATATTCTTGAGCTTCTGATTCAGATGAAGAAGTGTCATCCCAAGTTGCTTTTAGGTTGTGTTTCTTGGGTGTCTTCATTTTGGCCTTCTTGAGTTCTGGGCAGTCTTCCCTTAGGTGTCCCTCCTTCTGACACTGGTAGCACCGTACCTTTCTTCTACCTTTTTGATTCTTTTTATTCTGCATTTTAAATTTATTAGATCTAAAAAACTTTTTAAAGTTTCTTACCATGTACGCTTCTTGATCGTCTTCGGCGTCTGACTCGGGTTCATCCTTGTTGGTTGCGTTCAGCGCCATAGTCTGGGTTGTGTCCTTTGATATCTCCGCATATCTAGTTTCGTGTAATTCAAGGGTAGAAAACAACTCTTCTAAAGTACTTACCTCCAAGTCTTTTGAGATGTAGTAAGCATCGACGATTGATGTCCACTCCGGAGTTCTTGGAAACGCGTTGAGCGCGTAGCGTATAGTGTCCCGGTTTGTTACCGTTTCACTAAGGTTTTTGAGACCAGTAACTAGTTCTTTTACCTTTGCATGTAGACCGACTACTTTCTCACCTTTCTCCAGACGGATATTCATCAGTTTGTTGCGGAGGATGTCCCTTCTAGCGAGCTTTGCTTCGGACGTACCTTCGTGGAGTTCCAAGAACTTCTCCCAAAGTTCTTTAGCAGATAAATAGTTTCCGATGCGGTTGACCTCTTGAGGCGGTAACACGCTCAGCAGGTGATGTTCCGCACGGCTGTTTGCTACCGACTCATTCTGCTCCTTCTTTGTCCAATCGCTCTCTTCTTTTTCTTTTCCATCTTTATCTATTGGAGCTACAAAACCATATTTCATAATAAACCGAATTTCAAAATCTGTTTTTAGGAATACCTCCATACGACGCTTCCAGTCTGCGAAGTTCCCCTCGAATTTTGGTGGGACGATACTTGGTCCGGCCATCTTGTTGCTTCGATCGGTGGTTAGTCCTCCTGAAGCGCCTTGCTCTGATACCACTTGTTGGTCCCTTTGGAGGCTGGCAAGAGGGGAGGGGTGAATTGCCCTACAAAGTAAAACTCGAACCTTTCTCGGATTTCAACTATATAATGAACACTTGTAATAAATAAATAAGAGAGACTAAGTAAAGAAAAGCAGACACCAGAGTTTTACTTGGTTTGCAATCAGGGGATTGCTAATCCAAGGAAAGTAAGCGCACTATCTGATTGTCCTCTGGGCGGAGTAGCCTCTTTACAACGTTGACAGCACAAATAAAAAGAACAGAAATGAAAGCACAGAAAGAATTGATTACAAGTGAGTTGTTTTTATGCTTCTGGACCAAGGCTATATTTATAGCCTTGGTCGGGGCGCCTGGAAGGGTTCCGGGCGCCTTGGGGGGATAAAACTTATCCCCCAACGTTCAGATCGAGTCAAAACTCGATCTGGTCAACTTTGCTGCTCAGGGCGCCCCGGACCCCAAAAGTCAACTCTGGTTGACTTTTTTCGTCCGGTCGCTCCGCTTCGGTTCAGCTCGTCTCGGTCCGGGTTTTCTGTTCCGGCTCCACTAGCTTGGGTGATCTCGGCCATCCGGAATAGGGCTCACCCGAACCCATGTTCCGGCCTTCTCCTCGAGCAACCTTCCTTCCCGGTTTCTCATCTCTCGAACGCCGCGCACGTTCTTCTCGTCCACCGGTGTACTCTTCCGCGGTCACCTCGTCCCTTGGATGCAATGAGCCCGTCGGCTCTCTCCCCGTGCCGTCCTTCTCGCTAGCTGCGTCTTCCGCTCGACTTCCTGTGTTCCTAAGCTCCTGCTCACTTAGACACAAGGGTTAAACAAAACGCAGGACCTAACTTAGCTTGTTTGATCACATCAAAACACCTTGGAGTTCAAACAATACCAGCACAAGAGGCCAGTGATCTTGTACTTCGATCAAGGTGTGCTTTGATCATTTAAGAACTTGCTTGATTGATCAAACACATGTTTGATTGAACATGCGGGTTGCTTAGGAAAAGTTCTGTTCTTATACAATTTTTTTGTACAGGGAAATTTAAACAGAATAGAATTCCAGCGCCTTCAGTCAAAATCCTGCGAGACCAGCTTCCAGGAGCTGAAGTGGAGATTAGTGTCGGCACCAGTTTTGGTTTTGCCCTCTGGAGAGGACGAATTTGTGCTCTACACCGATGCTTCTCTACAAAATTTGGGCATTGTTTTGATGCAGCATGGCAGGGTAGTCACCTATGCTTCTTGTCAGTTAAAGGAGCATGAGAAGAACTACCCAGTACATGATCTGGAGCTGACCACTATTATCTTTGCTTAGAAGATTTGGCGGCATCATCTTTATGGTATTACATTTGAAATTCTCATTGATCATAAGAGTCTCAAATATCTTTTCACTCAGAAGGAACTCAATCTCCGACAGAGAAGATGGATGAAGTTCCTGAAGGATTATGACTGTATTATTAGCTACCACCCAGGGAAAGCTAATGTGGTTGCCGATTCACTTAGATGGAAGTCCAGAGGGACTTTATCATGTCACCAAGTTTTGGTCACGAACTTGATTCAGGGTTTCTCCGAGTTGGGCCTTGAGGAGCAGGGACAGATAGAGTAGGGTATTCTTGTTACCATGGTTGCTCAGTCATTGATCAGGATGAGGATCTAAGAGGTCCAGGCCAGTGATCAGCGCTTACAGCTCATTGGCAGCCAGATAGCTTCCGGGCAGCAGACAGAGTTCACCCAAGATGACAAGGGTATTATTTATTTTCGAGGTAGGTTATGTGTACCTCAATCTCACCTGGTTATAGAGGAGTTGCTTTAGGAGGCTCATCGATTCCGATTTGCTATCCACCCAGGAGGAACCCGTAGGTATCGAGATTTGAGGCGTTCCTATTGGTGGAATGGAATGAAGAAAGACATCGTGGAGTTTGTAGCTAGATGTCTAGTTTGTCAGCAGGTGAAGGCTGAGCACCAGAGACCTATCGGATTACTTCAGAGGATTCCTATTCTGGAGTGGAAATAGGAGCACATCACCATGAATTTTGTGGTGGGATTGCCTAGGACACAATGAGGCCATGACACGATTTGGGTGATTGTTGACCGATTAACCAAATCTGCGCACTTCTTAGCGATTCGGAAGACCAATTCTTTGGATCGATTGGCAGAGCTATATTGTCGGGAGATTATCAGATTGCATGGTGTTCATTTGAGCATTATATCGGATAGAGACACACTGTTCATGCCCCGATTCTGGTAGAGTCTGCAGCAGGCCTTTGGCACACAGCTCCATTTCAGTATGGTATTCCATCCGCAAATAGATGGAAAGTCAGAGCGGACCATCCATACATTAGAGGACTTATTGAGGTCGCGCGTTATGGATTTCGAAGGCAGCTGGGAGGACCACTTGCCATTAGTAGAGTTCGCCGACAACAACAGCTATCATTCGGCTATCCAAATGGCACCGTTTGAAACATTGTATGGTCAGCCTTGTCGGACACCCACCCTCTGGGAGGAGGTTGGGGAGGCCTAGTTGCTAGGACCTCAGAGAGCTCAGCAGGAGGTAGAGTTGGTCCGTACTATCAGATGGAGGATGCCCGAGGTACAGGACCTTCAGAAGAGTTATGCGGTTCAGAGATGTAGACCCCTGGAGTTCTCCACTGGCGACCATGTATTTTTGAGAGT
Organism: Zingiber officinale; assembly: GCF_018446385.1. NCBI lineage: Eukaryota > Viridiplantae > Streptophyta > Magnoliopsida > Zingiberales > Zingiberaceae > Zingiber > Zingiber officinale. The sequence goes on along the minus strand of NC_055987.1, from coordinate 52,305,273 downwards.
CTCACCCATGAAAGGGGTGAAGAGATTTAGTCTTTGAGGTAAGCTAGTTCCACGATACATTGGGCCTTTCCAGATCTTGGAGAGGATTTGAGCGGTAGCTTACCGTCTGGTGCTACCTCTAGCTCTAGCAGACATTCATGATGTATTTTATGTGTCCATGATGAAGAGATATGTACCCGACTCAGCATATGTTCTGTCAGATATATTAGTTTCTATTCAACCTGACGTTACCTACGAGGAGGTTTCGATACGAATTTTGGACCATAAGGAGCGTCAGCTGCGGAACAAGACTATCTAGCTAGTTAAAGTCGGATTGTAGTATCATTTAGATGAGGATGCTACAAGGGAGCTCGAGAATACAATCCGAGCTCAATACCCCCATCTTTTTACTTGAGGTATGTGAGTTGGATTTTCGTTCAACATTCATACTGTTTGTCTATTGCTAGTATTTACTAATGGTAAATACCAAAATTTAAGGATTAAATTTTTTATTAGTAGGGGAGAATGTAAAATATGGTACCCAAATAATAATTAAATAATAAGGTTAAATAGACGAATAACCTTAACAGAAAGTTTTAGAATTTTTAGAAATTTTCTGGGAATTTATCGGAGCTCGTATGATGTATGTTGCAGGGATGCATTTATAGAGTTGGGAAAAATCTGTTTAGAATATTCAAAGATGGGAGTTGATTGAAGAATTTAACCTAGGATTTAATTAAAAGAACCTAAGTTATAAAAATTTCCCTTCTCTTTATACCTGTGCCCTAGCCATTTACACCGTCGATTTTTTCCCAACCCGACGCCGACCTCCTCTTCATCTTCCCCAACCGACGGTGCCGCTTCACTTCTCTTCTCCCACGAGTACAAGGCCATCGGCCCAGGGAAAGCTTTGAGCCTTCCTCTTGCGTCAATCCCCTTTCCTCTTCCCCTCCTCTTTGCCTACTCGCTCCACCACCCGACATGCGAATCGGTGCCAGTCGATCACCGACCACCGGAGGCTTGAGCTCTCCCATCTTCACCACCAAGCGCCTCCCCTCTGCCCTAGTTTCACTTAGCACCACTGCTCTCTCGATCCCACCTTTCCGGCAGAGCCCTAGCTCTCAATCCACCGTCGACCGAGTGCTCGTTTTCCCGATCCGAGGTGCCACCTCTGCATGGCTTTGGTCTTCGGCGAAGGGCGAGGATATGAGCCCTAGTTCGGCTGGGGTTGGTGATGATCGGCTTGCTGGACAAATGGTTCTCCTTTTCGTGGCTTAACCTCGAGTATCCACTGTCGATTTTTCCCTTGTCAACCCCGATGGCCAATTGCTATGTTTCCCTTTTGCGCAGAGACCATTGACACTAAGAATTGGGGTAAGGCATGTAGAGATCTGATTTCCAATTCTTGTTTGGGATGTTGGTGCTAAGTGGGTTAATCGATCACAACTGCTTGGGAAATGTTCATAGGCAAACAAACTCCGACCACCCACCATAGAACCAATCGAACACCAATCTGGGCAATCTTGAATCAGTAAGTTTAAGGGATCAACCAAGGTAGGGTTTCATGGTTCAAGTTTTGTTCTAATTAGTAAACCGAGTTGGAACTAGATTGGGATAGTTAGCATTAATCATGACTGGTTTGATTACACTATTAGGTAAATTAATAAGAGCTTAATTTGATTAATTTGCTACCCATGTCAATAAGGATTAGTTGTAATTGATAGTGTGTTGGATAAATGGAGGTGAACAAATAACTAGTGTTAGGTGATTTAACTTAGCTATTTAATTCAAAGAAACTTAGCTAAATAAATTACTTTGATGCAAGATATGTTTGAGACGGCATCACGACATGGAGTTCATTTCGGATACGATCTCCATTTTTGAGGCGGGTACCTTTGACATATCTCTTTTGATATTATCATTTTGATATTCATTGTAGGTTATATTTAGTAATAATGATTATGTTTATATATGCCTTGGTATGTCACTACTTGATACACGTAGTATGCCCTTATTATTGTCTGTTATGCATTATTGCTTATGTTCACTTGATTCTTGCATCGTATACTTATGTAGTGACATACAATGCATTACCGAATACAGGTCTAGCTACTAGATATACTTGGCATGCGTACCTAGTGTTATTACTTGACAAGTGTACCTAGGTTTATTACTTGGCATGTGTACCTAGGTTTACTATCTGGCATGTGTACCTAGATCATTTTTATGGACTCAGTTTTTCTTTTGGTACACTTTATGAGGAGGCTATTATTTTCAAGAGGTACATGCTTAGTGTCATGCACCATATTGCATGATTGCATGTTGAGCGATTGTAGGCTCCATTGTTATTGAGCACATCGCCAGTTACATGGATCTGCACACACAACCACTCATAGGTTAGTGGTATATCAGGCAGAGTGTGTTATAGCAGGTTGCTCTATCAAGGGCTCCATTGGTCTACTCATGGGTAGTGGTGATGCAGCGTGGTAGCAGGATAGGGATCCCTCCTCTTGACTATGGCACAGGGAGATGAGAGCATTGAGCTCCCCTACTTATGATTTGGGGTAGGAGGATAGGTGTATGATAACCATGATTTTGGTTATATTATCTTGATTCATAATGCACATTTTTAATGGTCTTTTTATAGCTTAATCTCACATTTACAACATATTTCATAATTGCATATGATTTTGGACCTAATTGCAAATTAGCCTATTTTCAAGGTATTTGATGCTAATATTTGTTTATTATTTTGTAGGCATCAAAAGGGTCATGGACCCGATCAAATCAGACCACCTTTGGGCTCAAATCAAGGGCTAATCAAGTCGATCAAGCCTCGGAGCATTCTGGACCGTCCATTGAAGATCAAGTAGATCTGAGCCATCCATTGAAGATCAGGCTCATCCAACCTAATGAGGAGTAGATTTGGTCCATAGAGAAAGATCAGTACTGTTGGATCGGATTTTATGCTATTTTCCACCGTTGATCAAGATCCGATGATTATGAGCCGTCCGATCAGATTGAAGATGATTTAAAAGCTTCGTGAGAAGCTACAGTGCGGTGGGCTCGGCTTCGCGATTTCTTGCTACAGTATCGTCTTCTTCGCGCGACGGCCAGCGCTCCCATTCCCTCATTCCAGATCCGTGAGCAAATTTTCTCCATCGCCGGCGATTCCCGAGCTCCGGCGATCTTCGTCCGAGGCCATAGAGTGCGGTCGAGGGTGTTTCCCAGTCCGCAGTGTTGGTTCTGCTCTGCCGCAATCCAGCTCGAGGGTGTTTCCCAGATTTGGATCTTCATTAGTCACCGGAGGACGAGGGCGGTTCCCAGTAGCTCCGGATTTCCTTTCATCACCATTTCATCAGTTGCATTTGACTGGATCTGATCAGCCAATCAAGTGTGCACAATTCCAGATCCAGCCTCTGTTTTCTCATGCGTTGAGGATTCCAGCCGGTTGTGAGCCCGAAGGATGTTTTCCGGAGGCTATGAACATTCATCTGGATGAGTAGGAAGCTCTAGATTCAAAGGTGGTTGCCCGAAGGATGTTTTCTAGAGGCATCTCTGTCTTTTCGGCAGAATGAAGAAGGTTTTGCTATGGATTTGGATGTGGAATGCTTAGGGTTTAGTTTTTATTATCTTTGTCTTTAAATTGTTCATCACATTGCTCAGATCTTGTGATCTGATTATGTTTCTTTGCAATTTCTATTTTGTTTCATGTTTCCTTATGCAATTCTGTTTGTGATTTCTTGTTTACAAACCCCACCCTTAGACCTAATTCTGATTTGTTTTTGCAATTCTGATACTAACAGTTTGTAGAGTTTTAAGATTTAGTTAGCAATTCAATCTTTGTTTCTATAATTTTGTTTAAGTGTTGGAATGTTTAATTTGATGTTTAGATTGCTACCTCTATTCAATTTTATTGTGACTGAATTCTTGAAATGGTTGTTGAAGTGATTGAAATTAAGGGTTGTATGTAGTTTGGTCAATTAATGATTTTATGATTCTTGATTGCTGAGAATGTCTAATAACTTTGTCAATGTGAGAAATCAATTTTGAATCAAATCTAAAGTTCACACATTTTGCTAGTAACCCTTGGAAAAAATACGACTTGGGACTCGTTGCTACAACGTTTATCTTTATGTTAAATGAGTTTCAATTTTAATTAATTTGGAGTGCCTCGTGACATGCAAAAAGGCCGACACCAAATTTTGGCGCCGTTGCCGGGGAAACTAACTAGTAGTGTGTGTTGATTTTAGATTGATCATTGATTGATTTTATTTGTTAGCATGTTGATTGATTTGATTGCTTATTTCTCTTTTGTATTTTCATGTTGGGTTGTTCTTGAATTATTAATTGCTTTTACTGTTCATGTTTTCATGAGATTGAAACTTTATGCTCTAGAGTCTTCTAACATTGAGTTCTAGTGTTGTAGTGAAATACAGGAGATTTCTTTAGCATGGATCCATATTTTCAGAATTTTGGAGGTGGAATGGAGAGTTATCAGTGTTTTCAGCCTGAGTATCAGTTTTACCCAAATATGGATCAACAAAATAGGTATGAATCATTTTCTAATGGTTTTAATGCTAATTGGGTGGATAATTCATGTTTCAGGTATGAAAGTGCACAAGGACAATTTGTTGAGCCATATCCAATTTACCAGAGTTCATATGGGTTCCAAGAAGTTTCAACAAATTTTTTGCCACAACCTTTTCAACAAAACGAACTTCAAATGGATGAATCAACATGGAAACTCAAGGAGATCATGCAACAAATGAGTGAGCATCAAGAGCAACAATTTTCAAGGATACAGAACATACAGAGTCAGATAGATCAAATTGCATCAACCATCAATCAGCTGCAAGCACAAAATTCCAGTGGAGAGATGGAAAGTAGCGATTCTGTCAGGCCTGACCCTACTCCCATTACTTCACATGATTTTTCTAGTAATTTTTGTGATGATTATGTAATTATGCAGATTTCTGATCCTAATGATATTGTTGTTGAAGATGTTGTTAGTGATTCAGGTTCTGAACATGTTTTTGAAGATGATTTAAGTGTAGAGGATTGCTTACTGGAAGCATTACCTCAAGATTCACCTGGATCTGATGAAGTTGAAGATGTAAGTGTAGGGACTTGTGCTATGGAGCCAAGTACCCAAGAATCACTACATGAGGATGTACATTCACCTGAACCATCACTTGAACCAGAACTTGAGCATTCACATGATGAAGAAGAGGTAACAATCACCACTCCAGGTACCGTTCAAAACAATAAGGTGAGTATTTTTTGTGATTCATCAAAAAATTCAATAGAGGTACCATTTGTTGATTTCATTAGTTGTGATTCATTCCTTGCTAAATTTTCTACCCACACTAATATTCTCCTATTTTCTTACCTTACATGCGTGTGGGATGGATTCTCCTTTATTGATGTGGTAGGAGAACATAAGCTTCCGGAGTGGGTGCTTACACTGAACCGCCTCAGACCTCTAGAAAGAATTTGCAATGGAAAAATGGTCAATAAAAAGAAATTGATTGCAACCAAAAGTACTCCATTCCCGGTGTGGATTTTGTTGCTAAATCTTCTTCGACCTCCGGAATTAAAGGGGAATTGGTTCTAATTTCACTTTCTTTTGCATTTTAATTCATGCTTTGTTAATAAATTCTTTTTATACATTCCTTTAGTTCCATTTTCCTATATTTGCATTTTACTTCACACTTTACTTTCATACTTTGCATTTTGTTTAGTATATAGCATGTTAGTTGAATAAAAGTCTTCATGGGAATTTTCTAAGTAATATCTTTATGATGGTAAAAGCTTCTTAAATTTTATCATCAATTTAGATCATTTGACATGATTGGATACTTTTCTCACATGATATTGGTTAATTTGGTAGTGGATTCCAATTTGATTAGTTGAGCTTGTTGCATGAATATTACCTAGTGAGGGCCACTTTAAGCCTTTACCTAATTATTTTCTCTTGTGTGGCATGCACTCATAGCAAATTAAACTCTAGAACTTGCTTAGTTTCTTTTCAAAGTCACAATAGCATATTTGTGCATGGAAATTGAGGATTTTGTTAATTTTGTTTCCCTTTATTCTTTCCAATTCCTTTCCTCACAATTTTCTTTATACATTCTCATCTAGCATTCTAAATTTTGATTGCCTTTGCTTGAAATTTTTTTTCCATGGAGAGTTTGGATGAATTGCTTGATGAGTAAGGATGACCAACATTTTAAGTGTGGGGGAGGGAGTTTTCTTGATAAGTTGATTTGAGATGATTTGGTGAGTTATTGGTGCTGGAATTGAGGTGTAAAAACAGTGAAGAAGTTTTGGAATCAAAATACTTGCTATGTGACAATATTTAAAAGTTGATAAGGATCAGTGATACATTCTGGAACAAAAGCAGCAAGAGCAGAATTCACTTTTGTGATAACTTTTGGAATGGTTCTGAGCAACATTGTGTAGAATTCGATCTCCTGTTTATTTAGGGCTAAATAAAGTGCACTTACAGGCTTAATTCTTTAATCCGCAAGCCAAGATTATTTTGAATTCCCAAGTTGATACTGAAATCTGGAAATCAAACTTCAGAATTCAGAATCAGCATTAATACTTTGTTTAGTTTTGATTTGCATCTGTTGTGAATAAAAGGACGTCCTGATTTTCTGAGCATTTGTGATACACATCAAGCTAGGAAATGTAGAGTTTTGATCCACTGATTTGGTTGTAAACTTGTGGGACTGACACAGAATGTATATCAAGTTGAAACTGAACACTGATATTCTGTCTTCACCTGTAGCTGCTGTTGAGGAAGTTGTTTCAGTTCTAAGTGCTCTTACAAGTTCCTGGATTTGAAGCTGTTATTGGAAGCTAAGTTAATGGAAGTTGTTCTTCAGAGCAACTACTTCAATTGAGCAGAAAGTTGAAGGTTCTGTTTAATCAAATAGTGGGCTCATAATTTTGTGAGAGGCAATTGGTGTTTTATCAATGTAATAGGAATGCAAATATCAAGTTAAATGGAAAGGAGTATCAACTGAATAAAAAGCAAAATCAGAACATCAAACTTATCATAATCTGAATTCCGAAAAGCTATTCTATGGAGTTGAATTCTGAAATCTAGAGAAGATGGTATTGCAGAATTTAGGAACTGATGTAGAAGCAGGCCATAAAAGATGTGAAGAGTTTTGAAGGTTAACAAAATGTTGAGATGCTGGAATACAGAATAGAGAAAGAAAAGGAAGGAAATCTGCAGAACATAGAAGTGCAGAATAGTTTGGTGCTATAGGAATGTTTCGTTATGTTTGCTGAGTTGCTGCACTTGTGAACTTAGGGAAATCACATTCCAGTACCAAGATTCCATTTCCTTCACAGCTGATTCTTGATACTGCACCTGAAACAGTAGTGGCTTTTGATACTTTCTAATTTGGAAGTTGGAAACTTCTTAAGAGGGCAGAATTTAGATACTGCAAAAATCAATTTGTTGATTGTAACTGAAGTCCAGAATCAAGAATCCAAATTTGAATTGAAGAAGTGCTGGAATTATTCTAAGATGGAGTTTGTTCTTGTAGAAATTGAAGCTTGCAGATGTGCTGATTTTGAAGGAACAAGAACTTAAATACCAAGATGGAGTTTGTATCAGATTTAAATTGGAATGAGGAGCTAGTGACAAGTAGTTAAAAAGGGAATTCCTCTAGATTCAAACTCTGAATTTAAATCTGAAAATTCAGGATTTCTGTTTCATATTAAAAATTCATATTCTTCTTGTTGATCTTGATCAGTAGTCAAGATATTTTCATATAGATCTCTTCAAGGTTTGATCTAATGTTAGTCATTGTTGGAATTGATTGATGCTGAATTGTTACTTTATTAGCAGTTGAGATAAATACTGCACAGAAAAAAATCAGAGCACTGAAAGAGGAAAGGCAGTGACAACAGCAAGGAAAAAGTTCTATCTATAGCTAGGGAATACAATTGCAGGAGTGCAGAATGTAGTGATTGTGATTCCTGAAAATGCTACTGAAGTTATTGGGAACTGAAACTGGGTACAAAATCAACAGTTTGGGTTTTGCAGTTTGTAATTGCAGCAGGATCAGAGTCAAGTTTTGTGCCAATTCTTTATGCTATTTTTGATCAGCATCGTTGTGGAACCAAGGAGCATTTTGTTCTGTTCAGAAAACAAAACTTACTGATACCAAGTGGCCTTTTGCACTAGCCAAGCTGATGGGGAGCATTTATTAACTGTTGGAGAATTGCTAATGCATTAGGAAGTGTACAAGAAGGCAGAGTTGCAGAAACTGCAACTCTATTACAGAAAATAGCATTTCTGAATTTATTCTACACTGCTCAGTTATGATGTTTGCTAAATTTGGAACCTTAAAGTGTTGAATTTATGTGCTACAATTTTAGAAGTTGTTCTTGAAATTTCATCCAAGGCTTTTAAATTTGTTGCTGCTAAAAACTTGAATTGCTGACTTCTTAGAGTACCAATTCCATTCTGTGGAGTGCCCATTTCTTTGTGTAGTACTCTGTACATGAAGAAATTTAAGTTAACTTCTTATCTTCTCATTGATATTGGTTTTCCAGAATTCAGATTGGGTTTTAGATCTGCTTTCAGTTCTGAATTTTGTGTTGATTAATGCTAATTATGCACTTCAGTCTTTGAATCAGAAATGGCATGGTATGACTAATGATATTTGTATGTATTGCTGATCAAGCTTTGGTAATTTAGTTAGGTGCTTAGTATATATGATGATGGCATCTAATGAAGATTTCTTGAGAAACATTGGAGCTAGCTGATATTTGAAAAGGGAACTGCACTATAGGAAACAGAAAACCCATAAACTGTTATGCAAAGAGAGAAGTGATACAATTTAGTATTGGGAAGGAAATTGGCATACCACATTACATTCTTCTTGTGCATTAGGAAACCTAGGTAATGTGGACTTGTCTCAAGATTAAGGAAATGGAAGTTGCTGTTTGGCAGTAAAATCGGAAGATAAATGAATGCAGGAATTGACAGTGCTAATATGTAGTAAATCCATGGTGTGGCTGCTGGGATAAGAAGGATACTGGATGAACAGATTGCAATTCAGAAATAGAACCTTGTATCAAAACTGTGTCAGAAATCAGGAGCAACATCTAAATAAGGAAGAAATCAAATTAAGTTTTGTATGATGCAGAAACATTTAGTATTTCAGCTTTCTATAACTTTTATAATGTCATATCCTAATTACTGGAAAAAGGAACAGTTGATTAGATTTAGATTGTGTTAAGTTCTAAAAAGGAGTAACTAAGAAAGCTTGATGTGGCAATGTGTGTATCAAAACTCTGCACTAGAATAAAATCTGGGCAGTATTGATATGGCACAGAAATTGAAACTGATGTTGGAATTTATTGAGGAGCTGAATGGCAAAACTTTTTAATTGGACAGTTATGAATTTTGATTCAGAATTCGAATTTGAGCAGGGAAGATGGTTACTTTCTTTAATCTGATTGAAGTTTTCTTGAAGGAAGTAGTTGAAGACAGTGTGCTGCTGGAAACGAGTTAAGACAGAAATTGAGAACAGAATCTGCAAAAGAAAAAAAAAAGAGAGACAGTGGCTAGAAGATTTCTTTGAAGCTGATTACTTTGTTCAAGTTTCTGATCAATGAGATTTCAAGTGGAATTCTGTTAAGATGTGTTCTTTACTCCATGCTAAACCCTCCATGATTTGAATTGGGATCACCTAGACTTGTGAACTCCGAACTTAATGAAAATCTGCAGTCTAATGTGCTGAAAATTTCAATTTGGCTCTATTTAGAGGTCTGAATTTCTGAATTGCTCTAAGCAAAGTTATCCAACAAACTGAAACAGAACACAGAAATGCTGTAAGCAAAAGCCAGATAAGAAACTAGAAGCATCAAGTATATGAAAATAGAAGACCAATGAAGCTATAATGAGTTGCAAAATTCTGTTTGCAGGTTGTCAGATTTTGAATTCCTAGTACTGATGGGTGTTATAGCCATTGTGTAATTTGTAGATCTATAAAGAGATGAGCCATGGCAATGCAAAAATCTGTGAATTCTGCAAATTGGTGCTTGCATAATTCTGTGATCAGACTGCAGGAGAGGTTGAATTTTTGTTGAATCAAACTGAAGGTCCTATACAGCAAATTTCAGATTGCTTATTTCAAACTGGGATGACTTTAAAGCATCAATTCTGTAACTTCAGATTTCTGGTAAGGGAGAAGTTTTTAGTTAAAACAGTATACGTTATCTGATATTAGAATTGCTGAAATGCAGTAATGAATTTGTGCCAACCAGGGAAAGCTGTAATGATCTGATCTCTGGCAGGATTTAAGGTCCTGAATCAAGTTTCTTGGTTGATTGAGTATGAAGAATAGAAAAGGGAAAAGAGATGGAATTGAAACAAGTGTAAGGGATTATCATTGCTATCTGGATAATTGTTTAACTAGCAACATGCTATCCAACAACAAGAGCTGCAGCTGATGAAGTGTGGATTGTTGAAATTAAGAGCACATTTTTCTGTGAACTTGATTTTTAGAACTTTTTGATCTATGAATTTGAATTATGTCACTTGTGGAAATTATTGGTGTTTAAGTAGATTGCATTGGAATTTTTTTTTTAACCAGGTTCAGTAGCAAGGTCAAAATATTTTAGAAGTGCTCCTGAAATTTAGCCAAGATAAGGAACTCCAATGCTGAATCAAATTTTTTTTAAGTAAATTGAAATTCTGTTTCAGAAAATTTTCAGCCGGGAGTTTTAATTCTTTAGATTTTATTGCTGGAACATGAGTTGCAGAATTGGAATGGAAAGTTTAGCAAATTCTTAAACTGGTCAGTAACTTCAATTCTGCTATTGAAGCTGTTCTTCCAGTAGCTATATTTATAGCTAAATCAAATGGTGTTATTATGTAGAAGTGATTTCTTTGTTCAAATTTCTGAAACCTTTTTGTGGGAAACTTGTACCTGCAAAACACCTCAGAACAAAGGTCTACAGAATGGAGAATGGACACAAGTTGAATTGCAGAAATATTATATAGTTTTGCTATTTTCTGTAGTTGATGCTGGAAATTTGGTTTCTGGTTCGAGAGCAGAAACAGAAAAAGAAATTTTGTGGAATGAGAAAAGGTGGCTTCAAGTGTGTTAATACATTGGATACATGTGGTTTTTCTTTGTCCGAGACGGCCAAAGTTTAAGTGTGGGGGAGGAAGCTCTTCTCCATGAGATGATTTGAGATTATTTTTGAGTTTCGAATGCTAGAATTTAAGTGGAACAATGAAAAACAGTGAAGAAAAAAAATTTTGGCACATCAAGAGAGTATCAAGTGGAAGATAGAGTATCAAGATTCTTTGTTTGCCATCAAATTGAATGGGAGTTTAGCTTGATCTCTTATATTGATAATGACAAATGGTATTCATCTTTTACACATCAAAATTGGTCAACTCATCAAGTATATTCCTCCAATACTCTCATCTTCTCAATTTTTCATTGAATTCTTTTCTTTTGCCATTTCATTCACTTTCATTGTTCTTTTTGCTTCCATTTCAATTCTTGATGATAAATCCTTTTGATTCATGTATGCTATGTTTATAGTGGTGGAGAATTAGAAAACAAGCAAGCTTATGATAGTGAAATGTTGTGAGTTGCATTGAGTGAGCTCTACTAATATGCATTTTTGAGTGTGAGGGCTAGAATAGGTGAATACCTTGTGAGATTGCAATTTGCTTAATTTTTCAATTGGATTGAAACTACTATACCTACTGATTATTGTTTGAATTGTATTCATGAATGTTTGTGATCTTTAAGATGACCTTAGTGAAATTCTTTTTACCATTTTCTAGATATTGCTAGGGAATTACTATGGAGATAATTTTTAATTTTCTTGACTTGAACGGGACGTCCAAGATTAAGTGTGGGGGATTTGATAACCATGATTTTGGTTATATTATCTTGATTCATAATGCACATTTTTAATGGTCTTTTTATAGCTTAATCTCACATTTACATCATATTTCATAATTGCATATGATTTTGGACCTAATTGCAAATTAGCCTATTTTCATGGTATTTGATGCTAATATTTGTTTATTATTTTGTAGGCATCAAAAGGGTCATGGACCCGATCAAATCAGACCACCTTTGGGCTCAAATCAAGGGTTAATCAAGTCGATCAAGCCTCGGAGCATTCTGGACCGTCCATTGAAGATCAAGTAGATCTAAGCCATCCATTGAAGATCAGGCTCATCCAACCTAATGAGGAGTAGATTTGGTCCATAGAGAAAGATCGATACTGTTGGATCGGATTTTATGCTATTTTCCACCGTTGATCAAGATCCGATGATTATGAGCCGTCCGATCAGATTGAAGATGATTTAAAAGCTTCGTGAGAAGCTACAGTGCGGTGGGCTCGGCTTCGCGATTTCTTGCTACAGTATCGTCTTCTTCGCGCGACGGCCGGCGCTCCCATTCCCTCATTCCAGATCCGTGAGCAAATTTTCTCCATCGCCGGTGATTCCCGAGCTCCGGCGATCTTCGTCTGAGGCCATAGAGTGCGGTCGAGGGTGTTTCCCAGTCCGCAGTGTTGGTTCTGCTCCGCCGCAATCTAGCTCGAGGGTGTTTCCCATATTTGGATCTTCATTAGTCACCGGAGGACGAGGGCGGTTCCCAGTAGCTCCGGATTTCCTTTCATCACCATTTCATCAGCTGCATTTGACTGGATCTGATCAGCCAATCAAGTGTGCACAATTCCAGATCCAGCCTCTGTTTTCTCGTGCGTTGAGGATTCCAGCCGGTTGTGAGCCCGAAGGATGTTTTCCGGAGGCTATGAACATTCATCTGGATGAGTAGGAAGCTATAGATTCAAAGGTGGTTGCCCGAAGGATGTTTTCCAGAGGCATCTCTGTCTTTTCGGCAGAATGAAGAAGGTTTTGCTACGGATTTGGATGTGGAATGCTTAGGGTTTAGTTTTTATTATCTTTGTCTTTAAATTGTTCATCACATTGCTCAGATCTTGTGATCTGATTATGTTTCTTTGCAATTTCTATTTTGTTTCATGTTTCCTTATGCAATTCTGTTTGTGATTTCTTGCTTACAAACCCCACCCTTAGACCTAATTCTGATTAGTTTTTGCAATTCTGATACTAACAGTTTGTAGAGTTTTAAGATTTAGTTAGCAATTCAATCTTTGTTTCTATAATTTTGTTTAAGTGTTGGAATGTTTAATTTGATGTTTAGATTGCTACCTCTATTCAATTTTATTGTGACTGAATTCTTGAAATGGTTGTTGAAGTGATTGAAATTAAGGATTGTATGTAGTTTGGTTAATTAATGATTTTATGATTCTTGATTGCTGAGAATGTCTAATAACTTTGTCAATGTGAGAAATCAATTTTGAATCAAATCTAAAGTTCACACATTTTGCTAGTAACCCTTGGAAAAAATACGACTTGGGACTCGTTGCTACAACGTTTATCTTTATGTTAAATGAGTTTCAATTTTAATTAATTTGGAGTGCCTCGTGACATGCAAAAAGGCCGACACTAGTGTACTTAGGCAACATCCTGTCCACTTGGTCACTCAGGAGTAGTGATGACAGAGTGCACATTTGTCATAGCTCTACCCACTCGGTCTCACCATCGTGTGTGAGATAGCTGACTGCGTCAGGGGTGACCAGGGCATTTTGCATCATATGCATGGATTGCATTTATTGCTTGTGATTGCTACATTTTGGGTGTGTATTTTGGTGGTTGCATATGATTGACATACATACATGAGACATGAGGTATTTGGTCTGATGATCCTTATATCCGGATAGGAGGTCCTGGTGAGTACAACTTCTCCCCTTATGTAGTTTTTGTATTTCCTGTTATAGATCGGGAGACTGTACTTGTAAGGCTCCCTAAGCCCCAGTTGGGGAGGTTATTAAATAAAGTAGCAGAATGAGGTTTCATGGGCATAAACGGGAGGTTTAAATTACTGAATTTCCATAAAAAAGGGATAGTGGCGAGGTTAGAAGATGAATTGGTACAATAGGGTTAGAAGGATCAAAATGATAAGATTAAGAGGAAGTAAATAGGGGTTAAATAACTCAACTTACCTACGTTAACATCAACTAGGGGAAACAAATATAGATTAAATGGTTATACTTACCTAAATTGACACTCATTAGGGAAATAAATAAAGGTACATTAGCCACCCTCACCTAGGTTAATAACCTAAGCTATTGCCAACTTAATAACCCTAGGTATAAAGAGTCCTAATCTTCGCATCACCCGGTACCCCACGGTTCAACCCTTCCGTCTCCTCACGCGCCGTCACTTCCTCGGCGGAGCTACTTCTTCGGCTGTGGAAGCTGAGGGCGACGCTGGATTTGGAAGCCGATCGCCACCGTGAGGAGCAGATCGGACGGGGGAAATGAGCACGCGCAGTGGAAGTCGCAGGGGTCTCGGGGAGGACGGGGAAGCGCAAGAGCAGGCAAGTGTATCTACTATGAAAACTTGATATCTATGAGGTATGGAGGGGTGGAAAATCTAAGGAAGGTGAGGCTTGGTATGGGTACTGCATGGTTCTTGTTTGAAGACGTTCTGTTTGATTGGTTTTTCCATAGAGGTGTTCCGTTTTGCTTCCTAGATGACGTTTTCGAATGTTTTTCTTCTCTTGTGGAAGCTTCCGATTGGCCTTTCTTTGTAGATGTTTTGTATTGGCTCTTTCTTTGTAGAGATGTGTTTTGTTGGAAGTTTCGGCTGAATGTTTTGTTGGTTCGCATACGATTTCCGAAGTTTTTGCAGTGATTTCAGTTCGAAGAAGTTCGTATTCCACGGTATATCCTTCAGTATGTTTTGGCTAGTGTTCTATGAGTAGGGGATTGAGTTTGAATTCTGGATTTCAGCGATGAACATGGTTTAGTGGGTTGCGCGGAATCTGTTTGTCTAAATGCTAGTCCGAGATGCGGTTGTGAAATGAGTTTTCCATGGAGTTCTGGTTTTGGTTAGGGGCATTTTGTGAAGATTCTGAGTCGAACTTGTTGACTCCTTGAGAATTTTGCTTGAAATTGGGTAGTTCCACTTGTTACACTTACTATGTTATATGATAATTGCTTACAGTTATGATTCGAAGATATTTGTGAAGAACTTGCGGTGCTGTTGGTTCATTGATATAAGGTTATAGAAGGATTTTTGGTTGACTTATTTGCGGAGGTGTTTTTCGTGTTAATTAAGTGAATTAGTAGTTTTGTTAGCAAGTTTTCTTTTCTTGGAGACTTATATCCGTTGGGACTCTTTGTTGGGGTTACAGTTTGTTGCGATTACATAAAGCAAAATTGTTAATTTTGCAAATTTCATTTGGGAGATGAAGTTAACTGGCTGCTGGTAAATTGATAACCTCCATGGGTAGTGACTTATTTCGTAACTTATGCTTTTAGAATTGGTATTGTAAGCTTAGTGGTCAATTAATAGTTTGATGCAAATATTTTTCTTATCTGTTCTGTTCATAAACTTTTATAGGTTTCAATTAGCTTGAATACATATGGATATGGGAAATGGACAAGTTTACAGTTTACGGAATTCAATTAAATGAATTAATGATATGATGTGTTTATGAGTAGATTAAGTTTTTATGTGGCTATATAGTTGAATATGTGCATATGTGGTAGCAGTACGGGATGGGTGACCCGGGATGAGCTCCGGGGAGGGCCCATCCAAATATGACTGATACTGGAATTTATGTTAGCTTCGGCTATATGACTGCATGTCCTCTAGGAGGTTCCTCTAGGTTCATGGGACTGTTGACTGGCTCTAAATGTGGTTACCGGATATGTGAAATATTCATCTTATTTAGCTGTGTAGTAACTTTATTTACCACATCTTCCTTCACCGATATGAAATATTTTAGGTATGTTTCTATTGTTTAGTCTCCTATCTCTACTACATTATGGATGTCATGCTTTATCACATGAGATAATACTTGCTGGGTTGTAGACTCATGATACCTATATTTCAGGTGAGGATGTGTCTCCGGGCGCAATGGAAGGTCTACAGGCGGAGTAGGCGAGGAGACGAGATGGATGCATGACATTGTCCGGATATTAGGTGTGTTGAGCTTATGTTCCCCACGGGAAGGGTTTTGCCTTGGTGATGTCAATAGTAACGAGTTTCTTTGCTATACTTTGTGAGGAATGATGACTTTTACGTTTGATGGAATAATATTCTTTTGGGATTGGTATCATATTATAAGTGGATGTTAGTTTGTGCTTCGTAGATGGTGTAAAAAAAAAATATTGGTTTCAGGACGTTTCAGTTGGTATCAGAGCACACACTCCTAAGGGACATCATGCGCTAGCCTTCTCGTCAGGAACTCGACTACTTCAGCCAACAGTTTGTAAGATCTACATTTGTCACGCCCCAGAGGAGTCTCTGTCCGAAGAAATTTCGGCAGCATCTCCCCTGTACGGCGGACAATATGAAACTTTCTACATATCACATATACATCAGCCACAGACGGCTGGAATGATAACAATAAATAAAAACAAACACCACGCAGTTTATAAAGATATTCAGCCTCTGGCTGTCACAACCACGCAGTTAATAATAGTAATCAATAACAATAGGACTCTGACTCGAAATCCACCCTACTCCACTACACTCGTAAAGATCAAATCCAACGAACTCACCTCTTCTGCCGTCCAGGCAGGCACGTAGTAAAAAAAATGAAATCCAATATTATATCAAAATCCATCAAAAGGTGTCACTCCATACAATATTCATAGGAAAAATCCAAATACAATAGTAAAACAAAGTCTGATATAGAAAAAGGCCAAAATAAAACAAATAACGAACTAGTAGAGAACTGGCTCTACGTGCATATGGGGGGCCAGCGACTGGAACTCAACCTGAAAATATCAACAATGGAGGCGGGGTGAGTCCAACACTCAGCAGGTACAACTGATATGCATAATAAAACAAATAACAGACAACACTAATCATGCGTACAGTCTCCTGAATACGAGAAGGAATAAATGCAATTAGGAGATAACTGTACTAACCGGAATCAAGGTACAAAGGTAACAGGTCGTCAGATCGAAGAAATCATAATCCTGTATGCATGTCAATCAAATGCATCCATACAAATGCAGCATATAAGTGCAGCAATCACAACAATAAAATGCAATAAATGCATATGGTGACCTGCACTCGGACATCATCGCCCCGACAAGGACCGAGTGGACGGTATGTCGGAGTACTCCCTCCGCCCCAAATCATAAATGGGGAGCTCAATGCTCTCATCTCCAGGTACACAATGACGGGAGGATATCTCCGGCTACCACGCTGAGTCTCGACCAACGGAGCCAAACAGAGTCCACCTGCCGGCTACCACTGCTACACTAAATGCCAACGGAGCCAAACAGAGCGGAACTGACTGCCGGCTCACCTGACCAACAGAGCCAAACAGCAGAACCGCCACACTCCAGCCAGATATACAACTAATCCATGGGTGGTGTGTGCAGTACATGTAACTGGCGATGGGCTCAACCAAAGTGGAGCCGACAATCGCACAGCATGCAAACATGATGCATGATACTAAGCATGACAATCTCATGAATAGCATAACAAGATCCATACATAAATAGAAGGTGTACCACAAGTCAATGTATCAGATGGAAGGTACACAATCAGATAGAGTATCATATAAACCCTAGGTCCTGAACATAATGTATCACATGGTTGGGTCACTACCGAAAGTATGTATGGTCAGGTCAATAATAACATGCAGTGCATAATAAATAAACAAACAACATGTAACAGATCATGTAGTGACCAACCGAATCAAAAGGATAACACAATCATTGCTATATGTTAAACACTTTATTATGCATATCAAAAGACATAAGTCAAAGTACCCGCCTCCAATAAAGTGGTCCAATCCAATAATTGAGAAACACGTCTCGCGTCAAGGTCCTGTATATCACCAATATTTAGTTTAGCAAATTCTATCACGCATTAATTAGCTAAACTAAATCCTAATCGAATTAAGAAATTCCAAATTGGATCAACTCAACACAATCCTACAACCATGAAATCCACAGTTATACTCACAACAATGCATTTACCTCAATCCAAAACTCACCCAATTGCGTATGCCCGACTGTTGAGTCACTGCCGGAGACGCGTACCTTAGTGATATAATGACCGGAACTAGAAGTTACTGCTGCGGAAATAAACAGTGACAGAATCCACTGTGATCAGCCAACAACTCAACGCAACATCCCCAAATTATATTCACATACCTACTCAAACCTGCCTCTCCTAACCAGTGCCCCTCGTTCCCTCTCTGTCGGTGGCTGATGGAAGAAGAAGCCGGCAGTGGAGAAAAGAACCAGGGCACAGCGTCAACAATCAACCGATGGGGAAGAGGGCTCGGTAGAATCCTGCGACCACAGTGACCACAAACACAAGAAGCACCTCCGGCGATGAATGGTGGCAGTCGAGTGATGATAGCCGACGATCAAGAGGTAGAACAGTCGGTCGGCCCTTGCTTTGCCGGAAGAAAGGAAGAGAGGTGAAACAAAAAACTTGGTCGGCGCTAGGGCAGAAGAAGGAGAAGAGAAGAAGAGGGGAAATCAAGTTCGGCGAGGGAGAAAACGAGAAGATAAAGGGATTTGCCACAAACCCTAGGCCACGGCTGAGACGAGGGGAAACTATCGCGGCGACGGTTTGGAGAAGAAGACGGCGTCGGGTGAGGAAATAGGGAACGGGCACGCGAGAAAGGAACTGGCACAGTAGAGGATCGTAGGAAAAAGGAATAAATAAAAAGAAAAGAAAATTTAAAAGAAAATCATGCATTTCCTCATTTAAATAGGGAAGCCCAAACAGGCTTTTCCCGGACCCCGTTTTCATCCCCGTTAACTCGTCCTAAAAGTTCAAGAAAAATTTCCAAAAATTCCGGAAAATTCCCTTATTAATATTCGCCTATTTTCCCGGTATTTTACATTCTCCCCCACTAATAAAAATTTGGTCCCCAAATTTCGTTATCTACCATCAGCAAGTACTAACAATAGGTAAAGCATATAAATGCTGAACGGTAAATAAATCACATACCTCAAGCGAAAAGATGGGGGTATCGAATTCGGATCGTATCCTCGAGCTCCCAAGTAGCCTCCTCATCTGAATGATGCTGCCATCCGACTTTGACCAGCCGGATAGTCTTGTTCCGTAACTGACGCTCTTTCCGGTCGAGAATCCGTACCGGAACCTCCTCATATGTAATGTCAGGCTGAACTGGAACTGGAATATCTGCCAGCACATGCGTCGGGTCGGGCACGTATCTCCTCAGCATAGATACGTGAAATACATCGTGGACGCCTGACAAGGACGGTGGTAGTGCCAGTCGGTAAGCTACTGCTCCGATCCTCTCCAAGATCTCGAAAGGACCAATGTACCGCGGAGCTAGCTTACCTCTGATGCCAAATCTCTTCACCCCTTTCGTGGGTGAAACTCGCAGAAATACATGGTCACCAACAGAGAACTCTAGTGGTCTGCGTCTCCGATCAGCGTAACTCTTCTGACGGTCCTGCGCCTCTGACATCCTCCGTCTGATAGTACGGACCAACTCTGCATCCTGCTGAACTCTCTGAGGTCCCAACAACTGAGCCTCTCCAACCTCATCCCAGAGGACGGGTGTCCGACAAGGTCTACCATACAACGCCTCAAACGGTGCCATCTGGATAGCCGAATGAAAGCTGTTGTTGTAAGCAAACTCTACTAACGGCAGATGGTCCTCCCAACTGCCTCCAAAATCCATAACACATGATCTCAGCAAGTCCTCAAGAGTCTGAATAGTCCGCTCTGACTGTCCATCTGTCTGTGGATGGAAAGCTGTACTAAGTCGGAGCTGTGTGCCCAAGGCCTGCTGCAGACTCTGCCAGAAACGAGACGTAAACCGTGGATCTCTATCCGAAATAATACTCAACGGAACACCATGTAGTCTGATGATCTCCCGACTATACAGATCTGCCAATCGATCCAGGGAATCAGTCCTCCGGATCGCTAAGAAATGCGCGGATTTGGTTAATCGATCAACGATTACCCAAATCGCGTCATGGCCTCGTCGTGTCCTCGGCAATCCTACCACAAAGTCCATGGTAATGTGATCCCACTTCCACTCAGGAATAGGAATCCGCTGAAGTAATCCTGCAGGTCTCTGGTGTTCAGCCTTCACCTGCTGACAGACAAGACATCTAGCTACGAAATCCGCGATGTCTTTCTTCATACCGTTCCACCAGTAGGAACGTCTCAAATCTCGATACATACGGGTTCCGCCTGGATGGATCGCAAATCGAGAACGGTGAGCCTCCTGAAGTAGCTCCTGTAAGACCGGATGAGACTGAGGTACGCATAATCTGCCTCGGAAGTATATAACACCCTCCTCGTCTCGTGTGAACTCGGTCTACTGCCCGGAAGCTATCTGACTGCCAATGAACTGACAATGCTGATCACCAGCCTGAGCCTCTCGGATCTTCGTCCCGATCGACGACCGAGCAACCATGGTAACCAGAATACCCTGCTATGTCTGTCTCTGCTCCTCAAGGTCTAACTCGGAGAAACTCTGAATCAAGTGCGTGACTAAAGTTCAGTGGCAAGCCAAAGTCCCTCTGGACTTCCGACTAAGTGTATCGGCAACCACATTAGCTTTTCCCGGGTGGTAGCTAATAGTACAATCGTAGTCCTTCAGGAACTCCATCCATCTCCTCTGTCGGAGATTAAGCTCCTTCTGAGTGAAAATGTATTTGAGACTCTTATGATCAGTGAGAATCTCAAATGTAATACCATAAAAATGATGTCGCCATAGCTTCAGAGCAAAATGATGGCGGCTAACTCCAAGTCATGAACTGGGTAGTTCTTCTCATGCTCCTTCAATGACGAGAAGCATAAGAGACTACTCTCCGTGCTGCATCGAAACAGTCCCAAACCCTGAAGAGACGCGTCGGTGTAAAGTACAAACCCATCCTCTCGAAGGTAAAACCAAAACTGAGCCGACACTAATCTCCGCTTCAGCTCACGAAGATGGTCTCAATCTTCGGTCCACGTAAACTTCACGCCTTTCCTGGTAAGGCGTGTCAGCGACATAGCAATACGCGAGAAACCCTCGACAAAACGCCGGTAATATCCGCCAATCGCTAAAATCGGATCTCTCGAATCGACTTGCCGCTCCCAACTGGTGACAGCCTCGATCTTCTGAGGATCAACTGAAATACCTCTACTAGAAACCATGTGTCCCAGAAAACCGACTGAGGATAGCCAGAACGTACACTTGCTGAACTTCGCGTACAGCTGATGCCGTCGAAGAATCTCCAAGACTATGCGAAGATGCTGTGCATGCTCCTCCTCGGAACGAGAATAGACCAATATGTCATTAATGAAAACGATAACAAACTGATCCAGATACTCCAGAAAGATGCGGTTCATCAAGTCCATAAACACCGCTGGAGCATTGGTAAGCCCAAATGGCATTACCAAAAACTCATAATGGCCGTATCGAGTACGGAAAGCTGTCTTCTGAGTATCTGAGTCTCTGACTCTCAGCTGATGATATCCGGATCGCAGATCAATCTTAGAATACACTGATGTACCTCTGAGCTGATCAAACAAATCCTCGATCCGTGGTAAATGATATTTATTTCTGACGGTCACTGCATTCAGCTGTCTGTAGTCAATACATAACTTCATGGTGCCATCCTTTTTCTTGACAAATAGAACTGGAGAACCCCATGGGGAAACACTAGGGCGAATGAATCCCCTATCTAAAAGCTCCTGGAGTTGAACCTTCAGCTCGTTCAACTCTTTTGGTGCCATGTGATAAGGAGCTTTAGATGTCGGTGCGGTTCCCGGAATTAACTCAATAGCGAACTCCACTGGCCTTCTGGGAGGCAAACCTGGCAGCTCCTCTGGAAATACATCTAGGTACTCCCGGACTACAGGAACGTCGGAGAGCTGCGAACTGCTGCTGTCCTCAGTACTGATCAAAGATAACAGAAAACCCTGACAGCCATGTGACAGCAACCTCTGAGCCTGTAACGCTGAAATGATCGATAAGCCGTCGTCTCTGATGCCAGTGAAATCCCACGAGGGTTGGTTCGGAGGCCGAAAAGTGACCACCCTCGTCTGGCAATCAACTGTGGCATGATATGCTGACAAACAGTCCATGCCAAGAATAATATCAAAATCGACCATTTCTAATACTAAAAGATCCACTGTAAGTATTAGGTTGCCAAAATCTAACGGGCAACCTCAGACCTCCTGGGTGACATCCAATGAATCACCGGACGGTAGTGAGACGGTCAATCGCTGGGGTCTGCAAGTGGGTAATCTACCAACCTCCCGCATAAAAGTGCGAGATATAAAAATGAATGCGAGTTACCAGTATCTATCAGTATATCTGCAGATAAGGCATAAATAGAAATCATACCGCGGAAAACGGATCCGTCGGCTCGTTGCGCATCCTCTCGGGTCATCGCATGAACACGTCCAGTCTCTGGCGGAGGAGGAGGAGGTAACACTGCCAGCGGCTGCTGCGGCTGTGCAGAGGTCTGCCACTGAGGCGGTGCAGGATACTGCGCCATAGAAGACTGGGAGGATGGTGATTGATACTGGGCAGCTGGTTGGGACTGAGGCTGGTACTGGCCTATAGGCTGAGGCTGCATCTGATACTGCCCCTGCGTCGGATAATAAAGCCCCGGAACAGAACCCTGGGGTGCTATGGAAGCACTGGAGTACTCCTGTCCAAGCATGCCAAATGTCGCTGCTGCATGTGAAGCACTAGGCTGCTGGCCAGGCAAAGGTTGGGCTCTACGCCCTCCTCGATAAGTACCGGACTGACTGGACTGTCCTCCATGATCCGTCCCTCCGGAAGTCATATGCTGAGTCTTCTGCGGACAATCTCGGCTCTGGTGTCCAGGCAGTTTGCAATGAAAGCAAACCGACTGTCCCAGAGAGCAAGCTGAGATGATATGATCTCTGGACCCACATCTGAAACAACGAATGTCGCTGGCGGGTTGTTTCCGGTTCTGCTGGGAAGACCGGGAACGTCCAGAAGAAGACTGTCCTGATTTCTGGGGTTTACGTGATCCCCCAGATATACCCTGATCTGACCGACTACGCCTGCTCTGCTGTGGTGTAGCCTGAGGCTGCTGGATCTGTCCAGATGTCTGACTCGGCTGCTTCCTTTTCCTATCCGGAAAAACTCTCTGCTGAGCTGACTCAATAATGAGGGCTCTGTCCAACATCTCCGCATAAGATGTGATACCAAGACCGACAAGTCTTAGTTGCAAATGTCCATCCAGTCCCTGAATGAACTGCTGCATACGTGAACTGTCCTCAGCAACTAGCTCTGGACAAAACCTGGCCAATCTGTCAAACTCTGCATTATACTCAGTCACTGTCCGATTATTCTGTCGCAAACTCAGGAAATCCTGCCGGCGAGCCATCTGATAAGCTCGTGGAAAGAAACGGCTCTCAAAAGCCTCTCTGAATCTGGCCCAAGTGATGTTCTGCTCACCGATGATGGAACGATGGGTGAGCCACCATGTATCAGCAGCGTCTCGTAAGTGAAAAGCAGCTAGCTCTGCTTTCTCCCACTCGGAGCAAGCCATATAGAAAAAGGTACGCTCCATCGTCTCAATCCAAGACAAGGCCACACTCGGATCTCTGTCTCCTCGGAAAAGTGTGAATCGACTCTTCATCGATTCTGCCAACACTGGAATCCTGGCTCGTGCCGCGGCAATGCCAGTGAGGTGTGTCGGAACGGCTGTCGGAACTGGCGGAAACACTGGAGCTGGTGCTACAGGTGGTACTGGTGCATAAACCGGAGGAGGTACTCCCGGGGCTGCTGGGTAAACAGGAGCATATGCTGTCGGTGGCACTGTAGGGTGAACATAGGTGGTCGCGGCTGGAGGTACAGTAGGCACTGGTACCGGATGTGAATCAACCGGTATCCCTAATGCCGGAGCTGCTGGGTACACGATAGGTACTGGGGGCACAGGCGCCGCTGATGCCGGGTACACTGTAGGCCCAGGTGGTGGTGGTGCCGAGTACGCAATAGACTGAGCTGGAGCTGGTGTCGGATATGCTAATGGTATCCCTGGTGGTACCGGGAATACAGGAGCAGTGGATACTGTCGGTGCAGCTGAGGTAGGCACCTCTAAGGGAGCCATCGGAGTCTGAAGGCCCGCCGCACTCGCAGTATGCTGAGTCTGTCCCTGACCGACAGGCTCAACCTCGGTAGGCATCTCTGGTATATCCAAAGATCCTGCAGTCCTCGCACGTGCTCGTCCAGCACCACGTCTCGCAGCAATACGCGTAGATCGCCTCATATCTGTTAAATTATATTACAGATATTACTACAGGTATAAACAATTACCAAAATGACACCATACCTAATTGCTGTCTGGAGATGTTCCGTCACTGTCCAGCCCCCAAATTGACCTCAGAATTCCGTACGAGAAAAACAACACTGGAAATCCATATAAATCAATAACGGAAATCCATAACAAAATAGAAACGGAAAAATCCGTACAACCCAAAATTAACTGCCCAGACTAATCTGTCTCGCAACAAGTGCTAGTATAAAAATGTCCAAAATACCAAACGCAGGTATCACACCCTGCTCTGATACCAATGAATTGGTATCAGATAAATCCCGAAAATCCAACACACGGAAATCAAATAAATATCGCCAAACTTTGGCGAGCTGATACCCAATAAACTGATATCAGATTATTCAAAGTATCCATAATACGAAAACAAAGATCGTATAAATCTAGAACACACAGCAAGTATCGTATACCTGCTCTGATACCACTAAATTGTCACGCCCCAGAGGAGTCTCTATCCGAAGAAATTTCGGCAGCATCTCCCCTGTACGGCGGACAATATGAAACTTTCTACATATCACATATACATCAGCCACAGGCGGCTAGAATGATAACAATAAATAAAAACAAACACCACGCAGTTTATAAAGATATTCAGCCTCTAGCTGTCACAACCACGCAGTTAATAATAGTAATCAATAACAATAGGACTCTGACTCGAAATCCACCCTACTCCACTACACTCGTAAAGCTCAAATCCAACGAACTCACCTCTTCTGCCGTCCAGGCAGGCATGTAGTAAAAAAAATGAAATCCAATATCATATCAAAATCCATCAAAAGGTGTCACTCCATACAATATTCATAGGAAAAATCCAAAGACAATACTAAAACAAAGTCTGATATAGAAAAAGGCCAAAATAAAACAAATAACGAACTAGTAGAGAACTGGCGCTACGTGCATATGGGGGGCCAGCGACTGGAACTGCTCCGGACAGCCTCGAGGCGGGGTGAGTCCAACACTCAGCAGGTACAACTGATATGCATAATAAAACAAATAACATACAACACTAATCATGCGTACAGTCTCCTGAATACGAGAAGGAATAAATGCAACTGAAAAGAAATCAGGAGATAACTGTACTAACCGGAATCAAGGTACAAAGGTAACAGGTCGTCGGACGGAAGAAATCATAATCCTGTATGCATGTCAATCAAATGTATCCATGCAAATGCAGCATATAAGTGCAACAATCACAACAATAAAATGCAATAAATGCATATGGTGACCGTGCACTCGGACATCACTGCTCCTGACAGTGACTGAGTGGACGGAATGCTGTCGGAGTACTCCTGTCCTCTGGCCCCAAATCATAAATGGGGGAGCTCAATGCTCTCATCTCCCGGTACACAACGACGGGGAGGAAAAATCTCTGCCGGCTACCACGCTGAGTCTCCTGACCAACGGAGCCAAACAGAGTCCACCATCTGCCGGCTACCACGCTGCTACACTAAATGCCAACGGAGCCAAACAGAGCGGAACTGACTGCCGGCTACCACGCTGAGTCACCTGACCAACAGAGCCAAACAGCAGAACCGCCACACTCCAGCCAGATATACAACTAATCCATGGGTGGTGTGTGCAGTACATGTAACTGGCGATGGGCTCAACCAAAGTGGAGCCGACAATCGCACAGCATGCAAACATGATGCATGATACTAAGCATGGCAATCTCATGAATAGCATAACAAGATCCATACATAAATAGAAGGTGTACCACAAGTCAATGTATCAGATGGAAGGTACACAATCAGATAGGGTATCATATAAACCCTAGGTCCTGAACATGATGTATCACATGGTTGGGCCACTACCGAAAGTATGTATGGTCAGGTCAATAATAACATGCAGTGCATAATAAATAAACAAACAACATGTAACAGATCATGTAGTGACCAACCGAATCAAAAGGATAACACAATCCTTGCTATATGTTAAACACTTTATTATGCATATCAAAAGACATAAGTCAAAGTACCCGCCTCCAATAAAGTGGTCCAATCCAATAATTGAGAAACACGTCTCGCGTCAAGGTCCTGTATATCACCAATATTTAGTTTAGCAAATTCTATCACGCATTAATTAGCTAAACTAAATCCTAATCGAATTAAGAAATTCCAAATTGAATCAACTCAACACAATCCTACAACCATGAAATCCACAGTTATACTCACAACAATGCATTTACCTCAATCCAAAACTCACCCAATTGCGTATGCCTGACTGTTGAGTCACTGTCGGAGACGCGTACCTTAGTGATATAATGACCGGAACTAGAAGTTACTGCTGCGGAAATAAACAGTGACAGAATCCACTGTGATCAGCCAACAATCTCAACGCAACATCCCCAAATTATATTCACATACCTACTCAAACCTGCCTCTCCTAACCAGTGCCCCTCGTTCCCTCTCTGTCGGTGGCTGATGGAAGAAGAAGCCGGCAGTGGAGAAAAGAACCAGGGCACAGCGTCAACAATCAACCGATGGGGAAGAGGGCTCGGTAGAATCCTGCGACCACAGTGACCACAAACACAAGAAGCACCTCCGGCGATGAATGGTGGCAGTCGAGTGATGATAGCCGACGATCAAGAGGTAGAACAGTCGGTCGGCCCTTGCTTTGCCGGAAGAAAGGAAGAGAGGTGAAACAAAAAACTTGGTCGGCGCTAGGGCAGAAGAAGGAGAAGAGAAGAAGAGGGGAAATCAGGTTCGGCGAGGGAGAAAACGAGAAGATAAAGGGATTTGCCACAAACCCTAGGCCACGGCTGAGACGAGGGGAAACTATCGCGGCGACGGTTTGGGAAGTACGGCAAGGCTAGGGCAGAGGAAGCAGACCTCGCAGTAGAGGATCGTAGGAAAAAGGAATAAATAAAAAGAAAAGAAAATTTAAAAGAAAATCATGCATTTCCTCATTTAAATAGGGAAGCCCAAACAAGCTTTTCCCGGACCCCGTTTTCATCCCCGTTAACTCGTCCGTACGAGTTCCGAAGAATTCCCGAAAAATTTCCAAAAATTCCGGAAAATTCCCTTATTAATATTCGCCTATTTTCCCGTTATTTTACAACATTATTTTAATTCTGTATTTAATGCGATAACTTAGTCATACTATGATTGTTATACTGATTTGTAATTATGGGTTATGAATGAAATTAAATCGGAAATTGTACAGGATATGGCTGGTAGAAGGAACAACAATAACGGAAAGTTGGGCGGTCAAAACAACCAGTTTCTAGAAGGACTTACTGCACTTCTACATGAGCAGTACCGCATTCATGGGGAACAGATTCAACAAATACTGCAGGCTAGGGAGCAGGGGAGCACCCCCAGACGTTCTACACCTAGTACGCAACCGGTCTACAAGCAGTTTCGGGAGCTTGGACCGACGGAGTTTAAAGGCACCACAGACCCAATCGCGGCAGAGGGATGGATACGGTCTCTGGAAATGATATTTGACTTCATGGAGCTCACAGATGCGGACAAGGTTAGGTGTGCGATATTCATGCTCCGGGATGATGCTCGGGTATGGTGGGAGGGTGTGCGGCTGACTGTAGATCTGACTCTTTTGACTTGGGCTGATTTTAAGGAGGTATTCTATGGGAAGTATTTCACAGTTGACAACCGGACACGACTGGCACGGGAATTCTTGGAGCTTCGTCAGGGAGATATGACGGTGGCAGAGTATGTCAGGAGGTTCGAGAGAGGACGCTATTTCGTACCTATGATTACCAGTCAACCAGTCGAAGAATTGAAGCACTTCACCGAAGGGTTGAGGCCGGCTATTCGCCATGACGTCAGGCTGAGTCGGGTCACCACATTCAGAGAGGCAGTTGACCAAGCACTGATGTCCGAAAGAGACAGAAATTACATGGTCAAGGAAGCTCAGAACAAGAGATTGAGTTATCAGGGACGGGATCAGCAGGAGCCGGGAAAGAAGAGGTCAGTTCCGGGTCAGAATCCAGGAAAGCAGTCGTTTAAGCAGGCGCAGTCGCGGCAGCAAATTCAGAAGACACAAGCAACTGAAGGCACTGGTGTCAGGGCTGAAAACAAGGTTCGCTGTTCCAAATGCGAGAAGATTCACGCTGGGCAGTGTTTGACGGGTACAGATGCTTGCTATATGTGTAAGAAGTCAGGACACTTCGCAAGAGAATGTCCACTGCTCAAGGAGCCAACCAAGGGGAGAGTATTTGCGATGACTCAAGAGCAGGTGGACCTGGACACAGCTATTATCACAGGTATGATTTATATCGCCAATATTCCAGCCCGTGTATTAATAGATTCCGGAGCTACACATTCCTTTATATCTGAGGCTTACCTCACCAAACTGGGCATTATACCTGAACGAATGGTTGCGGAATATAGTGTTTCATTACCGTCAGGGGAGGAATTGCATAGCAACAGGATGGTAAAGAACTGTCAGATGATGATGCAAGATCATATGGTGGGCGCGAGGTTCATTGTGTTGGAAATAACAGAGTTTGATGTGATCCTTGGCATGGACTGGCTAGTTCAGCACGATGCAATCATCGATTGTAAACAGCGGACGGTTAAGTCGAAGCTATCAAATGAAAAACTCCTCATTTTTCAAGCAGCTTCACAGATAGCTGTACCCCACATGATCTCCATGTGCAAAGCTCGACAAATGCTAAACAAGGGATGTGAGGGGCTCTTAGTTCGCATCTCGGTTAAGTCGGGGACACAACGACCAAGTTTGGAGGAAGTGGAAATAGCCCGAGACTTCTCAGAGGTGTTTCCAGAGGATGTTACAGGTCTACCCCCGACTCGGGAGGTGGAATTCAGAATAGAACTAGTACCGGGGACTACGCCGGTGTCAAAAGCACCCTACCGGTTGGCGCCTACCGAAATGAAAGAGTTGAAGGGGCAGTTGCAGGAATTGCTGGACAAGGGTTTTATACGACCAAGCGTGTCACCATGGGGAGCCCCGGTGTTATTCGTACGCAAGAAAGATGGGACCATGCGACTGTTCATCGATTACCGGGAGCTGAATCCGGTGACAATCAAGAACAAGTACCCATTGCCCAGGATCGATGACCTGTTCGACCAATTACAAGGAGCAACAGTGTTTTCAAAAATTGATTTGCGATCAGGGTATCATCAGATGAAGGTGAAGGAGGAAGATGTGCACAAAACAGCATTCAGAACCCGATACGGGCATTATGAGTTCCTGGTTATGCCATTCGGACTCACAAATGCCCCAGCGGCATTTATGGACTTGATGAATCGGGTATTTCACTCTTACTTGGACCAGTTTGTTATTGTCTTCATTGACGATATATTAATTTACTCTCGAAATTGCCAAGAACATCGTCTGCATTTAACCACGGTGCTACAGACGTTGAAGGAACATCGGTTGTATGCCAAATTTAGCAAGTGTGACTTTTGGCTGAATCAGATTCCATTTCTAGGGCACATTGGCTCAGGGAATGGGATAGAAGTGGATCCGGCCAAAGTGGAGGCAATCCGGAATTGGGATACGCCAAAGAATGCTTCTGAGATACGGAGTTTCTTGGGGTTGGCAGGGTACTATCGAAGGTTTATCCAAAATTTTGCCCAGATTGCCTTGCCGCTGACCTCGCTGACTAAGAAGGGGGTAAGATATGAATGGACAGATCGGTGCAAGAAAAGCTTTGAGGAGTTGAAAGGAAGATTGATGATGTCACCAGTGCTTACGATCCCGGATGGTTCTGGACGGTTTGTGGTGTACACTGACGCCTCCAAAACTGGACTAGGAGCTGTGCTAATGCAGAACGGGAAGGTCATTGCGTATGCCTCACGTCAGTTGAAGGTACACGAGCAAAACTATCCCACCCATGATTTAGAGCTAGCGGCGGTTATATTTGCTCTAAAGATCTGGAGGCACTACCTTTACGGGGAAGGATGTGAGATCTACACAGACCACAAAAGTTTGAAATATTTCTTCACACAGAAGGAATTAAATATGAGACAGAGACGGTGGCTGGAGTTAGTGAAGGATTACGACTGTAACATCAACTATCATCCGGGTAAGGCTAACGTGGTAGCTGATGCTTTGAGCCGCAAATCCGCTACGTTGTCGCAACTAACCAGCCCTCAACAGTTGATATCGGAATTCCAACGATTGGATTTGGAGGTAGTAGCGCCAAGGGATCATCTTAAATTGTCAGCATTGGTCGTAAAGTCAAATTTACTAGATCAGATCCGGGAAGGACAGATGGTGGATCAACAGTTAACAGAATGGAAGCGGAAAGATGAAGAAAAAGGGCAAGCTATTTACTCTACTGTGGGTGGAGTCGTGCGATACAAGGATCGCATCTGGGTACCTAAGACGGGTACACTTCGAGAGGATCTCATGAAGGAAGCGCATAACACCCCATATTCCACACATCCTGGGAGCACAAAAATGTACAGGGATATGAAGTTATTGTATTGGTGGCCAGGTATGAAAAAGGACATAGTCAAGGTAGTGCATGAATGCCTCACATGTCAACAAGTAAAGACTGAGCATCAAAGACCAGCAGGATTGCTGGAGCCACTTCCGATCCCTGTCTGGAAGTGGGAAGAAGTTGCCATGGATTTTGTGGTGGGTCTACCAACCACTCCTAAGGGATCAAACGCTGTATGGGTTATTGTGGACCGATTGACCAAGTCGGCACATTTCCTACCGGTAAAAACCACCTTCACGATGACGCAGTATGCAGAGCTATACATAAGAGAAGTAGTACGGCTACATGGGATCCCAGTTCAAATTGTGTCAGACAGAGTTCCAAAATTTACCTCGGGATTCTGGGAAAGTCTACATAGGGGAATGGGTACCAGGCTGACATTTAGTACCACCTTCCATCCTCAGATGGATGGTCAGTCTGAACGGGTGATTCAGATTTTGGAGGACCTGCTACGAGCATGTATGATGGACTTCAAGGGAAATTGGGAGTCAAAGCTTCCTCTGATAGAATTCACTTATAATAATAGTTATCAGGCAACCATAGGTATGGCTCCATATGAGGCGTTGTATGGAAGGAAGTGCAGAACACCGTTATATTGGGATGAGGTCGGCGAGAGGACAGTTCTGGGCCCAGACATAGTGACCCAAACAGTGGAGTTAGTGGAGAAGATTCGGAATAGAATGCAAGCAGCGCAAAGTCGTCAAAAGAATTATGCTGATCAGCGACGAAGAGATTTGGAATTTTCAGTTGGAGATCATGTATTTCTTAAAGTCTCACCAATGAAAGGGGTACTGAGGTTCAGAAAGAAAGGGAAGCTCAATCCAAGGTATATTGGGCCATTTGAGATTCTGGACAGGATTGGAACACGAGCTTATAGGGTTGCCCTACCACCAAATCTGTCCGGGGTACACAACGTGTTCCATGTATCTATGCTCAGACAATACATACCTAACCCCTCTCATGTGATCGGACATGACACTACAACAAAATCGCTCATAGACACCAGTGGAACAACAACGGTTTTAGGTTAAAACCGATGTCTTTGAGTATTTTACATCGGTTTTTCTAAAAACCGGTGTCTATGAGCGCAGATTTTAGCTCATAGACATCGGTTTTTTAGGCGATGTCTATGAGCGCCCCTTTTTTCGTTAATAGACATCGATTTTAACATCGGTTTTTAAAATCCGATGTTAATGAACCCAAATAAAATATTTTAATTTTCCCCACAAGCCAAAATCTGCCTAAGTGTTTTCCCTCCAAACCTAAATCTTTATCCCGCCCCTTCCTCCGCGCGACCATCTCTCTCGCGATAACCTAAACAGAAACCTAAACCTCCGACCATCCGACCATCCGACCATCTCTCTCAGCCTAAACCTAAACCTCCGACCATCTCTCTCAGCCTCATCTCCCTCTTCCCCTTCTTGAATCTCTTCCCCTTCTTGGATCGACGCCCTTCCTCTCCCGATTAGGATCAAAACCACCTGCTTCGATCCTAAGCAAAATCGTAGTTCCATTCTGCCTCCTCGTTCGATCCTCTCTTCCTCCTCCTCCTTCCTCTCTTCGCTCTTCCCGGTTAAGATAGGGGCCGACAAGATCCGAACAGCTAGAGGACGCCCACGACCACCATGGCACGGTTGGTCGGCAACATGAGGGAATCCGAAGGAAGAGAGAACAACACCGAGATCTCTGATCTTGTGTAAAGGGGTCTCCTTCTTCTGAAGCAAAGAGATCGAGTGCAGTACAAGAATAACGAAGTATGTCTGCCTGTTAAAACCCTAAAATTGTAACACCCCTAGAAAGCCTAGATAAGAAAGTAAGGATAATGAGAGTTTGAAGGTAGTGAAAAGAAGGTGTAAATATTCTAAGTTGAATATTAAGATGGGAAGGATTTAGATGATTAAAACTTTATGAAAGAAAATAAAGTTGAGAATATAAATCATCTATATTTATAATACATGGAATTAATGTAAACAAAAGGAAGGAATATGAGATAATATATATGTGTATGAAATATTTATGCATAATGCATAATATGGTGATATATGAATTATTATGTACAAAAGAATATCAATAATATGTTAGAAGAGAAATAGGATTGAACCTTGGACCTCTTGTAAGGAACATGTATAGGATATCAAAGGATAGGAGAATTATTGATAAGGAGAGAAAGGACTAAGTAGTTAAGAATAAGAAAGGATTCTTTTACTTAAAAGGAAAAGGAAGTAAAAAGAAGTAAAATATACATAACCAAGTTTTGATCCTTGGTTCTCTTGTGGATACATGCATATGTTAACCAAGTGTGATAGGAGAGGATATTGTAAGAGGAGAGATAGGAATTTTAATTAAAGGAAAGAAAGAGAGAAATTAAAGGAAAGAAAAGAGAGAACTCAAGAAGCATTTCTCTAGAATATTCTTATCATTAAAGAGGAGAAATAAATAAGGAGGATGAATCAAGTCAAGTTTTCCTCCCTCATTTTAGTATAAATAGGCATGGAGGGTGGCTTCATCCTCAACTCACTCTCCTCCTCTTCTCCTAGAGGTGCCGAGACACTCCCTCTTTTCTTTCTTTCTTTTGTTGCCGAGCAACACAAGAGGAAGAAGCCTCCTCTTCTTCCTCCTCCTCTCCACCAAAAGACCTAGCCACTTCTTCCTCCATTGGTGCCGAGCAAAGCAAGCAAGGAAGAAAGGTCCACAAGCAAGTTCTCAACTCTAGGAAACTTAAGCAAAGAAGGTAAGCTTCCTCACCTATGGTACAAGGCTTTTATGTGATTTTCGGATTTATAAGGATTAGAAAACCTAGGAAAGAATTTAAGAAAATTCGGCTAAAGAAAAGGTTTTCAAATCTAAGATGATTTAAACAAGACCTCATTTCATGATAAGATTTTCTATGCTATGTAGAAGGATTCTTTTCCATGATTTTATACTGATATGATGTATGATCAGAGGAGTATCTAACCCTAGGATTTAACCAAAAATATTTTAAAGAGGCTAGGAAGATTATTGTCTAACCAAACTAGTGCAAGGTTCCTTCTATGAAATGCTAAGGACCTTTCTATAGTTTTCTTGCTTGGAAATTAATTGGAACCAAAAGAAAACTCACTTGTATGCTTCGGACCAGAAAGGTTAAGGGTTAGAAAGACCTTCAAAAAAAAATTTAAATAAACATGCTCCTATGATAGGATATAAAGTTTCTTAAAGGGTGTTCACATTGCTAGAAACTCATGAACTCTTTTTAGGGTTTTCGGCCATGATAAAAGGGATAGCTTAGATTAGCCTAAACAAAAATATTAATATGCTCAAGACCTCTGTGATATTATGATATGAAAGTTGATTAATGCTCTCATGTTTAATTGGAATGTAGAAAATTAGTTACATGATATAAGACATGTAAGATCACAAGAGTCCTAGCTTGTTTATGATCCAATTTTGTGTATGATGTTCTTAGTAACTTTTGCCATGATATTTACTTAGGCTTTCCATGCTTTAGGCCACTTAAGAAACCTAGCTTAAGGACTGGTAGGTTTCGGCCATGAAGGAAAATAAAAGAAAAAGGGAAAGAAACCTAGGAAATGCTATACATAATGAGAAGAAATGAAATTATGTTATGTAATATGTCATGATATGTTATAGCATAGGAAATGCTATACATAATGAGAAGAAATGAAATTATGTTATGTAATATGCTATGATATGTTATAGCATAGGAAATGCTATACATAATGAGAAGAAATGAAATTATGTTATGTAATATGCCATGATATGTTATAGCATAGGAAATGCTATACATAATGAGAAGAAATGAAATTATGTTACGTAATATGCCATGATATGTTATAGCATAGGAAATGCTATACATAATGAAAAGAAATGAAATTATGTTACGTAATGTGCCATGATATGTTATAGCATAGGAAATGCTATACATAATGAGAAGAAATGAAATTATGTTACGTAATGATATGTTATAGCATAGGAAATGCTATACATAATGAAAAAAAATGAAAAAGGAAATGCATGAAAGATTGTTAGGGACATGATATGATAGTTATGCATGATAAGTTATTTTTTTTGTATGGTTTGTACCAAGGGTGGGCTCCGTAAACGCCCCGGGCTCGATGGAGTAAGACTCGGGCCTCGTCAGTAATGGGCCTCTGAATGCCCTAGGTCGATGGAGTAAGACTCGGGCCTAGTATGTATGCATGGTAGGGTTCAAGACTTGCTACCTTGGACCTACCTATGAAGCGCACGCATTATGTATGTGGTACAAACCGGGATCCCCTCTAATGATGATATTAATTTCAAGTACTTAGAAGTATAAGTTTTCAAATTCATGATGCATTGCCTACATATGTGCTTGAATTATCTGATGATTAGATATAATGTCATGTGATATTATGATATGAATATGAATATGATACCCTTGTATGTCGTATGCTTATGATACCTCGCATGATATTGATATGCAATGATATGAATTCGGTTTTAGTGAGTAGGAAAGGAACTTACTGAGCCATGAGTGCTCATAGCTTACTTTCCTTGTACCGCAGATATGGGGGACGGATATTCGGAACGACGGAGCAGCAGGAGGAGCAGATAGTGATGTGTGTGGTGGTGGCTCGGCAAGAACGATTCGGACAAATTAGTATTTTTAGTTATATGATCAATATATGCACATTCGAACTAATCAGAATATGTGATATCATGCTTATTTAAATAAAAGGAATGATTTAAAATTTTCCGCTGTTATAGTATAACTAAAGCATGTACGTAAGTAGTATAAGATCGTAGCGCCGCCCTTGGGTAAGAAGGGTGGGCGTTTTTACAGGTGGTATCAGAGCGAAGTTTTGCCAGCTTACTACACACACATCAAGCTCCTTCCTGTCGCTCCAAGTAAGTACAGTTGCTTAATTTATTTATATGCAAAAATTAGTACGATACTCTAGGATACATGAATAATAGCCTAGGAAGGATACCTTAAGCTATACCCTAGAGAAGGGTGCATGATGACAAGTATGTGTTAAAAATAGTACTATCCCGGTTCTGAGATTCTGGTTAAATATGACTTAAAAGGTTAGATGGTACTATCCATATCACCAAGGTGCACCTTCCTTTTCGGAAGCCCAAACTTAAGAACTCCTAAGTTAAGCGTGCTTGGCTTGGAGAAATCTTAGGATGGGTGACCTCCTGGGAAGTTTCCCAGGGTGTGTGCAGTGAGGACAAAGCACGCTGAAAGGACCTTCGGTGATTTGTGGAGCTAGTCGTCAACCCGATGGACAATTATGGGTAGTGTTCCCGGTTCGGTCTGGGTGGGGCCGCCCGGGCTGGGGCGTTACAGATGGTATCAGAGCGACCTTGCGACCGTGAGTGCGCCTGTGGTAGGAGCACCCAGGGCACCACCTAGCGAGGGAGATTCTGGGATTTGTTTGTGGTGTGATTTGTGGTTACACAACGAGGACGTTGTGTCTTTAAGTGGGGGTGATTATAATACCTCGGTTCTGAGATTCTGGTTAAATATGACTTAAAAGGTTAGATGGTACTATCCATATCACCAAGGTGCACCTTCCTTTTCGGAAGCCCAAACTTAAGAACTCCAAAGTTAAGCGTGCTTGGCTTGGAGAAATCTTAGGATGGGTGACCTCTTGGGAAGTTTCCCAGGGTGTGTGCGAGTGAGGACAAAGCACGCTGAAAGGACCTTCGGTGATTTGTGGAGCTAGTCGTCAACCCGATGGACAATTATGGGTAGTGTTCCCGGTTCGGTCTGGGTGGGGCCGCCCGGGCTGGGGCGTTACAAAAATTGCAGGCATAAAGGCTCTTCGTGCTTCATTTTCTCCTTCTCGGCCTCTTCGCTCGCCGGGTACACGGTCATCTTCAAAACCTCTCGTTTCCTCTTTTCATTCTTCTTAATCGTCTGATTGCTAAAGGTTGAGGATGGGGTTTGGGGTTAACCTCTCTATAAAGCGCCGAAGCCTTTTCTTTTCCCCCGACTTTCTCCTCTGTTCTTCCTTTGCTTCTCGCGACTTCGGACTTCACGCGACCGAGACCTGCGATTTCTTCTTCTCTCGGTGGCGCCGGCGAAGAGCGGACCTTGGAGCGTTGAGAGGAAGAGAGGTTAGTTACAGCCGAACCTTCTTTCTCCCTGATCCCTTCCTCCCTTCTCTGATCTCGATGAACAACTGCGACGGATCTCGATCGGTGGATTTCGCCGGCTGTCGGGAGGGAACCAAGGGCATCGGCGTTGGATCAGGCCAGCATCGATTGTTTGGAGGAGGTAACAACCATTGTTCCTTCCCGATCTCTGTCCCTGTTCGTCGGCAAGAATAAGTCGTTGCCCTAACTTCGATCTTGGAGGTAAGGGTTTGGTTTTGGTTGTGAATTCGAACCTTGATCCTTTCTAGTGTTGATTCAGCTGGTTCTTTCTGGGAAGCAGAGACTGGTATTTTGGTCCCGGCCACCACAGCTCTGTTGGATCGATCTCTTCTTCGTATCAGTGATCGTCTCCGGTGATTGAAGGGTGCAGAGGTAATGAGGTCGATCTGTTGTTGTTGTTAACAGGTTGTTTTGATGACTTCTTGTTATTCTTTCTTCTTGATCCGGCTAGTGAAGATGCACTATGTAATGTTCTGTTTGTAGGGGATTGAGGTACGGTTTAGTTCTTGTTCCTTACCCTTGTGCGATCATTAGTTGCAGTAGATGTTACCTAATGAATCCTGTGTGTTTTGAGCTGGATCCACGGCAGAGTCAATAAGAATTTGTTTGTTCTGGTGTTGGAGGTTAAGGGTATGATGTGTTACTAGTTAACAAGGATAAGAGTTGTTATATTGGGTAATTGAATGTTGTAAATAAAGATTAACCTGAATCTGAAATGGTTTCAGTGACATTTAGGTTTCATGTTAGGTGATTATGGAAGATTGTAACCTTGAAGATCTAATGGGAATTTAGATATTGGATGGTTTAGGTTAGAATATAAATTTAATATGGTTATGTTAAAAGAAGGGAGCCGTACCTATGGTTAGCGTTTCTTTTGTATGTTCATTTCCTCCAGGTTTTTGTAATTTAATTTCCACCCTCTAGGGTTTTTTTTAATTCAGTTTTCGATGCCTAATTCCACCCTGCTTCTTTCTGACATACATTTACACATTGTTTCAGAGGATGCGATGTGCTTATTTTAGATACTGGATTGGGAAGTGCAGAGAATCAAGCAAGGGTCAAGGAGTTGCTTCATGTGGAGGAATCAAAACTAGAGGAGGATGAGGGTAAGTGTTTTTACTCATAATATTATTTTAGTTTCTGTTCAAATCAGTTGGCACTCGATTCTGTGCTTTAGGAAATACCACTCCAGCAGTGAGATGGGTTCGAGATGATAAATATGATTGCATCCGATTAAAGCATTGCAAGGTGAGCTATATTCACTGTGTATCCCCCCTTCAGAGTACATATGTATCTGTATAGTAATTAATTTCAATATAGGCACATCAAATTACCTTAATTGTTTCTGGACATAGACTTAATCCTTTGGATTACTTTATTTTAATTGGTAGAGTATTTGCCACTATAATTTATTGCATCCACAAGGTTTGCTTTGGATAGCCTGCTCAGGTAGAGTATTTGCCACTATAATTTATTTTAATTGGTAGAGTACTCGGGGGCTAAGTAGCCCATGGCAGCACTTGTTTTGAGAGAGGAGAAAATGGCATCGTCTGCTAATAGTTTGTGCAGGGCAGAACTGGAGAGTAGGGGGTTGAAATGGCGGTCAATGAGGACTTTTGTCGATGACATGTTTTGATGGAGCAAGGAGGGCTTGCTAGGTTTGTCGCTGTGGAGATATTCCATACCTATGTAAGAATCAAACAAATTAGGATTCCTCAAGGCAAAGTGCAAATGTAGTTAAATGACAAGATGAAATTCCATCTTAAATGATCAATGTTTGTTGCTGTTGTTGTTACAGTAGTATATTCATTATGATAGCTATCTGAGAAGGAAAATAAATAGTCATATAGGTCAAGTAGAATACCTTTAGCAATGCCTTTGATGATACAAACTCTTACAGACCAATCAAGGACCTTGTGAATCTCATCGCATTTGACATCTAGATATTCCGACAAACTCCCATTTGCAACAAAATCATAAATGAGGAAACACTCTCCTCTTGCTCTTGAATAACAGAAGCCCCTTAATCCAACTAGGTTCTCATGCCTTAGCAATGTCAATGCCTTCAAACCCATGAGAAACTCAGCTTCCTCTGACTTGCAACTAGTCTTGTTGATCCTCTTCACTGCAACCTCCGTTCCATCGCGTAGTATCCCCTTGTATGTTGCCGCAAAGCTGCTTTTCTTGCTAAGTAAATTCACCTCCGAAAAGTACTGAGTAGCACATTCTATCTCCTCCAAGTTAAACCTATAGATCTGAGGAGCCTCTTGAGATGACCCGATACTGCTCCTCTCATCGGTCATTGGATCCCAGCGGTTGGAGTACTCAAGGCTAATGAGTGGAGAAGCAGTTTGATATGAGCACTTAGCAGTTGGATCAGTGCTATTGAGGTCATTTGAACCCCTAAGCAAACCACTACTAAACTTTTATACATTAGTTTATCTTTTTCAATCTTATAAAAGTGCCATAGTCCTGTTAGGGCACATGTTGTCAGCTTTCATCCTATCCCTGAAGCCATAAACTGGAGTCTTGGCAGTCACATAGGCCTGGAGCAAAGCTTCGTATTGCTTCATTCTATCGACATAGCCCATCTCCTTCAGCCTTCGAAAAATATTTAACAGCTTATTTTCTGCATAAACCTTTAACATAGTGTTGTAGTAGGTTTCTAAATTAAAACTGTCTATAATTTCTAAATTACTTATAAAGCTATATCCTTTTATGTCGACTTATAATTTATTTTATTAAGATTTTTGAACTTACGCATCACCTTCAGATTTAAGTTAGTTACTTTATTTTCATTGTCTTTGAAGGACTACTGTTATTATATATTTTCCTGGTTTCTTGTCATGGTTATTCCTTATCCTCTATCCTTTATGTACTTTCTTTTGCTTTAGATGCTAGAACAAAAAGCAAACTAATGTAACCCAGTGTGCTGATGTAGTTGCTTCAGAAATAAAGCATGGTTAAAGATCCCCAGTAGATGATGCAGTGCTCATTCCTTGCATAAACAAATCCAAACACCAAGCAAGGTATATACAAAAAATACAATGAAGGTCATCTGTAGACACGTTGGAAGGTTTCATACCAAAACATTGTAGTCGTTACCAAAATCTCCAAGGGTCCTTAAATGGGGGAACATAATTTTCCGTAGGAGGGAGGAGACGAAAAGATTCTACCGTTTTTTGAAGTACAGGGCCCAACTGCAGAAAAAACCCAACCGTTCAGAATGTTACGCATTTGAAAGAATTTTAGTTCTGAAACTGGAATCATATGATCCTGAAATCAGGGATTATAGTTTTATATTGATTGGATTATAGTTTTAAATTTGATGGAATGCTTGCCTTTATGCACAGAGACTATGCTTTGCATCGGAAGTGAATGGCATCGTTATCCTTCTTCATTTTTTATGCCTTCGTACATTAAGGAAGCTCAATGGATAAATGAAGGATTTAGGGGTCTTCTCCCATATCCTTTTAATTCAAGTTTGGGAGGCATGACAACTACCCCACCTTATTTCAATGACAAGAACAAGGGTTCTCATGGCCAATATGTGTCTATTAATGGGATTTTCAATGTCTTGCTTACCACGTTAATCCTACTTCTGATTGGATTTGCAGCTTCAAGATATCAAACTCTACACCTTCTATATGGAGCTAGATTTGCAAAAGCCATATCCAACTCGAGGAAGTGACTTATTGACATGGGAGGTAGGTGTACCTCTTTAGTTCCGCTTTTAACCAAATATCCCTATAAAGATTCATTTGTGTGCTCTTAACAGATCTATTCCTACAACGTTGTTATCTAGGATTAGCATTTATTTTGTTAAATGTGATTTATGCACCTATAATTATTCTGGTGAAGTTAGCATTCTATTAAACTAGATTATGACCTTTGCAGAGAACTTATTGGTAACCAAGGACTTTGTGAAGATAGCAAATTTTGGCCTTGCTCGTGAAGTTCATTCGAAGCCACCATTCACAGAATAGGTTTCAACACGCTGGTAAGCATGTTTATGACAAGCACTTGTGATCTTATATTTTTTATTTGATACATGTACACATTTGTTTTAGTTATTTGACATAGGGTGGATTTTTGTGTTTTTACAGTTTACAAATCTCAAGTACTCCAGAGTTGAAATTGATGAAATGCAGTTCGAGTGGGCTGAATGCATGCTAGATTACATTTGAAGTGCGGTTCTACCTTGATGTGTTAAAAAATGTTCTACCTTGATTTTGATATCTATTAGCTAGCTTTTGATGTAAAAAGAATGTTTGGGTATTTTATGGATATTGTTGTAAGAAGATTATTTATATAATTTGTGAATATTTATGTATTTTATGGATATTATTGAATGAAGAATATTTGTACAATTTGTGAATATTTGTGTATTTTTTTTTGTTATTGTCGGTTTTAAAATCAAATCTGTGCTGTTAAAAAAAATACATATTACATCGATTTTCCACCGATGTAAAATCGGTGTTATAAAGTAATATTACATCGGTCATTTACCGCTGCCAAAACTGGTGTTATTAACATACAATATTACATCGGTTTAACTCCGTGTATGAAACGGTGTCGTTAAGTGTTACTACACCGGTTAATAACCGATTCGAAAACCGGTGTCGTTAAGTGATACTACACCGGTTTTAACCCGATGTCTAAAATGACAGACTTTTAACATCGGCTTCATAGACATCGGTCGAAAATCAAATAGACACCGGTGGAAAACCGATGTCTATGAGCGATTTTGTTGTAGTGTCAGTCCATGCAGTGGACCTCAGATCTGACCTACGAGGAACGCCCGAAACAGATTCTCGAGCGTCAAGTACGGAAATTGAGGAACAAGGAGATCAAGATGGTGAAGATTTTATGGGGAAACCAGCAGATGGAGGAGGCCACTTGGGAAACGGAACGAGATATGCGCGATCGCTATCCGGATTTATTTGGTAAGTCAATTTCGGGGATGAAATTCTTATAAGGAGGGGAGAATTGTAAGGCTCCCTAAGCCCCAGTTGGGGAGGTTATTAAATAAAGTAGCAGAATGAGGCTTCATGGGCATAAACGGGAGGTTTAAATTACTGAATTTCCATAAAAAAGGGATAGTGGCGAGGTTAGAAGATGAATTGGTACAATAGGGTGAGAAGGATCAAAATGATAAGATTAAGAGGAAGTAAATAGGGGTTAAATAACTCAACTTACCTACGTTAACATCAACTAGGGGAAACAAATATAGATTAAATGGTTATACTTACCTAAATTGACACTCATTAGGGAAACAAATAAAGGTACATTAGCCACCCTCACCTAGGTTAATAACCTAAGCTATTGCCAACTTAATAACCCTAGGTATAAAGAGTCCTAATCTTCGCATCACCCGGTACCTCACGGTTCAACCCTTCCGTCTCCTCACGCGCCGTCACTTCCTCGGCGGAGCTACTTCTTCGGTTGTGGAAGCTGAGGGCGACGCTGGATTTGGAAGCCGATCGCCACCGTGAGGAGCAGATCGGACGGGGGAAACGAGGACGCGCAGTGGAAATCGCGGGGGTCTCGGGGAGGACGGGGAAGCGCAAGAGCAGGCAAGTGTATCTACTGTGAAAACTTGATATCTATGAGGTATGGAGGGGTGGAAAATCTAAGGAAGGTGAGGCTTGGTATGGGTACTGCATGGTTCTTGTTTGAAGACGTTCTGTTTGATTGGTTTTTCCATGGAGGTGTTCCGTTTTGCTTCCTAGATGACGCTTTCGAATGTTTTTCTTCTCTTGTGGAAGCTTCCGATTGGCCTTTCTTTGTAGATGTTTTGTATTGGCTCTTTCTTTGTAGAGATGTGTTTTGTTGGAAGTTTCGGCTGAATGTTTTGTTGGTTCGCATACGATTTCCGAAGTTTTTGCAGTGATTTCAGTTCGAAGAAGTTCGTATTCCACGGTATATCCTTCAGTATGTTTTGGCTAGTGTTGTATGAGTAGGGGATTGAGTTTGAATTCTGGATTTCAGCGATGAACATGGTTTAGTGGGTTGCGCGGAATCTGTTTGTCTAAATGCTAGTCCGAGATGCGGTTGTGAAATGAGTTTTCCATGGAGTTCTGGTTTTGGTTAGGGGCATTTTGTGAAGATTCTGAGTCGAACTTGTTGACTCCTTGAGAATTTTGCTTGAAATTGGGTAGTTCCACTTGTTACACTTACTATGTTATATGATAATTGCTTACAGTTATGATTCGAAGATATTTGTGAAGAACTTGCGGTGCTGTTGGTTCATTGATATAAGGTTATAGAAGGATTTTTGGTTGACTTATTTGCGGAGGTGTTTTTCGTGTTAATTAAGTGAATTAGTAGTTTTGTTAGCAAGTTTTCTTTTCTTGGAGACTTATATCCGTTGGGACTCTTTGTTGGGGTTACGGTTTGTTGCGATTACATAAAGCAAAATTGTTAATTTTGCAAATTTCATTTGGGAGATGAAGTTAACTGGCTGCTGGTAAATTGATAACCTCCATGGGTAGTGACTTATTTCGTAACTTATGCTTTTAGAATTGGTATTGTAAGCTTAGTGGTCAATTAATAGTTTGATGCAAATATTTTTCTTATCTGTTCTGTTCATAAACTTTTATAGGTTTCAATTAGCTTGAATACATATGGATATGGGAAATGGACAAGTTTACA
Source organism: Zingiber officinale (assembly GCF_018446385.1). Classification (NCBI taxonomy): domain Eukaryota; kingdom Viridiplantae; phylum Streptophyta; class Magnoliopsida; order Zingiberales; family Zingiberaceae; genus Zingiber; species Zingiber officinale. The sequence continues at coordinate 52,261,637 of NC_055987.1, read as the reverse complement.
GTTTACGGAATTCAATTAAATGAATTAATGATATGATGTGTTTATGAGTAGATTAAGTTTTTATGTGGCTATATAGTTGAATATGTGCATATGTGGTAGTAGTACGGGATGGGTGACCCGGGATGAGCTCTGGGGAGGGCCCATCCAAATATGACTGATACTGGAATTTATGTTAGCTTCGGCTATATGACTGCATGTCCTCTAGGAGGTACCTCTAGGTTCGTGGGACTGTTGACTGGCTCTAAATGTGGTTACCGGATATGTGACATATTCATCTTATTTAGCTGTGTAGTAACTTTATTTACCACATCTTCCTTCACCGATATGCAATATTTTAGGTATGTTTCTATTGTTTAGTCTCCTATCTCTATTACATTATGGATGTCATGTTTTATCACATGAGATAATACTTGCTGGGTTGTAGACTCATGATGCCTACATTTCAGGTGAGGATGTGTCTCCGGGCGCAATGGAAGGTCTACAGGCGGAGTAGGCGAGGAGACGAGATGGACGCATGACATTGTCCGGATATTAGGAGTGTTGAGCTTATGTTCCCCACGGGAAGGGTTTTGCCTTGGTGATGTCAATAGTAACGAGTTTCTTTGCTATACTTTGTGAGGAATGATGACTTTTACGTTTGATGGAATAATATTCTTTTGGGATTGGTATCATATTATAAGTGGATGTTAGTTTGTGCTTCGTAGATGGTGTAAAAAAAAAAATATTGGTTTCAGGACGTTTCAGTTGGTATCAGAGCACACACTCCTAAGGGACATCATGCGCTAGCCATCTCGTCAGGAACTCGACTACTTCAGCCAACAGTTTGTAAGATCTACATTATTTTAATTCTGTATTTAATGCGATAGCTTAGTCATACTATGATTGTTATACTGATATGTAATTATGGGTTATGAATGAAATTAAATCGGAAATTGTACAGGATATGGCTGGTAGAAGGAACAACAATAACGGAGAGTTGGGCGGTCAAAACAACCAGTTTCTAGAAGGACTTACTGCACTTCTACATGAGCAGAACCGCATTCATGGGTAACAGATTCAACAAATACTGCAGGCTAGGGAGCAGGGGAGCACCCCCAGACATTCTACACCTAGTACGCAACCGGTCTACAAGCAGTTTCGGGAGCTTGGACCGACGGAGTTTAAAGGCACCACAGACCCAATCGCGGCAGAGGGATGGATACGGTCTCTGGAAACGATATTTGACTTCATGCAGCTCACAGATGCGGACAAGGTCAGGTGTGCGATATTCATGCTCCGGGATGATGCTCGGGTATGGTGGGAGGGTGTGCGGCTGACTGTAGATCTGACTCTTTTGACTTGGGCTGATTTTAAGGAGGTATTCAATGGGAAGTATTTCACAGTTGACAACCGGACACGACTGGCACGGGAATTCTTGGAGCTTTGTCAGGGAGATATGACGGTGGCAGAGTATGTCAGGAGGTTCGAGAGAGGATGCTATTTCGTACCTATGATTACCAGTCAACCAATCGAAGAATTGAAGCACTTCACCGAAGGGTTGAGGCCGGCTATTCGCCATGACGTCAGGCTGAGTCGTGATGATTATTGTATGGACTCATTGTATCATATTCTAGTATATTAATAAAGACATTTGTTTTGGTTATTATACTTACTTGTATTGGTGCCAAATAACTAAGTATAATAGCATCCTTAAGTAGAGGGTACTTACCTATATCAATCGGTTAGTTGAACCGATAGTGAGATGATATAGGAAACACTACTCTTAATCATTTCAAGTCGAGTATTAACATTCAGGGACAATGTTAATGCGACGAGACTAGCATGTAGGTCAACTCGATGACTTGATCTCACAAGTCATGGATATAGAGATATCAAGTTGACACATGGGTATGCATTGGAGAATGTATACTGAATGACCCGCCATGAGAAAGTATCATGGATCGTTATATGAGTGTCATATACTTTCTCATTTGGCTTATTAGTATGACTACTAGTCCTTAGACCCGAAGTCACCATGGTTCCCTACATAAGGAGTTATGTACTTTGGTTTCGTCAAACGTTACCTGTAACTGGGTGGACTATAAAGGTGATTACCGAGTATGTAACAAATTATGCAGAGGGATGTGAGTGATGTAGATGGGATCTATCCCTCCTATATGACGGGAGTGACATTGATATTCTTGATAGAGTGAGACCACTAAGTGCATGGCCATGTCCAAATGAGTCAATATGTGATATTGAGCTCATTTGATCGAGTGAGTCTACTTGGGATTCAAGATTTAGATTGATTAGAGGATGACACAGTCTATGCCTCACATTGATCAATCTAGATGTCTAGGATAGAAGGACAATGTCATATATTGTGAAGAGTCACAATTAATAGTCACAAGGTGATGTTGGATCTCAACATTCTTGTAACTTGGGTAGTAATGATATGTTGCTAGATACCGCTCATTACTTATGCTTCTAAATTGGTTTAGAAGCATTGCTAATGTTACAAGAACCTATAGGGTCACACACAAAGGACAATTAGATGGAGATTAGGTTCATATGATGAACCATGAGGATTAGATTCATGTGATGAATCAAATTGGATTAAGAGTAATCCTAATTGAACTAATTGAGTTGGACTCAATTTGATTCATGTGTTCAATGAGTCTAATTTAGATGATGACTCATTGAATTAATTTAATTAAATGAAATAGATCCATTATATTAAATTGGCTTGAATTAAATGGTTGGATTTGATCAACCATGGGAGTTATAATGTCAAGTTTGACTTGACTTGAGAGGAAGAGGAAAAGTCAAGTTTGACTTGACTATATGCCACCTCATTTGTGAGTTGGCATTAAGTGGCTAATAATGGTGTTACACATCATCATGTTTAGCACATGTGTGTGCCACCTCATGGAGGTTACAAATCTCCTCTTTAATGGCCACATTAAATGAGAATGGAGGTTACAACTCCAATAGTGGCCGGCCACTTATGGTGGAATGAATGAGTTAATTTTTCATTTAAGCCAATTCATTCCATCTTCTTCCTTGCTCTCATTCTCCTCTCCCTCTCCTCCTCCTTGGCCAAACCACATAAGGTGCTAGCACACCTTTGTTTGGTCTTCTCCACCTAGTTTGTTTGTGTGGATACTTCTAGAGGATCGTACGCTTGACGATCTCGAGATCCGGTGAACTGTTGGACGAGCGGGACTGCGAAGGGCATCGCATCGAGGGTAAATTCCTTCTCCTAGTGTAGATCTAGGCTTTAGTAAACTTGTACATGAAATTTTGTTTTATAAACTTCGCACGGATTCGGTGGCATGGGAGATTCGGGGTTTCTGCAACGCGAAAAAGCGATTTTTACGGCCCGAAAATCCCAACAGTGGTATCAGAGCCACGTGCGAAGTCTTGTACAAGTTTAATTTGTATTTTTTTGAAAAATATTAGTTCTGTAATATTCTGTGAATTTTCTATTTTTATAGTTTTTTATGGGTATTTTCTCGTAGAAGTGAAGCACAAGTGTTTAGACACTTGTAGGCTTCGGCTACCGAGAAAATTTTTCCAAAACGGTAAGGTTTCGCCCCAAATCTTTTGGGACAGCGGGCTAAGGCACTGTAGGATCGCTAAGGAACACTCGCGATGGTTATATCGCGGGTAGGGGCGCTGCCCCTGACCCCCCAAGGGGCTTTGTTCCGCGATTGCGCCCGAAAACCCGCTAAATGGGACCGCCGGGAATTTTACTCATAAAAATTGTAAAAATTGTGGTAAAAATTACAGAAAATTATAGAAAATACATAATTTAGAATTATGTATTATTTTGTGATAGTCATGGCCCAAAAGACCCAAATTATATTTGAAAATTGTGTTGTAATTCATATTACGGCCTGCGCGTCGTCATTTGTGTTGTGTGTGCTGTATACTTGATACGCGACCTGCGCGTCGTGTCTCTCTTTTTATTCTTGTTGTAAATTAGTTTAGACTCGAATGTAACTCAAGTTTCAAAATTGTAATGTACAAAATTAGAGCGGTGGAAGGTCCACTCGAGACGGAGCTACGAGGAGGGCGCGAGCAACACAAGGTGGTGAAAGGGAGGAGCTTGGAGAAGCTGTTGACCCTAGGTTGACCATCCGATCTTCTCATTGGCTTGAGAAGATCGTAGTAGGGTCATGACTAATCACAAATAGTATAATTAATTACTTGTGTGTGTATTTAATGCATGCTAGTAAAGTAGTTAATTAGCGCCTTAACGATTAGATTAGATCTAAATCGTGTACAAGATGCACCCTACGATTAGATTAAATCTCAATCACGTCAACTCTAAAATGCCTACCATGCCGTGATACCTATCACTACCTCGATCACATGTGTTGTTGAATCTGCCAAAGCAGAGCAACACATATTATCTGGGTAGGGTACGGAGGGACAATCTTGGTCCCGCCTATTAACGCATGGGTGAGTAGAGACTCAATTTGATTGAGTACAACTAGTTAAATCGAATTTAACTGTAGGCATTCTTCCAACGGTTGGAAAGATAGGACATAAATCACATTTATATTAATTCTTGGGCGTATTAGCCAAAGCAAACTCAAGTTTTAATATAACTGTGGATAATGATCCTATAGACAAGAGTTGCATAGAGATGTAATTGGTAAATCATTACCTACCGATCATACTAAATCTTGGGCGTATTAGCCAAAGCTAACTCAAGGGTTAGTATGATGTGGATCTTGTCCCACATGAATTATAGAATTCAGTGAGAGCATCATTTAATTAAAGACCTAATTAAATGATTACTAGAATATGATGTTTATTTATTTTCTGCATTTTTCTGTTGTAGATAACCATGACGTCAAACACGAACACCTTCTCTCTGCGTTCTGTCCTTGACAAGGAAAAGCTCAATGGAGCAAATTTCCTGGACTGGTACAGGAATCTAAGAATAGTTCTCACCCAGGAACGTAAACTGTACGTTCTGGAGCAGCCCCTTCTGGAGGCTCCTCCTGCCAATGCCACGCGAGCAGACAAAGATGCTTACAATAAGCATCAAGATGACGTATTAGATGTATCATGTCTAATGCTCGCGACCATGAACTCTGAGCATCAGAAACAACATGAGTTAATGGCTGCTTATGATATGGTTGAACATCTTCGTCAACTATATCAAGGACAAGCACAACACGAGAGATTTGAGATCTCAAGGGCACTATTTCAATGCAAGATGTCAGATGGGGCTCCCGTAGATCCATATGTACTCAAGATGATTGGGTACATAGAAAACCTACAGAGATTGGGGTTCCCACTTGGCCAAAAGCTGGCCACTGACCTGATCTTGCAATCATTGCCGGATAGCTATAGTCAATTCGTTCTAAACAACAACATGAACGAAATTGACAAGCCACTGCCCGAGCTGCTTAGCATGTTAAAAACTTGTGAGCTGAACCTTAAGAAGGTTAAGCCCCACTCTGTTCTAATGGTTCAGAAACACAAGGGCAAGGGCAAGCCCAAAGGCAAAGGAAAGTCCCAAGCCAAGGGCAAAGGCAAGGCACTAAAGCCTAAAGAAGGAGTCGCCAAGGATGCTACCTACTTCCACTGCGGTCAGACCGGGCATTGGAAGAGGAACGACAAGGTGTACCTAGAAGATCTTAAGAAGAAGCGAAGTGAGACTTCCACTTTAGGTATATATGTTATAGAAGTCAATCTATCTATTTCTTCATCATGGGTATTAGATACCGGATGTTCTTCTCACATTTGTACTAATGTGCAGGCGTTGAGAAATAGCAGGGCATTGATGAAGGGCGAGGTGGACCTACGCGTAGGTAATAGAGCACGGGTTGTTGCTGTTGCTGTAGGGACTTATTTTCTATCTCTGCCCTCTGGGCTTGTATTAGAATTAGATGAATGTTGTTATGTGTCTGCTTTAACTAAGAACATAATTTCAGTTTCTTGTTTGGATAAGAAAGGTTTCTCTTTTATAATAAAGGACAAATGTTGTTCTGTTAATTTAAAAGATATGCTCTATTGTAGTGCACCTATGATGAACGGACTCTACATTCTAGACCTTGAAAGCCCTTTCTATAACATAAATACCAAGAGGTTCAAGTCAAATGACATGAACCAAACCTATCTCTGGCACTGTCGCTTGGGTCATATAAATGACAAGCGCTTATCCCAGCTCCATAAGGATGGTTTGCTGTGTTGGTTGCTACTCGGAAAACCTAGAGTTTCCACTGTACAAAAATTTTGTATAAAGGTCTGAACCTTTTCCTAGCTACCATGTGTTCTTTTAAATTAAATTTTGGATCACCTGCGGAACTTAACACGTTTGATCCAAAACTTAATCTATTCGTTCTTTTAGGTTTTGACTTGGGTCTCCTGCGGAACTTAACACGTTCGACCCAAATCACCTTAAGTTATTAATTCCATTAAATATTAATTTCCATAATTGGTTCCCAGTACTGACGTGGCGAGGCACATGGCCTTCTTGGATATGGGAGCAACCACCACCGACTAGACAAAACCTTTTAGGGAAAGCTAATATTTAATTTCCTAAAATAACTTTAGGATAACCGAAAAGAACAATCAAATCACAAGGAAAAGAAAAACAAAAGAACACTATATCGAAAATAAATTCGAAACTCTAGAATCGTATGCCTCTTGTATTTGGTATTATTTCCAAAAATAACTAGTATGATGCGGAAAGAAAAATTACTAGTTATACCTTTTAGAAAGACCTCTTGATCTTCTACCGTATTCCTCTTCTAACCTCGGACGTTGTGTGGGCAACGATCTTCCGAGATGAGAACCACCAAGCACCTTCTTCTTCCTTGTAAGTTTCGGCCATCAAAACTTCTCCTAGGATGAAGAGGTTTGGCCACTACCACCATGCTCCAAGGGATGCTAGAAAAGAGGCTTCTTTTCTCTCCTTCTTCTCCTTCTTAGATCCGGCCACCAAAGCTATCTCCACCATGAGAAGGTTTCGGCCACACAAAGGAGAGGAGAGGAAAGAAAGGGCCGACCACACCCAAGGAAGAAAAGAGGGAGAAAAATAATAGAGTCGTTCACCTTGAAGCCTCCTCTACCCCCTCTTTTATAATCCTTGGTCTTGGAAAATAATGAAAATTTAATAAAAACTTCCTTAATTCTTTTTCCATTGAAAAGGAAAATTTATTTAATTAAAATAATTTTCTCTTTTCAAATTATAATGGCCGGCCACTCTTCTCCCCAAAACAAGGAGAGTTTTAATTAAAACAAAAATTAAAACTTCCTAATTTGTTTCTAGAAATTTATAAAAATTTCTCCAATAATTTTAATCCCTTCATGATTGGTTAATAAAAAGAAATTTTATAAATTAAAATCTTTCTTTTAAACATGTGGATAATTTCCAAAAAGAAAAGTTATCTCTAAAAATTAAAATCTCCTTTCAATCTACAAATAAGGAAAGATATTAAATCTTTTCTTAATCTTTTGTAGAAACTAATAAAAGAGAATTTTTAATTTTTAAACTTTCTTTTAAATCATGAATATAATTAAAAGAAAAGTTTTTACCAAAATTAAAATCAACCTTTTAATCTACAAATAAGGAAAGAGATTTTAACTCTTCTCTTAATCTTTTGTAGAATCTTATAAAAGGAAGGATTTAAATTTTTAAACTCTCTTTTAAATTATATTATCTACATAAGAAAAATTTTAAAATTTAAAATTCCTTTTTATTTAATAGGGCCGGCCACATGAATTCACCCATGAACATACCCATGGTCGGCCCTAGCTTGGTCTCCAAGCTAGCTTGGCCGGCCCCTATAGGATGGGTAAGGAGGTGAGTATAGGTGGGTATAGTACTCTATAATTAAGAGACTACGATAGGGACCGAGAGGAGGAATTGGTTTTGGTCTCCCGATAAAATTAAGCATCCCGTGCTCGCCCCGAACACACAACTTAATTTTATCAATAATAATTCATTCCATTAGAGAACTATTATTGAACTACCGCACCAATCCCAAATTACATTTTGGGCTCCTTCTTATCATGAGTGTGTTAATCTCCCTGTGTTTATGATAACAAATGTCCACTAATTAAGTGAGTTACTGACAACTCGCTTAATTAATATCTAGCTCCAAGAGTAGTACCACTCAACTTCATCGTCATGTCGGACTAAGTCCACTTGCAGGGTTTAACATGACAATCCTTATGAGCTCCTCTTGGGGACATTCTCAACCTAGATCACTAGGACACAGTTTCCTTCTATAATCAACAACACACACTATAAGTGATATCATTTCCCAACTTATCGGGCTTATTGATTTATCGAACTAAATCTCACCCATTGATAAATTAAAGAAATAAATATCAAATATATGTGCTTGTTATTATATTAGGATTAAGAGTACACGCTTCCATAATAACTGAGGTCTTTGTTCCTTTATTAAGTCAGTATAAAAGGAACGACCTCAAATGGTCCTACTCAATACACTTTAAGTGTACTAGTGTAATTATATAGTTAAGATAAACTAATACCTAATTACACTACGACCATCCAATGGTTTGTTCCTTTCCATCTTGGTCGTGAGCTACTGTTTATAATTTATAAGGTACTGATAACATGATCTTCTGTGTGTGACACCACACACCATGTTATCTACAATATAAATTAATTGAACAACTACATTTATCATAAATGTAGTCATTTGACCAATGTGATTCTTATTTCTAGATAAATGTTTATACCAAAAGCTAGGCTTTTAGTATACACTCTAACAATCTCCCACTTATACTAAAAGACTAAGCTGCCATATCTGCTGCCATACATCTGATTCCCATCCCTTCAACATGCCCATCAAAAGCTCTTGCCTTAAGGACCTTAGTGAAAGGATCTATAGGTCATCACATGATGCAATCTAGGCGGCAACAACTGTTCCTCGTTTATACGATTCCTCGTATTGGGTGGTACTTGCGCTCTATTGTATTTACTTGCCTTATAGACTTATGGTTTCTTCGAGTTTTCTACTACACCAACATTATTACAATAAATTGTAATAATTTTTGGACAAACCAGAAATCATATCTAAGTCTATCTTGAGGTTATTGAGTCATTCAGCTTTTATGGCTACCTCAGAGGCTTGCCATATACTAAGCTTCTATGGTGGAGTCCAGAAAAACACCTATGCTTATCACTCTTCCATAGTTATGACTTTACCTCTCTAAAGTAAACACAAAACCCCGAGGTTGACTTATTATTGTCCCTATCTGATTGGAAGTCAAAATCCATGCAACCCACAAGGACTAAATTAACTGCCTTGTAAGCTAGCATATAATCTCTAGTGCCTCTAAGGTACTACAATATATGCTTTATTGCAGTCCACTGTCCTTGTCCAGGGTTACTTTGATATCTGCTAACTATGTCCTTGGCAAAATTTTGATCTCGTGCATAGCATACATTAGGCTTCCAACAGCCGTAGCATAAAGAACTGCCTTTATTTCCTTTATCTCCTTTGATGTCTACAGAGACATATCTTTAGATAAAGTTACTCCATCCTGAAAAGGTAAGAAACCTTTCTTGGAGTTTTGTATGCTTAAAACGAGCAAGGATTTTTCCGATGTATGAAGCTTGGGATAAGTAAAATATTCTTTTCTTGCGATCCCTTATTACTTTGATCTCAAGAATATATACATTCTCCCAAGTCCTTTATATCGAATTGTTTGGACAACCATACCCTTACTTCTGACAACATTTTGATATTGTTTCCAACTACCAAAAATGTTATCTAAGTATAGTACAAGAAATACCACCACGTTTCCATCACATCTTTTGTATACACAAGACTTATCCGGTTACTAAATCCATAGATCTGGATTACTTTGATAAACTGGATGTTCCAAGACCTTGAAGCTTTGCCTCAGTCCATAGACTGATTGAGCTTGCACACAAGATGCTATTAGCCCTTTGCAATGAACCCTTCTGGTTGCTTTATATGGATGTTTTCTTCAAGACTTCCATTAAGGAATGCTGTCTTGACATCCACTTGCCAAATAGATAAAAGAATCCGAATGGAGACTTAAGCATGGCTACCAGTGAAAAAGTTTCCTTTTTCATCTAGCCTTGCTTTGAAAGTTTCTACCTTCCCGTCTATCCCTCTTTTCCTAATATAGACCTTTTTACACCCAAAGGCTTTTATACCATTTGGTGGTTCTATAAGCTTCTAGATTTTATTAGAATACATATATTCTAATTCTGTTATTCATTACTCTTTGCCAAGATATTGCATCTTTATCTTGGAGTGCTTCGTCATATGTCCAGAGATCAGGTTCATGTCCTCCAGGGATCGAGTCCAAAAACTCTCCCAAAACATGAATCTTTTTAGGTTGCCTAACAACCCTCCCACTACGACAAGGCACTTTCTGCAATTGTGTATCATTTGTGATACGTGTTGCAGTTTCCTTGTGGTATCTCATCTTGTACAGTTGGTACTAGATTAGACATGCCTTTTATTATTTCCTTAAGAACAAATTTTCTTATGGGCACATGGTTTATTACAGTCCTTTTCTAAAAATCGGTCATTGATGCTAACAATGACCTTCTGATTTTTAAGACTATAAACCTACTTTCATTTCACTAGGATAACCCACAAACAAGTGAATTCCTGTCCAACTTATCATTGTCTCTCTTCTGCATATGTGCTAGACTACCCGAATCCGAATATGCTTCGAAATAGGCTTACGCCTATTCAGCAATTCTATATGAGTAGAGAGTTCTGACTTTAGAAGGTACTATATTCACTCCCGTTTCCAGAGTATATCCTTAAAATGATTTTGATAATATTCTTAATAACTCATCAATCTACTTATTTCCATAAGAGTCCTATACCTTCCTTTTCCTACACCATTCTGTTGGGGTGTACCAAGGTGCAGTTAGTTGGGATTGAATCCATACTTCTGATAAATGACTCCTAAATTCTCCTAAGAGGTACTTGCCACTACGATCTTACCGTAGTGTCTTGATATTTTTACTTTGTCGTTTCTCCACATCAGCCTCGTACTCTTTGAACTAATCAAAGCACTTAGACTTGCGACACATCAAGTAAATATATCCGTATCTCAAATAGTTGTCTATAAAATAGATGAAATATTTGAAACAACCTCTTGCCTGGATGCTCATAGGATCACACAAATCAGAATGAACCAATTCCAATATATCTTTGACTCCATACCCCTTAGACTTAAAAGCTTCTTGGTTATTTTCCTTCCAAGTAAGACTCGTAGGTTGGAAAGATTTCCACTACTAATGAACCCAAAAGTTCATCAGCTACCAATGAATCCTACTCAAGTTAATATAACCTAGCCTTAGAAGCCAAAGATATAATTGGTTCATTTTCGAAGGTTACTTTCTCTTAAAGTTAGAAGATGTGTTACTAATTTCCATTTGTTGCATCGTGAGAGTTATTGGATTTATAAATTGCCAACCAACGTACCAGAACAGATAACTTCCCTCTTTTTCTTAATAACAACTTTGTTATTTAAAAATAGGCAGAATATCAAGTTCTTTGAATAGTTTAGAAACTGAAAACTAGTTCTTTCTAAACTTGGTGCGTAAAGATAATTACTCAAAATTCCATGTTTTATTCTTATCAAAAGATAAACATCTCCCACTGCCACAGCTACCATTTTTACAGTAGTGCCCATGTAGACGGTGTTTTAATTTTCATTTAGTTGCTGGGTTTCCTGGAACCCTGCAATGAATTGCGGATATGATTAATGGCATCTGTATCTACACTCCAGGTTCTGGTAGATAACACCACTAAACATGTTTCAACTAATAAATTAAATACACCTATATTGTTCTTAGTTCTAAGAAGACAGTCTACCTTAATGTCCAAGTCCTATTTCCAATCATTAAAATTGAGATTACTAAGTCTTTTCTATAGTATGACTACTAGGGAATTGACAAACATTTTAAATCCTAAGAATCACAAAAATATTTGGTCAAGATCAACTCCTTAAAAATCCCCATGAATTTTGTATGCCACGATAGTGTGAACGTATACAAAATCGAAGAGGAGATTTTATTCATTAATTTTATTATCTCGTCTACTTTACTTTATGACGAATAAAATTAATAGTTGATCTGTCTTTGATCAAATATTTGGTCAAAACTTTTTGAATTTAAAATAACATTGATTCCTCAAATAATATTATTTAAATTCACCAACACCTCAAACACCGTGAATTTTGCATGCCACGTTAGTGTGGACGTATACAAATTCAACCTTTGTAAAAGGAGGGTTTTAACCCATTAATTTTATTATCTTGTCAACCTAACTTTTTGACAAATAAAATTAATAGTTGGTGTCTTTTGGTCACATAAATAATAGCAGTGACTCCGATGGGGAGGATACTATTAGATGTGTCTAAGTGTATACCATTACTTGACACTAAGTCCATTAATAAGATTATGCCCCTTCCGTTGGGGAAGATCACACGCTCTTAATTAACTTCCTATAGTCATCCAAAAATGGAAGTCTGTTCTAGTGATCCACAAACAAGTTCATCCGTTATGGAGGAAGGCACTCAAAGCCAATGCGCAAGCTTGTTTGCATCACTTACAAACCAGTAATGGAGACCATGGGATTTATTTAAAAATCCCTCTCCCACTTAGTTATTTATAAACGAGGAATTTTAACTATGCTAGCCTACTAGTCATGTATACTAACATGCACACACAGCACAATATAAAAGCAATAAATAGAAAATCTAATTTTCAACTATTATGGCTTTTATCTATGGTTGTCCTCCGTGTATTGTCATCCCAAGCTGCTGCCATATTTGGCCACCGGCACCGGGTCTAGCTGTCGCATCCATCTTGCTCCTTGTTCTGCTGCGCCTCTGGTCCTCAGAAGCTTCTACGCTTTGCAAGATTCGATCCGCGACATAAATAGAATTTTACAATTTTGATCCTATATTCCATAAAAGGAATGTACATGTATCTAGATCAAAAATAAAATCCTAATAAAACTAAATACAGCTCCTGCTGTATTTTATAATACAATCATGCACACACATATAAATGCCCTTGACATGTCTAAGGGTCCAATCACACACAAAAAACTATAAGCCATAATAGTTGGATCCTGCATCCACAAAGTTAGCACATCCTACTATTATCCTGCCTAAATTATGTATGACATGTGCATAATTAAACTAATACCAAATACACAGAGGCAAAACCCTAGCTCCGATACCAATTGTTGGTTGCTACTCGGAAAACCTAGAGGTTCCACTGTACAAAAATTTTGTACAAAGGTCTGAACCTTTTCCTAGCAACCATGTGTTCTTTTAAATTAAATTTTGGATCACCTGCGGAACTTAACACGTTTGATCCAAAACTTAATCTATTCGTTCTTTTAGGTTTTGACTTGGGTCTCCTGCGGAACTTAACACGTTCGACCCAAATCACCTTAAGTTATTAATTCCATTAAATATTAATTTCCATAATTGGTTCCCAGTACTGATGTGGCGAGGCACATGGCCTTCTTGGATATGGGAGCAACCACCACCGACTAGACAAAACCTTTTAGGGAAAGCTAATATTTAATTTCCTAAAATAACTTTAGGTTAACCGAAAAGAACAATCAAATCACAAGGAAAAGAAAAACAAACGAACACTATATCGAAAACAAATTCGAAATTCTAGAATCGTATGCCTCTTGTATTTGGTATTATTTCCAAAAATAACTAGTATGATGCGGAAAGAAAAATTACTAGTTATACCTTTTAGAAAGACCTCTTGATCTTCTACCGTATTCCTCTTCTAACCTCGGACGTTGTGTGGGCAACGATCTTCCGAGATGAGAACCACCAAGCACCTTCTTCTTCCTTGCAAGTTTCGGCCATCAAAACTTCTCCTAGGATGAAGAGGTTTGGCCACCACCACCATGCTCCAAGGGATGCTAGAAAAGAGGCTTCTTTTCTCTCCTTCTTCTCCTTCTTAGATCCGGCCACCAAAGCTATCTCCACCATGAGAAGGTTTCGGCCACACAAAGGAGAGGAGAGGAAAGAAAGGGCCGACCACACCCAAGGAAGAAAAGAGGGAGAAAAATAATAGAGTCGTTCACCTTGAAGCCTCCTCTACCCCCTCTTTTATAATCCTTGGTCTTGGCAAATAAGGAAAATTTAATAAAAACTTCCTTAATTCTTTTGCCATTGAAAAGGAAAATTTATTTAATTAAAATAATTTTCTCTTTTCAAATTATAATGGCCGGCCACTCTTCTCCCCAAAACAAGGAGAGTTTTAATTAAAACAAAAATTAAAACTTCCTAATTTGTTTCTAGAAATTTATAAAAATTTCTCCAATAATTTTAATCCCTTCATGATTGGTTAATAAAAAGAAATTTTATAAATTAAAATCTTTCTTTTAAACATGTGGATAATTTCCAAAAGAAAAGTTATCTCTAAAATTAAAATCTCCTTTCAATCTACAAATAAGGAAAGATATTAAATCTTTTCTTAATCTTTTATAGAAACTAATAAAGAGAATTTTAATTTTTAAACTTTCCTTTAAATCATGAATATAATTAAAAGGAAAGTTTTTACCAAAATTAAAATCAACCTTTTAATCTACAAATAAGGAAAGAGATTTTAACTCTTCTCTTAATCTTTTGTAGAATCTTATAAAAGGAAGGATTTAAATTTTTAAACTCTCTTTTAAATTATATTATCCACATAAGAAAAATTTTAAAATTTAAAATTCCTTTTTATTTAATAGGGCCGGCCACATGAATTCACCAATGAACATACCCATGGCCGGCCCTAGCTTGGTCTCCAAGCTAGCTTGGCCGGCCCCTATAGGATGGGTAAGAAGGTGGGTATAGGTGGGTATAGTACTCTATAATTAAGAGGCTACGATAGGGACCGAGAGGAGGAATTGGTTTTGGTCTCCTGATAAAATTAAGCATCCCGTGCTCGCCCCGAACAAATGTCGGACTAAGTCCACCTGCAGGGTTTAACATGACAATCCTTATGAGCTCCTCTTGGGGACATTCTCAACCTAGATCACTAGGACACAGTTTCCTTCTATAATCAACAACACACACTATAAGTGATATCATTTCCCAACTTATCGGGCTTATTGATTTATCGAACTAAATCTCACCCATTGATAAATTAAAGAAATAAATATCAAATATATGTGCTTGTTATTATATTAGGATTAAGAGCACACGCTTCCATAATAACTGAGGTCTTTGTTCCTTTATTAAGTCAGTATAAAAGGAACGACCTCAAATGGTCCTACTCAATACACTTTAAGTGTACTAGTGTAATTATATAGTTAAGATAAACTAATACCTAATTACACTACGACCTTCCAATGGTTTGTTCCTTTCCATCTTGGTCGTGAGCTACTGTTTATAATTTATAAGGTACTGATAACATGATCTTCTGTGTGTGACACCACACACCATGTTATCTACAATATAAATTAATTGAACAACTACATTTATCATAAATGTAGTCATTTGACCAATGTGATTCTTATTTCTAGATAAATGTTTATACCAAAAGCTAGGCTTTTAGTATACACTCTAACATGCTGGACTCATTTGATTTTGAATCTTATGAGATGTGCGAGTCATACCTACTAGGCAAGATGACCAAGACTCCCTTTAGTGGGCACAGCGAAAGAGCGACTGATTTGTTAGGACTTATACATAGTGATGTATGTGGCCTTTCAATGTCACTGCTAGAGGCGGTTATAGGTACTTCATCACATTTACTGATGACTTCAGTAGATATGGTTATGTGTACTTGATGACACATAAGTCTGAATCCTTTGAAAAGTTCAAAGAATTCAAGAATGAGTACAAAACCAGCTTGACAAGAGTATTAAGATACTTCGATCAGATCGAGGTGGAGAATACCTTAGCCATGAGTTTCGTGACTATCTAGCTGAGTGTGGGATTCTATCCCAACTCACTACTCCTGGAACACCACAGTGGAATGGTGTATCCGAAAAGAGGAACCGTACCCTATTAGATATGGTAAGGTCTATGTTGAGTCACACAGATCTTCCTACATTTCTTTGGGGCTATTCTCTAGACACGACAACTTTTATACTCAACCGAGTTCCATCCAAGGCCGTGATAAAGACACCATATAGGATATGGACTGGGAGAGATGCCCAGTTGTCTTTTATGAGGATTTGGGGTTGTGAGGCTTATGTTAGACGTCAAGTCTCAGACAAACTGGGACCCAAATCTGATAAGTGCTATTTCATTGGATATCCCAAGGAAACTAAGGGATATTACTTCTACATTCCCAGTCAGCATAAGGTAGTTGTGGCAAAAACTGGGGTCTTTCTAGAATGGGACTTTATTTCTAGAAAGACTAGAGGGAGTACGTTCGATCTTGAAGAAGTTCAAGATGCGGACCATAGCACTGAAGCCTCGATGAAAGTTGAACTGAAACCACAAAGTGTTGTGGATGATGTTGTTCCACAAAGAGTTGAGGAACAACAACCAGTTCAAGTAGACATACCTCTTCGCAGGTCTGATAGGGTACGTCGTCAGCCTGAGAGATACTCATTTCTCTTGTCTGACCATGATGACGTTGTGCTCATAGAGGATGAGCCTACCACCTATCAGGAAGCTGTGATGAGACCAGATTCCGAGAAATGGCTAGAAGTCATGAGATCCGAGATGGAATCCATGTACACTAACCAAGTATGGACTTTGGTTGATCCACCTGAAGGGGTCAAACCCATTGGGTATAAGTGGGTCTTTAAGAGAAATACTGACATGGATGGACTTATTTATAAGAGTCGCTTGGTAGCTAAAGGTTTCAAGCAAATTCATGGTATTGACTATGATGAAACCTTTTCTCCAGAAGCGATGTTTAAGTCCATTCGGATCATGCTTGCTATTGCAGCATACCATGACTATGAGATATGGCAGATGGATGTCAAAACTGCGTTTCTGAATGGAAACCTGCTCAAGGATGTGTACATGACACAACCTGAGGGTTTTGTAGATCCACAGCATACTAGTAGAGTATGCAAGCTGCATAGGTCCATTTATGGACTAAAGAAAGCTTCTCGGAGCTGAAATCTTCGATTCAATGATGCAATCAAACAGTTTAGTTTCATCAAGAACGAAGATGAGCCTTGTGTCTACAAGAAGGTTGTAGGGAACATAGTTGTCTTCCTCATTTTGTATGTGGATGACATACTTCTCATTGGGAAGGACATCCCTTTACTATAGTCTGTCAAGACTTGGCTAGGGACTTGTTTCTCAATGAAGGACTTAGGTGAAGCATCCCGCATTCTAGGCATATAGATCTATAGAGATAGATCTAAAAGGATGTTTGGCCTAAGTTAGAGTACATATATTGATAAGGTACTCCTTCGGTTTACCATGCAGAACTCCAAGAAGGGATTTCTGCGGATGTCACATGGCGTGAGTCTTTCGAAGATTCAAGGTTCCTTTTCTAGTGAGGAGAGAGACCGTATGGATCAGATCCCTTATGCCTCAGCCATAGGATCTATCATGTATGGCATGCTATGTACTCGTCCTGATGTCTCGTATACTTTGAGCATGACGAGCAGATACCAGTCAGATCCAGGTGAAAGTCACTGGATAGCGATCAAGAATATTCTTAAGTACTTAAGAAGGACTAAAGAATATTTCTTGATATATGGAGGCGATGACGAGCTAACTGTAAAGGGTTACAGTGATGCCAGCTTCTAGACTGACCGGGATGATTATCGATCGCAATCAGGGTTCATGTTATGCATAAATGGTGGTGTTGTGAGGTGGAAGAGTTTGAAGCAGGACACAGTAGCTGATTCTACGACAGAGGCCGAGTATATTGCTGCATCAGAAGCAGCAAAGGAGGCAGTTTGGATCCGCAAGTTCATCACTGAACTTGGGGTGGTTCCTAGCATTGCTGACCCTATTGAGCTCTATTGTGACAACAATGGAGCTATAGGTTAGGCGAAGGAACCTCGCTCACACCAGCGGACGAAACACATACTACGACGCTTCCATCTCATTCGAGAGATTATCGACAGAGGAGATGTGAAGATTTGCAGAGTACCTACAGAGGCTAACATCGCAGATCCCTTGACCAAGGCTTTTGCACAGAGAAAGCATGATGGTCACACTAGGTCATTGGGGCTTAAAGCCTACACTGATTGGCACTAGTGCTAATGGGAGATTGTTAGTTAGAGCCCTAGAGCCAATCATTTGATGATTGTTGTATGGACTCATTGTGTCATATTCTTGTATATTAATAAAGGTATTTGTTTTGGTTATTATACTTACTTGTATTTGTGCCAAATAATTAAGTATAATAGCGTCCTTGAGTAGAGGGTTCTTACCTATATCAATCGGTTAGTTGAACCGATAGTGAGATGATATAGGGAATGCTACTCTTAATCATTCCTAGTTGAGTATTAACATTCAGGGACAATGTTAATGCGATGAGACTAGCATTTAGGTCAACTCGATGGCTTGATCTCACAAGTCATGGATATAGAGATATCAAGTTGACACATGGGTATGCATTGGAGAATGTATACTGAATGACCCACCATGAGAAAGTATCATGGATCGTTATATGAGTGTCATATACTTTCTCATGTAGCTATTAGTATGACTACTAGTCCTTGGACCTGAAGTCACCATGGTTCCCTACATAAGGAGTTATGTACTTTGGTTTCGTCAAACGTCACCCGTAACTGGGTGGACTATAAAGGCGATTACTGGGTATGTAACAAATTATGCAGAGGGATGTGAGTGATGTAGAAGGGATCTATCCCTCCTATATGATGGGAGTGACATTGATATTTTTGATAGAGTGAGACCACTAAGTGCATGGCCATGCCGAAATGAGTCAATATGAGATATTGAGCTCATTTGATCGAGTTAGTCTACTTGGGATTCAAGATTTAGATTGATTAGAGGATGACACAGTCTATGTAACACCCACGAAATTTTAAGATAAGTATATGACCATTAATCTCTTTAGAGCATGAAAGTAAGAGGAATCAAAGAAATAAATAATAGAAATAAAAAAAAAAAAAAGAAGAGGTCAAGGTTTGAAGCTTGGACCTCCCACAAACAATGAAGATAAATTGATGCATGACAACCACTAGGATAATGATTTA
Organism: Zingiber officinale; assembly: GCF_018446385.1. Classification (NCBI taxonomy): domain Eukaryota; kingdom Viridiplantae; phylum Streptophyta; class Magnoliopsida; order Zingiberales; family Zingiberaceae; genus Zingiber; species Zingiber officinale. Next base: position 52,242,492 of record NC_055987.1, on the reverse strand, counting down.
CATATGGATAGGAAAGAATGGAATCTTAGTTAAAGGTGAGAAGAAAAATAAAAGAAAATTATGCAAAAGAGCAAGAGAATACTAAGTGACTTACCTCCTCTTCCTCTTGGTTAAGAGAAGGAACAAGAAGAAGGCAAGTTGCCTTCCTAACCCTTCCCTCTCCTCATTTTCGTGGGAATCAAGAGACGAGTGATGGATGAATTAAGGGAAGGATTAATGAAGGCATAAATTCCCCTCATGATGAATAAATAGAAAATGAGAAAAGAAATCTCTCATTTTTTCTCCTTCTCCCTTCTCTCTTCTCCACCGAGACCAAGGGGTCTTCCCTCTCCTTGATCCGAACACTAAGTTAAGTTTTTCTCCAAGAAAGCTAATTTCCAAGAAGAAATCTTCAAGTTCTAGCCCTTCCAAGCAAAGGAAACCAAAGGAGGCACAAGAAGAAGAAGCTTCTTCCTTTCTTTAGCAACTAGAACATTTTTCTCTAAGAGAAACCACAAGCGAAAGGATGTAAGTTCCCCTCACCTGTGGTACAATAACTTATAGGGATTTTTCATGTAAATAGATTTGCTTAACAACCTAGGTATTGTTTGATGAAAATCCATAGTTTTTTTAACCAAGATCAAAAGAAAGAATCTAAGTATAAAGACGTAACTAGACGTGCTCAATATACTTCTTGTGACATGTATATTATGGTAGGAGTTTATCCTTATGTTTTTTACGCTAAAAAGGGTTATAGGTTCATGAACTTAATATTTCATCCAAGCATGGACAAAAGAACTAGAAGAGCTTCAAAACTAAATTAAGCATGATCTCTTGTACTCATAATATGTGCTCTATGATAATAGTGTGGTTAACATATTTGTTCCCAATTTTATGTTGATTTAACTTAATTTTCATTCACATGGGTATTCGGCCATGATAAAACTAAAAGCCTAGGAGAGCTTTAAATCTAAAACTAAGCATACTATGTTTCTCTAAGATAGGGTAATTATGATGTGCCATGATTGTATGAAAATATAAACACTATTTCATATGCAAGAAGATTCGGCCATATTAAGATGTGAAGCCTAGGGAAAATTTATAACAAGTCTAAGATGCTCATGACCTTCTTGATGAAATGATATGATGTTAACTTGTTGCTTTTATGCTTATTTGTTGCATAGAATGATGATTACATGTCTATAACCTTCGGCCACTTAAGGTTCCAAGACCTAGGATGATTAGAACTTGAACCAAATTGCTTATGTTATTTCCTTATAAATGATACCATGAAATTGTGTAGGTTCTCATGCTTTTTAGTGTTAGGACCAAAAGTAGCTAGAGGGGGGGGGGGGGGGGGGGGAATAGCTCGTCGCATTCGCTCGTTGCTCGGCGTTGCTTGTTCCTTCAAAGATGTGCAGCGGAAAATACAGAAACAAACACACAACGCTAACACGATTGGTTTTACTTGGTATCCACCTCACAAGAGGTGACTAATCCAAGGATCCACACCAACACACACACCCTCCACTAAATAAAACTCTCCTTTATGGTAACTACCAAGGGCGGAGAAGCCCTACAAGACTCAATACAAGAAGAGAGGGAAAGGATACAAGAAATACAAGTTTACAAGCTTACAATGAGTATAAACCCTAACCCTAGCTTCTCTTCTTGGCTTTGATCCGCCTCTTGACTTGGAAAACTTCCAAGATCCTTCAAGAACTGGCGATCTGAGCTTTGTGAGTGCTGTGGAGGAGCTGGCGAGAAATCTGGAGTGAATCGGAGAAGAGATTGCCGCAGCCATCACACGCCTGCAGCTATAAACGACGCCAACGGTCGGATCCCGATCGATTCGAATATTCCCAATCGATCGGGGAGGCTTTGGATCGATCCACGGATCGATCCAGAGCGCCTCTGTGCTCTGGAAAAGCGCCTGGATCGATCCACGGATCGATCCAGCGCTTATCGCGCGAAGCAGCCGCGTCCCAATCGATCCACTGATCGATTGGGACCTCTGGATCGATCCACGGATCGATCCAGAGGCTCTCTGTTCGCTGGGACAGGTCTGGATCGATCCACTGATCGATCCAGAGCCTGGATCGATCCACTGATCGATCCAGCACTTGATTTTTGTCCAAAACCAAGTCCCAAACCTCCCAAACCAATATCTGGTCAACCTTGACCTGTTGGTATGTCATGCCTAGCATCTAGTCACTCCTTTGACCTGCTAGGACTCCCTTACCAAGTGTCCGGTCAATCCCTTTGACCCACTTGGACTTTTCTCTGTGCCAAGTATCCGGTCAATCCCTTTGACCTACTTGGACTTTTCTCTGTGCCAAGTATCCGGTCAATCCCTTTGACCTACTTGGACTTTTCTCTGTGCCAAGTATCCGGTCAATCCCTTTGACCTACTTGGACTTTTCTTTCATGCCAAGTATCCAGTCAATCCTTTGACCTACTTGGACTTCCCAGCACCAGATGTCCGATCATCCTTGATCCATCTGGATTTTCCCTTGCCTGGCTTCACTCACCAGGACTTTCACCTAGCTTCACTCACTAGGGTTTTCCATCTGCCTAGCTTCACTCACTAGGACTTTCACCTGGCTTCACTCACCAGGATTTCCATCTGCCTAGCTTCACTCACTAGGACTTTCACCTGGCTTCACTCACCAGGATTTCCATCTGCCTAGCTTCACTCACTAGGTCTTTCATTTTGCCTAACATCCCAGTTAGGACTTCCCAGTCAAGTATCCGGTCAACCTTGACCTACTTGACTCTTCTTCAATCAATATCTTATTGTCAAACATCTAAACCCAAACCAAGACTCAGCTTGGTTACCCAGGTCAACCTTGACCTGAGGGATATTGCACCAACAATCTCCCCCTTTTTGATGTTTGACAATACCACAATAACACTTACAATCCCATATGTAAGTTAGGCTAATCCCATAGCCTCCTTCTTCATGCCACTAGGTAATGAAAGCATAAATTAAGCTCTTCATTCTCCCCCTAAGAGGGCAAACTCCCTCTAGGTAATGAAAGCCTAACTTACTCTCTTTCATGAGTCCTTTCATTCTCCCCCTATGACCTTCCCATAGGTAATGAAGGCCTAAGCTTAACCATACATTCTCCCCCTATTGGCACACATCAACCCATCGTTGGACACACATCAACCTATGCTCCAATTCTGGGCACACTTCAACAAATCCATTTGTTGAAGACTCTCCCCCTGAAGAGTTGCTCATCGTTGTTCACAACATCACTCGTTGTGATCAACACGATAATGAAGGTCCCATACCCTTCATTTATCCTTAACTTCTCCCTCAATGTAGACAACTACCCAACCTTGAGCATTATCTACCACTTGAGTGTCCACTTGAAATAATGAGGATATCCACTCCCCATTTCTCCCCATTTCAAGTTTAAATGCTCAACCTTGAGCAAGTTCACAAGAAGGTTAACCACCTTCCAAGGTTCATGAAAAATAATTTTCATGTCTTTAAAGAGTCTCTCTCCCTAAAGACATGGTGGTAACTTCTGTCATTGCACCAACAATGACTTGGAATCCCTAAAACATTAGGAAACCCAAATTTAGAAGTTTTGAGGTTCAAATATTCAAAATTTGAAACAACCTCAACCTAAACTTCTACTTAGTCTTCGTTAACCAATCCATCCTTGTTTTCAACATGAAAACACCCTTTGTATGTATACAAATGTATTTAAGGGGTTTGGAATGGTTACCTAGACTAAAATAGGTTCAAAGATGCTGAAATCAGGCCTTCCCAGCCAAAACCAACAACTTGGATCGATTGAAGTTGGGTTCCAATCGATTGAACCTTGCTGAATCGATCCACTGATCGATTCAGACTCCCTAGATCGATCGGCTGATCGATCCAGCGAGCTTCTGCTCACAGGAATTGCCGTTTGAATCGATCCATGGATCGATTCAGGAACTCCAATCGATCCATGGATCGATCGGAGCTCTGATAGTTGCTGAAATTCCATTTCAGTCAACTTCAGAAACCCCTAGAAAATTCTACAAAAATTCAAAAATTATGAAATTTCGTGTAGACATTATTTAGGGCATACTTAATCATGGAAAAATAGCTTTCTATGAAAATACATCATATTTTCAAAGATTGACACAAACTTGAAAACTTGCAAAAACTTTAGTGTTTTTCTTCAAGTTTGTGTCTAACTATTCAATGGTGATTACTATCAAAAGATAGCCTTCACCAAGGTTTTCCAAAAACATTTTAAAAACATTTTCAAAACCAATATCCCATCATGTTCCTTGGGCATAATGCACATGACTTGTACATTAGCTTTCCCAATGATGGGAAAACACATAACTATGTGTTTTGATGAACCTAAAAACTCAAAAGAATGCACTAAATCAACATGTTGAGTTTTGTTCATCATCCTAACATCTCACTTGTATCTATTGTGGACAAAACACATACAAGTCACCTTATAGTCTTTGTGAGATGTAGATTTTGGTTTTTGCCCTAAACTAGGGATCATGCATATTTATCTAGGCATTTTAGAAATGTTAGACATCCACCTAGGATGTCACTTGTCAATAAGTGTCGTTAAATGCCATTTGTCCTTAATTACAAGGAATTAAACTTAATGCATGATTATGTTATGGCATACATCAAAAGAAAATAATTTTCAAAAGAAAATATCCTATTACTACATGATGTATGAATGTCATGACATGGTATTTTTGGATTTTCCATAATAAAACATGAATGCAAAAACTAGACATGATGTCATGGCATATGATGGGCAAACAATCATGGCAAGATTTAGCATAAATAAAATATACCTAGATTAACTATCTAAGTATCCTTAAAGTCTTAGCTAAACTTACACCTTAAACCTAGATTGCCCTAAAGTGCTACAAGAGAATGCCAAAGCCTAAATTTGGCATTTCTAATTTCCTTGATTTAATGTATGCCAATTGAAAATAAACATGTCCTCAAATGTTGGCATATTCCATTTTTCTTCAAGAGCAGCACTTTTGAATTAAGGCCCGGATTGCCTTAAATTGCCTAAGAACATACCAAAATCCCAACTTGGTATTTCTCAAGGTTTTCCCAATTTGTGCCATTTTAAGATAAAAACAATTTTTCACCATTTGGCACATTTTACTCTTTCAAGGAGTAATCAGTAATTCCATTTCATTTTCAAAGGTTAACTAAAACCTTGAAAATGCTCCTTGAGTGTCAATTTCCTCAAAGTTGGGTTAACTACCCTTCTAATCGGAGTTGACACTCTCTAACCCATCTATGGGGTAGAGAAGATGCTCCTAGGAACCCAACACCTATTGGTGCTCCTTGGATGCTCTAGGTACTTACTAGGGATAACTTCCTTAGATACCTTCCTAGTGACCTTGTTGGGCTTCTTAGAAGCCTTGGTCACACTTTCTAGGTCAACTCTAGGGATAGCCTCCCTTGTGACCTTGTTAGTGACTTTCTTAGACTTCTTAGAAGTCTTAGTCACTTTGGTTGCAAAGATACTTCTAGGGATATCTTCCCTTGTATCTTTGACTTGACCTCTAGACTTAGGGTTTGTTCCATAACTATATGGAACTCTATGGTAAGAGGGCACATCCTTCTTAGCCTTTGGCTTGTATCCCAAACCTCTATGGCCATTGGATGGCTTTTGTACCCCTAAACCTAGGTTATGCTCATTTTGCCCTAATAGGATATTTTCCATCCTTTTTAGGGTCTTTTCAATTTTATCAAGTCTTGACCTCAAGACTTAATTTTCCATCACTAAGTCCTTAGTTTTTGGTTTTCCATTAAGTTTATGAGCATTTTTGTTTCTAGGCTTGTAGCTGCAATCCTTAGAGTTTTTACCTAGACTTTTACCTACATTCCTAGTCTTAGGTGTAGTAGTTTTAGCATGAAAAGCTATATGTTTTTCTTTAACGCTATCATGCTTTCTATTTTCATGGTAAATAACATTAAAATGATAGAAATTTGACCTAGCATGCTTTTTACCATTTTGTAAGGGAATAGGCTCAATGAAAGTTACCTTCCTTTTTACCTTAGAGGCTCCCCCTTGACTAGTGCCTCTTTGAGCCATGACCACCTTCTTCCCCTTGGGGCATTGACTTCGGTAATGCCCCTTTTGATTGCAAGAGAAGCATATGATATGCTCCTTGCTCTTCTTCGTTCCGGGGATGGTCTCCTTGGGCTTCACCTTGCCCTTTTGTGCCACTTGGCCCTTCTTCTTGGTCAATTTAGGGCACTTGCTCTTGTAGTGCCCATGTTCCCTACACTCAAAACATATTATATGATTTTTATTATTAATTGAAATATTCATACCTTTGCTTGTAGGGGTGGCATCTTTTTCTTTGGATCCAGAGGTAGAAACTTCCTTTTGATAGGACCTTGATTCTCCTCCATTTGATTTTTCTTGACTTATGGAGGTAGAAGCTTCTTCCTCCTCTTCTTCTCTTGACCCGGATGTAGAAGCTTCTCCTTCTTCTTGATCCGGTGTCACCAAGGATTGCTCCCCCTCAATCCTAGAGGTGGAGGCTTCATCATCTTGAATATGAAACAAGGAGTATGCTCCCTCCTTGTTCCCTTCGTTGCATTCCCTTGAGGATGAAGCATCTTGGATTTCCTCTTCTTCGGAGGTTGAGCATCTCTCAACCTCGGAGTCCTCCTCTTGATCTTGCTCCAAAGAGTCACCCTCTCCGGATTCTTCATGATCTTGTACAGTGGAGGAGATCTCTTCATGAAGCTTGGCCAATTTGCTCCATAGTTCCTTTGCATCTTCAAATTCTCCAATTTTGCAAAGGATGGTGCTTGGCAATAAGTTGACCAAAAGCTTGGTCACTTTGTCATTGGCCTCGCACCTTTGGACTTGCTCTTGGCTCCACTTGCTCCTCTTGAGAACTTTGCCCTTTGAGTTTGTTGGAGTCTTGAAGCCTTCCATAAGAGCAAACCATTGCTCTATCTCCATCATAAGAAAATTTTCGATTCTTGATTTCCAAGAATCGAAGCTCGTGGAAGTGTATGGAGGAGCCACCCTTGTGTCAAATCCAAGTCCATCTTGGAATTGCATCTTGAAGTTGAGCCTTGTTAAGTCTTGAACTTGAAGAATTTGCTCCAACTTCTTCACCCTCTAGCTTTTCTTGTTATACTTGACCCTTCCGGCGATGATTCCGGTGAAGAGCGGCCTCGCTCTGATACCACTTGTTAGGACCAAAAGTAGCTAGAGGGGGGTGAATAGCTCGTCGCATTCGCTCATTGCTCGGCGTTGCTTGTTCCTTCAAAGATGTGCAGCGAAAAATACAGAAACAAACACACAACGCTAACACGGTTGGTTTTACTTGGTATCCACCTCACAAGAGGTGACTAATCCAAGGATCCACACCAACACACACACCCTCCACTAAATAAAACTCTCCTTTATGATAACTACCAAGGGCGGAGAAGCCCTACAAGACTCAATACAAGAAGAGAGAGAAAGGATACAAGAAATACAAGCTTACAAGCTTACAATGAGTATAAACCCTAACCCTAGCTTCTCTTCTTGGCTTTGATCCGCCTCTTGACTTGGAAAACTTCCAAGATCCTTCAAGAACTGGCGATCTGAGCTTTGTGAGTGCTGTGGAGGAGCTGGCGAGAAATCTGGAGTGAATCGGAGAAGAGATGCCGCAGCCATCACACGCCTGCAGCTATAAACGACGCCAACGGTCGGATCCCGATCGATTCGAATATTCCCAATCGATCGGGGAGGCTTTGGATCGATCCACGGATCGATCCAGAGCGCCTCTGTGCTCTGGAAAAGCGCCTGGATTATCGCGCGAAGCAGCCGCGTCCCAATCGATCCACTGATCGATTGGGACCTCTGGATCGATCCACGGATCGATCCAGAGGCTCTCTGTTCGCTGGGACAGGTCTGGATCGATCCACTGATCGATCCAGAGCCTGGATCGATCCACTGATCGATCCAGCACTTGATATTTGTCTAAAACCAAGTCCCAAACCTCCCAAACCAACATCCGGTCAACCTTGACCTGTTGGTATGTCATGCCTAGCATCTAGTCACTCCCTTGACCTGCTAGGACTCCCTGACAAGGACTTTTCTTTCATGCCAAGTATCCAGTCAATCCTTTGACCTACTTGGACTTCCCAGCACCAGATGTCCGATCATCCTTGATCCATCTGGATTTTCCCTTGCCTAGCTTCACTCACCAGGACTTTCACCTAGCTTCACTCACTAGGGTTTTCCATCTGCCTACCTTCACTCACTAGGACTTTCACCTGGCTTCACTCACCAGGATTTCCATCTGCCTAGCTTCACTCACTAGGACTTTCACCTGGCTTCACTCACCAGGATTTCCATCTGCCTAGCTTCACTCACTAGGTCTTTCATTTTGCCTAACATCCCAGTTAGGACTTCCCAGTCAAGTATACGGTCAACCTTGACCTACTTGACTCTTCTTCTATCAATATCTTATTGTCAAACATCTAAACCCAAACCAAGACTCAGCTTGGTTACCCAGGTCAACCTTGACCTGAGGGATATTGCACCAACATTTAGGACACTTGAACTTTGGTTTTGAGTCCTACACCATTCGGCCATATCATGTTTAAGGGCCTAGGAAACCTAGAACCTAACTCAACTATGCTCATGTTAGTCCTTAAAATGTTTGCTATGAAATATGTTTAAGGTTCTCATGCTTTTAGGACACTTGAACCTTGGTTTTAAGACCTATACCATTCGGCCACATCATGTTTAAGGGCCTAGGAACCTTAGAACCTAACTCAACTATGCTCATGTTATTCCTTGAAATAATTGCTATGAAAGTTGTTTAAGGTTCTCATGCTTTTAGGACACTTGAACCTTGGTTTTAAGACCTATACCATTCGGCCACATCATGTTTAAGGGCCTAGGAACCCTAGAACCTAACTCAACTATGCTCATGTTATTCCTTGGAATGTTTGCTATGAAAGTTGTTTAAGGTTCTCATGCTTTTAGGACACTTGAACCCTAGCATCAAGTCCTACAAGTTTCGGCTATGATGAAAGTAGAGACCTAGGAATCTAAGAACCCAAACCAAACATGTTCAAAGTATTCCTTATGATGTAAGATATGATAAAGGCTTGGGGTTCATATGCTTTCATGTTGCTTACTAAACTAGGTAACAAATTAGCATGTTTCGGCCATCACATGATATTAGGGTAGAAACCTAATTATGATCTTTTATGTGCCTCACATGCAATGCTTTATGACATGATAAGAATATGCTATGTAGCTATACTCATTTATGTGATTAGGACTTATGAGTAACAATGTGCTATATGCCTAAATTCATGATATGCTGTGTGCTCAAATTAATGATATGCTGTTTGCTCAAATTTATGATGTGCTGTGTGCTTAATTATGCTTATGATCATGATATGCTGTGTGCTTAAATATGCTTATGATCATGATATGCTGTGTGCTCAAATTCATGATGTGCTATGTGCTTAATTATGCATGTGATCATGATATGCTGTGTGCCCAAATTCATGATATGCTATGTGCTCAATTTCACATGCTTTAAGTATGCATAAGAGTTGCCTCCCTACAAGTGGGATCAAGAGCACTCTTCATGATATGAATATGACATGAAAGTTATGCTAAGAATTATATTATTATGACATGCTACTTTTCTTTTAAGACTTGTACCAAGGGTGGGCTCCATAAGTGCCCCGGGGTCGATGGACTAAGAAACGGGCCTCGTTAGGGATGAACTCCTAAGTGCCCTTGGTCGATGGACTAAGAAACGGGCCTAGTATGTATGCCTTGTAGGGTTCAAGACTTGCTACCTTGGACCTACATAGGACGCGCGCATTTATGTATGTGGTACATGCCGGGGCCCTAATCATGTTGAGATTATGTTTAAGTATGTATGTTATAAGTTTTAAAAGACATGTTGCATATGTTTTCATGATGCATGTTTAAGAGTTCACCTTGCATACACCTTAGGTGATGCCATGATACCTTATGTTTATGACATGATGATGCCATGATATTTATGATGATGCTTATGACATGTATGATGTTTATGTTGTGTGATACCATGATATCTTATGTTTATGTTGTGATCATGCCATGATATGCTACAGGATATGATGAAATTAACTCCATATGATATGACTTGTGTTCTTAATATGATATACGGTTTTTGTGAGTAGGAAAGGAACTTACTGAGCCATGAGTGCTCACAGCTTACTTTCTTGTACTACAGATAAGGGCAAGGGATGGATGAACTAGGGGAGCAGCAGGAGGGGCTAGAAGGAGGTTTGTGGCTGTGATTTGGCTAACAAAAAAGAAAAGACCTGCTTTCATAAAAATAATAATAATAAGAATTATGCCTAGCTTTATGTCACTACTTCATAACTCCATGACATTTTATTATGTGCTTGAGTATCATGTCTCAAAAATATGTTAAGTATGCTGTGTGGTTTATATGTTAGATGATTTGTCATGGTGATTTAAAAGCTAAAGAAAAGTTTTAAAATTTTACGAATAAGACTTCCGATGTTATTAGTAAGTATGGTAAAGTAACCCCCGTGGCCTTAGTAGGAGGGGCGGGGCGTTACAGTTTGGTATCAGAGCCAAGTTAGCCTCTCACTACACACATGTCAAGCCTCCATCCTGCCTCTTCAAGTAAGAATTTATATGTTTAAGTTAAAATTCTTTTGTTATGATGCCTTAATATTATGCATGTTTACTTATCCTGTCTGATTATGATAAGTCACAACTATAGGATAGGTATGCATGATGGTAGAATAAGAATGATAACGACCCTATGTTAACTTGGATAGAAATAACAATAATTTATTGTTGTTTAATGAAGATAAGCATGGCTAGGAGACGCACTACTCGAGCAGACGAGACAGCGACTCCACCGGATCTGACACAGATAGTTACCGATCTCCAGCGTCAGATCACGGAGCAACAACAGCTGATTACAACTTTAATGGGTCAGCAAGAAAATCCTGCCACCCCGCCAGTAAATTAGAATGCAGTGCCTATTATTCCAGTAGTTGCACCAGTACCACCGATAGCCCCTATCCCGGTGGTCCGACAGGAGACCTACTTGATCCAGTGGCTAAGGTTGAAGCCGGAGAATTTCTTAGGTACTTGCGAGCCATGGGACGCCCAGGCCTGATTCAAGACAGTAGAAAGCATAGTAGAACTATTGGACTGGCCTGTACCGGAAAAGATCAAATGTGTATCGTTCTGTTTTTCCGGAGATGCAAGGATGTGGTGGGAAAGAGTGAAGGCAAAGAGGCAGATTAATCTGATGACCTGGATGGACTTCGAGACAGAGTTCTTTGAAGAGTTCTTCCATATGCAAGTGACGAACCGACACTATGACGAGTTCACCGAGTTCCGTCAGGGTGACCTATCAGTGAATGAGGCGGTAAAATGCTTCAACCATTTGGCACGCCTATGTCCAGAGTTGGATCGCACAGAAAGAGAAAGGGTCAGACTGATGCTGAAGATGCTTCGACCCGAGATAGCATTAAATGTGGCCGGCGGAATTAATAGGCCGCAGACTACAGAGGAACTGGTCAGCAGTGCCCTAATTATATAACACTATCAGAAAGCAATGAACGAGAATAAGAATCAGACACGAGCAGAAGGACAGAGACCTCAGAGTACTAAAACAGGCTGGAAAGGAACCCCTACCAGGAAAAGGAAGCAATGGGATAATGCTAAAGGTGGTCCAGTGAATAAGCAACCGAAGTACCCTCAGTGTACTATTTGTGGGAAGCTGCATCCCGGAGTATGTCACAAAGGTACAAGAAAATGCTATAATTGTGGACGGGAAGGACATTTGGCCAAAGACTGCACTAACCGGTTTCAGGCACCACCCCAGCAGAATAACCAGAACAGGAGTGCCCCTCCACAACTACACCAGATGCAAACTGCTATAGAAGGGACTTTGATCAGCCAAGGGAGATTGGAAGCCCCGCCAGCGATGACAGACGCCAGGGTTTTCTCGCTTACTAAAGAAGATGTGGCAAGCGCCTCTACTGTCGTTACAGGTCAGCCGCCTATTTTTAGCTAATACGCTAAGGTTTTATTTAATACTGAAGGCAAACCAGTGGTTGAATCTATCGGGAAACCGAGAAACATTTCGTGTCATGGGATCGAGATTATCTCTGGGCAACTCTCCACCTTGACCATAACACCCACCCTATTCGACAATATATTAGAAAAGCAAACTAGTGACCAAAGCCTCCAAAGGATTAAACAAGAGATCTTAGAAGGAAAGAGTGACGGATTTCGTGTCGCGGACAGTGGAATATTGTACCTCAGGGATCGATTATGTATTCCCGAGGATCCCGAGTTGCGAGGGAAGATATTAGAAGAAGCTCATTCAACACCCTATGTAATGCATCCGGGATCTACCAAAATGTACCAGGATTTGAAAAAGAAATTCTGGTGGTCCGGTATGAAAAGAGATGTGGCTCAGTACGTCAGTGCCTGCCTGACTTGTCAGAGGGTTAAAGCAGAACACCAGAGGCCGGGAGGATTACTGCAGCCTGTCCAAATTCCAGAATGGAAATGGGAAGATATCTCGATGGACTTCATTTCAGGATTACCCAAGACAACAAACGGCTATGACGTTATATGGGTAATCGTAGATAGATTAACCAAATCCGCCCATTTTCTGTCAATTAAGATGACTTATTCAATTGAGCAACTGGCCCAATTATATGTCAAGGAAATTATCAGACTACATGGGACCCCTAAGACTATCATCTCCGACAGAGATGGTCGTTTTGTTTCGCATTTTTGGGAATGCGTCCAGAAGGCTCTTGGCACAAAGCTATTATTCAGTACTGCTTTCCACCCTCAAACCGACGGACAGACAGAGAGGATGAACCAAGTGCTAGAAGACATGCTACGAGCATGCACCTTAGACTTCAAAGGCAGCTGGTGCCGATATTTATACTTAGAAGAATTCGCTTACAACAATAGCTACCAGGCTACTATTGGGATGGCACCCTACGAGGCACTGTATGGTAGGAAATGTAGATCCCCTATAAGTTGGTATGAAGGCGGTGAAAAGAAAGAGATGGGATTTCAAACAGAACTTATCGATAACACCACCCGTGTTATACAGAATATCCGCCAAAGAATAGAAACTGCTCAGAGTCAACAGAAGAATTATGCGGATAAGCGACGAATGCCATTGGAGTTCAATATCGGAGACTCAGTATTCCTCAAGGTAGCTCCTATGAAGGGAGTAATGAGGTTCGGTATGAAGGGAAAGCTAAGCCCGCGCTATGTGGGACCATACCAGGTTCTGAAAAGAATCGGCAAAGTAGCTTATGAAATAGAGTTACCTCAAGAGATGTCAGCCATTCACAATGTGTTCCACGTTTCGATGCTAAAGAAATGTATTCCGAGTACAGACCAAGTGGTTGAACCACGGACAGTACAAGTGCAAGAGGACCTAACCTACGAGAGCCGACTAATACAGATATTGGATCGAGACGTCAAAAGACTAAGGAACAAAGAAGTACCCTTAGTAAAGGTCCTGTGGCAAAGCCAACAGTATGAGGAAGCCACGTGGGAACGAGAAGATGATATGAAACAAAAATATCCGGAGCTATTCTAAGTTTGAGGACGAACTTTCTATGAGGTATAGGGTACTGTAACACCCACGAAATTTTAAGATAAGTATATGAGCATAAATCTCTTTAGAGCATGAAAGTAAGAGGAATCAAAGAAATAAATAATAGAAATAAAAAAAAAGAAGAAGAGGTCAAGGTTTGAACCTTGGACCTCCCACAAACAATGAAGATAAATTGATGCATGACAACCACTAGGATAATGATTTACATATGGATAGGAAAGAATGGAATCTTAGTTAAAGGTGAGAAGAAAAATAAAAGAAAATTAAGCAAAAGAGCAAGAGAATACCAAGTGACTTACCTCCTCTTCCTCTTGGTTAAGAGAAGGAACAAGAAGAAGGCAAGTTGCCTTCCTCACCCTTCCCTCTCCTCATTTTCGTGGGAATCAAGAGAGGAGTGATGGATGAATTAAGGGAAGGATTAATGAAGGCATAAATTCCCCTCATGATGAATAAATAGAAAATGAGAAAAGAAATCTCTCATTTTTTCTCCTTCTCCCTTCTCTCTTCTCCACCGAGACCAAGGGGTCTTCCCTCTCCTTGATCCGAACACTAAGTTAAGTTCTTCTCCAAGAAAGCTAATTTCCGAGAAGAAATCTTCAAGTTCTAGCCCTTCCAAGCAAAGGAAACCAAAGGAGGCACAAGAAGAAGAAGCTTCTTCCTTTCTTTAGCAACTAGCACATTTTTCTCTAAGAGAAACCACAAGCGAAAGGATGTAAGTTCCCCTCACCTGTGGTACAATAGCTTATAGGGATTTTTCATGTAAATAGATTTGCTTAACAACCTAGGTATTGTTTGATGAAAATCCATGGTTTTTTTTAACCAAGATCAAAAGAAAGAATCTAAGTTTAAAGACCTAACTAGATGTGCTCAATATACTTCTTGTGACATGTATATTATGGTAGGAGTTTATCCTTATGTTTTTTATGCTAAAAAGGGTTATAGGTTCATGAACTTAATATTTCGGCCAAGCATGGACAAAAGAACTAGAAGAGCTTCAAAACTAAATTAAGCATGATCTCTTGTACTCATAATATGTGCTCTATGATAATAGTGTGGTTAACATATTTGTTCCCAATTTTATGTTGATTTAACTTAATTTTCATTCACATGGGTATTCGGCCATGATAAAACTAAAAGCCTAGGAGAGCTTTAAATCTAAAACTAAGCATACTATGTTTCTCTAAGAGAGGGTAACTATGATGTGCCATGATTGTATGAAAATATAAACCCTATTTCATATGCAAGAAGATTCGGCCATATTAAGATATGAAGCCTAGGGAAAATTTATAACAAGTCTAAGATGCTCATGACCTTCTTGATGAAATGATATGAAGTTAACTTGTTGCTTTTATGCTTATTTGTTGCATAGAATGATGATTACATGTCTATAACCTTCGGCCACTTAAGGTTCCAAGACCTAGGATGATTAGAACTTGAACCAAATTGCTTATGTTATTTCCTTATAAATGATACCATGAAATTGTGTAGGTTCTCATGCTTTTTAGGACACTTGAACTTTGGTTTTGAGTCCTACACCATTCGGCCATATCATGTTTAAGGGCCTAGGAAACCTAGAACCTAACTCAACTATGCTCATGTTAGTCCTTAAAATGTTTGCTATGAAATATGTTTAAGGTTCTCATGCTTTTAGGACACTTGAACCTTGGTTTTAAGACCTATACCATTCGGCCACATCATGTTTAAGGGCCTAGGAACCTTAGAACCTAACTCAACTATGCTTATGTTATTCCTTGAAATAATTGCTATGAAAGTTGTTTAAGGTTCTCATGCTTTTAGGACACTTGAACCTTGGTTTTAAGACCTATACCATTCGGCCACATCATGTTTAAGGGCCTAGGAACCCTAGAACCTAACTCAACTATGCTCATGTTATTCCTTGGAATGTTTGCTATGAAAGTTGTTTAAAGTTCTCATGCTTTTAGGACACTTGAACCCTAGCATCAAGTCCTACAAGTTTCGGCTATGATGAAAGTAGAGACCTAGGAATCTAAGAACCCAAACCAAACATGTTCAAAGTATTCCTTATGATGTAAGATATGATAAAGGCTTGGGGTTCATATGCTTTCATGTTGCTTACTAAACTAGGTCACAAATTAGCATGTTTCGGCCATCACATGATATTAGGGTAGAAACCTAATTATGATCTTTTATGTGCCTCACATGCAATGCTTTATAACATGATAAGAATATGCTATGTAGCTATACTCATTTATGTGATTAGGACTTATGAGTAACAATGTGCTATATGCCTAAATTCATGATATGCTGTGTGCTCAAATTTATGATATGCTGTGTGCTCAAATTCATGATATGCTGTGTGCTTAAATTTATGATGTGTTGTGTGCTTAATTATGCTTATGATCATGATATGCTGTGTGCTTAAATATGCTTATGATCATGATATGCTGTGTGCTCAAATTCATGATGTGCTGTGTGCTTAATTATGCATGTGATCATGATATGCTGTGTGCCCAAATTCATGATATGCTATGTACTCAATTTCACATGCTTTAAGTATGCCCAAGAGTTGCCTCCCTACAAGTGGGATCAAGAGCACTCTTGATGATATGAATATGACATGAAAGTTATGCTAAGAATTATATTATTATGACATGCTACTTTACTTTAAGGCTTGTACCAAGGGTGGGCTCCATAAGCGCCCCGGGGTCGATGGACTAAGAAACGGGCCTCATTATGGATGGGCTCCTAAGTGCCCCTAGGTCGATGGACTAAGAAACGGGCCTAGTATGTATGTCTTGTAGGGTTCAAGACTTGCTACCTTGGACCTACATAGGATGCGCGCATTTATGTATGTGGTACTGTTGGAGTGTATACTGAAAGTCTAAGCTTTGTAAACATTCATTATGAATAAAGAATCACATTTGGTCAAATTGTCTAGATTTGTTTGTAGTTGTTCAATTAATTTATATTGTAGATAACATAGCATGTGGTGTCATATGCAGAAGATAATGTTATCAGTACCTTATAAATTATAAACAGTAGCTCACGACCAAAATGGAAAGGAACAAACCATTAGAAGGTCGTAGTGTAATTAGGTATCAGTTTATCTTGACTGTATAATTACACTAGTACACTTAGAGAGTATTGAGTAGGACCATTTGAGGTCATTTCTTTTATACTGATTTTATAAAGAAACAAAGACCTCGGTTATTATGGAAGTGTGTGCTCTTAATCCTAATATAATAACAAGCACATATATTTGATATTTATTTCTTTAATTTATCAATGGGTGAGATTTAGTTCGATGAATCAATAAGCCCGATAAGTTGGGAAATGGTATCACTTATAGTGTGTGTTGTTGATTATAGAAGGAAACTGTGTCCTAGAGATACTAGGTTGAGAATGTCCCCAAGAGGAGCTCATAAGGATTGTCATGTTAAACCCTGCAGGTGGACTTAGTCCGACATGACGATAAGGTTGAGTGGTACTACTCTTGGACTAAGATATTAATTAAAAGAGTTGTCAGTAACTCACTTAATTAGTGGACATTCGATATCTTAAACACAGGGAGACTAACACACTCATAATAAGAAGGAGCCCAAAAATGTAATTTGGGATTGGTGCGGTAGTTCAATGATAGTTCTCTAGTGGAATGAATTATCATTGATAAAATTAAGTTGTGTGTACGGGGCGAACACGGGATGCTTAATTTTATCGGGAGACCAAAACCAATTCCTCCTCTCGGTTCCTATCGTAGCCTCTTAGTTATAGAGTTCTATACCCACGTATACCCACTTTTTATACCCACCCAATAGGGGCCGGCCAAGCTAGCTTGGGAACAAGCTAGGGCCGGCCTAGGTATGAATTTGGGTGGCCGGCCCTAGCTTGAACCCAAGCTAGTGGGGGTCGGCCAAATTAAATTAAAATGGAATTTTAATTTTAATTTTAATTTTAATTTTAATTTTGTGGAAGAAATAATTTATTAAAGAGAATTTAAATTAAAATATCTCTCTTATAAAAGATCTAAAAAGATTAAAGAAAGAGATTAGATCTCTTTCCTTATTTGTAGATTGGTGAGATGTTTTATTTTCTCTTTAAAATTATTCACATGTTGATAAAATTAAAATTATAGAAATTTCCTTTTATCAACCATGAAGAGATTTTTAAAGAGAAATTTTATTTTTTAAAATTTCCGAAAACAAATTAGGAAGTTTTAATTGTTGATTGAAACTTGTCCAATTTGTTCTCCAATGATGTGGCCGGCCAATGTAGGTTTATTTGGGAAATTTTATTTTATTTTTCTCAATTAAATCATGTCAAGGAAATTGAGAAAATTTTATTGTAATTAAATTTCCTAATTTGCCTAGGCCAAGGAATATAAAAGAAGGGGTGAGGGTGCCTTCATGAAAAACAACCTCTATTGTTTTCTCTCCCTCTTTTCCTTGGTGTTGTGGCCGGCCATCATCCTCTCCCTCTCTTCCTCTTGTGGTGGCCGAATACTTCATCCCTCTTGGAGTTCTTGTGGTGGCCGGATACTACTTAGAAGAAGAAGAAGAAGGAGAGAAAGCTAGCAACTCTTGGAGCTTGGTTAGTATTTTGGTTTTCTTCTTTGGTGAAGTTCTTCCTTTGTGGCCGAACCTTGCTTGGAGGAGAAGAAGGTGGTTGGTGGTTTCTCATCTCGGTAGATCGTTGCCCACACAACGTCCGAGGTTAGAAGAGGAATACGGTAGAAGATCAAGAGGTTTTTCTACAAGGTATAACTAGTAATTTTTCCTTTCCGCATCATGCTAGTTATTTATGGAAATAATACCAAATACAAGAGGCTTACGTTCTAGAATTTCGAATATGTTTTTCGATATTGTGTTCTTTTGTTTTTTTTTTTCCTTGTGATTTGATTGTTCTCTTTGGTTAACCTTAAGTTATTTTAGGAAATTAAATATTAGCTTTCTATAAAAGGTTTTGTCTAGTCGGTGGTGGTTGCTCCCATATCCAAGAAGGCCATGTGCCTCGCCACGTCAGTACTGGGAACCAATTATGGAAATTAATATTTAATGGAATTAATAACTTAAGGAGACTTGGGTCGAACGTGTTAAGTTCCGCAGGAGATCCAAGTCAAAACCTAAAAGAACAAATAGATTAAGTTTTGGATCAAACGTGTTAAGTTCCGCAGGCGATCCAAAATTTAATTTAAAAGAACACATGGTAGCTAGGAAAAGGTTCAGACCTTTGTACAAAATTTTGTACAGTGGAACCTATAGGTTTTCCGAGTAGCAACCAATAATTGGTATCAGAGCTAGGGTTTTGCCTCTGTGTATTTGGTATTTAGTTTAATTATGCACATGTCATACATAATTTAGGCAGCTTAATAGTAGGATGTGCTAACTTTGTGGATGCAGGATCCATCTATTATGGCTTTTAGTTTTTGTGTGTGTGATTGGACCCTTGGACATGTCAAGGGCATTTAAATGTATGTGCATGATTGTATTCAAATACAGCAGGTGCTGTATTTAGTTTTATTAGGATTTTATTTTTGATCTAGATACATGTACATTCCTTTTATGGAATATAGGATCAAAATGTAAAATTCTATTTATGTCGTGGATCGAATCTTGCAAAGCGTGGAACCTTCTAAGGACCAGAGGCGCAGCGGAACAAGTAGCAAGATGGATGCGACAGCTAGACCCGGTGGCAGTGGCCAAATATGGCAGCAGCTTGGGATGACAACACACGGAGGACAACTAGAGATAAAAGCCATAATAGTTGAAAATTAGTTTCTCTATTGCTTTTATATTATTCTGTGTGTGCATGTTAGTTTACAAGTAAAGTAGGCTAGCATAGTTAAAATTCCTCATTTATAAATAACTAAGTGGGAGAGGGATTTTTTAAATAAATCCCATGGTCTCCATTACTGGTTTGTAAGTGATGCAAACAAGCTTGCGCGTTGGCTCTGAGTGCCTTCCTCCATAACGGATGAGCTTGTTTGCGGATCACTAGAACAGACTTCCATTTTTGGATGACTATAGGAAGTTAATTAAGAGCGTGTGATCTTCCCCAACGGAAGGGGCATAATCTTATTAATGGACTTAGTGTCAAGTAATGGTATACACTTAGACACATCTAATAGTATCCTCCCCAACGGAGTCACTGCTATTATTTGTGTGACCAAATGATACCAACTATTAATTTTATTTGTCAAAAAGTTAGGTTTACAAGATAATAAAATTAATGGGTTAAAACCCTCCTTTTACAAATGTTGAATTTGGATACGTCCACACTAACGTGGCATACAAAATTCATGGTGTTATGAGGTGTTGGTTAATTTAAAATAGTATTGTTTGAGGAATCAATATTATTCTAAATTTAGAGTTCTGACCAAAAGTTATTTGTGATTCTTAGGATGTCTTTCAACCCACTGTCCATCATACTTCAACAGAATAGACTTATTGGACCAAACTACATAGATTGGAAAAGAAACCTGGACATTGTTCTTACTGCTGAAAGCTATAAATATGTACTGACTGAGCAGTGCCCTGATGCACCTACTGGTGAATCTACCCAAGAGGAGATTGATTATCATAGGAAATGGGTAAAAGCAGATGAGATGACGCGGTGTTACATTTTGGCTTCAATGTCAAATGTATTGCAACATCAGCATTTACCAACAGCCTATGATATTATGAACAATCTCAAGGAACTCTTTGGTCATCAGGATAGGGCTTCTAGGCAAGAAGCCATGAGAAAGATAATGACAGCCACCATGCAAGAGGGTACTCCTGTAAGGGATCATATCCTAAAGATGATGGATTATCTGAACGAGATACAGATCCTTGGAGGAGAAATTGATGGGGAAACCCAGATCGATATGATCCTCCAAACGCTACCTAGAAGTTTTGAGCAGTTTCACCTGAACTATAATATGAATAAGAGGGTTTATTCATTAGCGGAACTACTGACAAAACTTCAAGCAGCAGAAGGATTATTTCGTCACAATGCTCAAATTCACTATGCTGAAAATGGATCTACTTCTAAACCGAATGGAAAGAAGAAGAAGAAACAAGCTGGTTCAGCAAAGAAAGTGAATAAATCTCAGAGTACGGGATTTAAAGCTGGAATGAAGAAGCCGAAAGCAGGCAGTACATTGGAAGGCGGACTGTCCTCGTAGGAACCAAAACAAAGGTATATCTCATACTCTAGTTGTTGAAACATGTTTAGCGGTGTTATCTACCAGCACCTGGTGTGTAGATACGGGAGCCACTGATCATGTCTGCAATTCCTTGCAGGGGTTCCAGGAAACCCGACGACTATCTGAAGGAGAAATTACCGTCTACATGGGCAATGCTACTAAGGTGGCAGCTGTTGCAGTGGGAGACGTCTACTTATCTTTTTGTAGAAATAGAAATTTGATTTTAAGAAATTGTCTTTATGTACCCAGTTTTAGAAAGAATTTAATTTCAGTTTCTAAACTGTTTTTAGATGGATATTCAGTTTCTTTCAGTAACGATGTAGTTATTAAAAGAAATAAAATGATTATCTGTTCTGGTGCATTAGTTGGCAATTTGTATACTTTAAATCCAATTTCTTCCACAAAGCAAAATATGGAAATTTATAACTCATCTTCTAACTCTAATAAGAGAAAAGAACCTTCGGAAATGAACCAAGCATATCTTTGGCATCTAAGGCTTGGTCATATTAACTTAAGAAGGATTCAGAGGCTTATAGCCGATGGACTTTTGGGTTCATTAGAGTTGGAAAATTTTCCAATTTGTGAATCCTGCTTGGAAGGTAAAATGACCAAGAGGCCGTTCAAGGCCAAGGGGTATAGAGCCAAAGAAGTGTTAGAGTTGGTTTACTCTGATTTGTGTGGTCCTATGTCTGTCCAGGCAAGAGGAGGTTTTGAATATTTTGTCTCTTTCATAGACGATTATTCAAGATATGGATACATTTACCTAATGCGCCGCAAGTCCGAGTGCTTTGATAAGTTCAAAGAATACAAGGCTGATGTGGAAAAACGACTAGGTAAAAGTATCAAGACACTACGGTCAGATCATGGTGGCGAATACCTCTTAGGAGAGTTTAGGAATTACTTATCAAAGGCCGGGATTCAATCCCAATTGTCTGCACCTGGAACACCCCAACAGAATGGTGTAGCAGAACGAAGGAATAGGACTCTTATGGAGATGGTTAGATCGATGATGAGTTATTCAGAATTACCAAATTCGTTTTGGGGATATGCTCTGGAAACAGCAGTATACGTTTTGAACTTAGTACCTTCTAAATCAGTTTCTTCTACTCCCATAGAATTGTGGAATGGGCGAAAACCCAGTCTAAGACATATTCGGATTTGGGGTAGTCCAGCACATGTGCTGAAACCAGATGCTGATAAGTTAGAATCCCGTACAGAAGTTCGCGTGTTTGTAGGATATCCCAAAGGAACGAAAGGTGGTTTATTTTATAGTCCTAAAGACCAGAAGGTCATTGTTAGCACCAATGCCCAGTTTTTAGAAGAAGACTATATAATGGATCACAAGCCCAGTAGTAAAGTTGTTTTAGAAGAACTAAGAGAGGACACGTCTACTTTAGTACCAACAGTACAAGATGAAGTACCACAAGAGACTGCAACACGTGTCACACATGATACACAACCACAGACAGTGCCTCGTCGTAGTGGGAGGGTTGTAAGGCAACCTGAAAGATTCATGTTTTTGGGAGAGTCTTCGGATTTGATCCCAGGTAAACATGAACCTGATCCCCGGACATATGACGAAGCACTCCAAGATACAGATGCAGCATCTTGGCAAAAGGCGATGAATTCTGAAATAGAGTCTATGTACTCTAATAAGGTCTGGGAGCTTGTAGAACCACCTGATGGTGTAAAAGCCGTTGGATGCAAGTGGATCTACAAAAGGAAAAGAGGGACAGACGGGAAGGTAGAAACCTTCAAAGCTAGGCTTGTTGCGAAAGGGTACACTCAGAAAGAGGGAATCGATTATGAGGAAACCTTTTCACCGGTAGCCATGCTTAAGTCTATCCGGATACTCTTATCCATTGCTGCTCATATGGATTATGAGATTTGGCAAATGGATGTCAAGACAGCTTTCCTTAATGGAAGTCTTGAAGAGAACATCCATATGAAGCAACCAGAAGGGTTCATTGAAAAAGGCAAAGAGCATCTAGTGTGCAAGCTCAATCGGTCCATTTATGGACTGAAGCAAGCTTCAAGGTCTTGGAACATTCGGTTTAATGAAGTAATCCAGTCATATGGATTTATTCAAAGTCCGGATGAGTCTTGTGTATATAAGAAGTGTAACGGAAACGTGGTGGTATTTCTTGTACTATACGTAGATGATATTTTGTTAATTCGCAACAATGTCAAGGTATTATCAGACGTAAGGGTATGGTTGTCCAAACAATTTGATATGAAGGACTTAGGAGATTGTGCACACATTCTTGGGATCAAAGTTATAAGGGATCGTAAGAAAAGAATGTTGTGTCTGTCCCAAGCTTCATATATAGATACAATCCTTGCTCGTTTTAGCATGCAGGATTCCAAGAAAGGTTTCTTACCTTTTAGACATGGGGTAGCTCTATCTAAAGAGATGTCTCCAAAGACGTCGAAAGAGATAGAGGACATGAAAGCAGTTCCTTATGCTTCGGCTGTAGGAAGCCTAGTGTATGCAATGCTATGTACGAGACCTGATATTTGTTTTGTCGTGGGCATGGTCAGCAGATATCAGAGTAACCCTGGACAAGGACATTGGACTGCGGTAAAGCATATATTGAAGTACCTGAGAAGGACTGGAGATTATATGCCAGTTTACCAAGCAGACGATCTGCTCCCTGTGGGTTACACGGATTCAGATTTCCAATCAGATAGGGATAACAGTAAGTCTACATCAGGCTATATGTTTACTTTAGGAGGTGGAGCCATTTCATGGAGGAGTGTTAAGCAGAAATGCGTTTCAGACTCAACCATGGAAGCTGAGTATGTAGCAGCCTCTGAGGCAGCTAAAGAAGCAGTATGGCTCAGGAACTTTCTAATGGACTTAGATGTGATTCCTGGTTTGCCCAAAATCATCACAATTTATTGTGATAATAGCGGTGCAGTTGCAAACTCGAAGGAACAACGAGCTCATAAGGCAAGTAAACATATAGAGCGCAAGTACCACCTGATACGAGATATCGTAAAGCGAGGAGAAGTTGTCATCGCCAAGATTGCATCAGCGGATAACCTGGCAGATCCTTTCACTAAGGCCCTTCCGGCGAAAGCTTTCGATCGGCATGTGGAGGGAATGAGAATCAGATGTATGGTAGAAGATATGGCAGCTTAGTCATTAGTATAAGTGGGAGATTGTTGGAGTGTATACTGAAAGCCTAAGCTTTGTAAACATTCATTATGAATAAAAAATCACATTTGGTCAAATTGTCTAGATTTGTTTGTAGTTGTTCAATTAATTTATATTGTAGATAACATAGCATGTGGTGTCATATGCAGATGATAATGTTATCAGTACCTTATAAATTATAAACAGTAGCTCACGACCAAAATGGAAAGGAACAAACCATTAGAAGGTCGTAGTGTAATTAGGTATCAGTTTATCTTGACTGTATAATTACACTAGTACACTTAGAGTGTATTGAGTAGGACCATTTGAGGTCATTTCTTTTATACTGATTTTATAAAGAAACAAAGACCTCGGTTATTATGGAAGTGTGTGCTCTTAATCCTAATATAATAACAAGCACATATATTTGATATTTATTTCTTTAATTTATCAATGGGTGAGATTTAGTTCGATGAATCAATAAGCCCGATAAGTTGGGAAATGGTATCACTTATAGTGTGTGTTGTTGATTATAGAAGGAAACTGTGTCCTAGAGATACTAGGTTGAGAATGTCCCCAAGAGGAGCTCATAAGGATTGTCATGTTAAACCCTGCAGGTGGACTTAGTCCGACATGACGATAAGGTTGAGTGGTACTACTCTTGGACTAAGATATTAATTAAAAGAGTTGTCAGTAACTCACTTAATTAGTGGACATTCGATATCTTAAACACAGGGAGACTAACACACTCATAATAAGAAGGAGCCCAAAAATGTAATTTGGGATTGGTGCGGTAGT
This sequence comes from Zingiber officinale, assembly GCF_018446385.1. Taxonomy (NCBI): domain Eukaryota; kingdom Viridiplantae; phylum Streptophyta; class Magnoliopsida; order Zingiberales; family Zingiberaceae; genus Zingiber; species Zingiber officinale. The sequence goes on along the minus strand of NC_055987.1, from coordinate 52,217,740 downwards.
TCAATGATAGTTCTCTAGTGGAATGAATTATCATTGATAAAATTAAGTTGTGTGTTCGGGGCGAACACGGGATGCTTAATTTTATCGGGAGACCAAAACCAATTCCTCCTCTCGGTCCCTATCGTAGCCTTTTAGTTATAGAGTTCTATACCCACCTATACCCACTTTTTATACCCACCCAATAGGGGCCGGCCAAGCTAGCTTGGGAACAAGCTAGGGCCGGCCTAGGTATGAATTTGGGTGGCCGGCCCTAGCTTGAACCCAAGCTAGTGGGGGCCGGCCAAATAAAATTAAAAAGGAATTTTAATTTTAATTTTAATTTTGTGGAAGAAATAATTTATTAAAGAGAATTTAAATTAAAATATCTCTCTTATAAAAGATCTACAAAAGATTAAAGAAAGAGATTAGATCTCTTTCCTTATTTGTAGATTGGTGAGATGTTTTATTTTCTCTTTAAAATTATTCACATGTTGATAAAATTAAAATTATAGAAATTTCCTTTTATCAACCATGAAGAGATTTTTAAAGAGAAATTTTATTTTTTAAAATTTTCGAAAACAAATTAGGAAGTTTTAATTGTTGATTGAAACTTGTCCAATTTGTTCTCCAATGATGTGGCCGACCAATGTAGGTTTATTTCGGAAATTTTATTTTATTTTTCTCAATTAAATCATGTCAAGGAAATTGAGGAAATTTTATTGTAATTAAATTTCCTAATTTGTCTAGGCCAAGGAATATAAAAGAAGGGGTGAGGGTGCCTTCATGAAAAACAACCTCTATTGTTTTCTCTCCCTCTTTTCCTTGGTGTTGTGGTCGGCCATCATCCTCTCCCTCTCTTCCTCTTGTGGTGGCCGAATACTTCATCCCTCTTGGAGTTCTTGTGGTGGCCAGATACTACTTAGAAGAATAAGAAGAAGGAGAGAAAGCTAGCATCTCTTGGAGCTTGGTTAGTATTTTGGTTTTCTTCTTTGGTGAAGTTCTTCCTTTGTGGCCGAACCTTGCTTGGAGGAGAAGAAGGTGGTTGGTGGTTTCTCATCTCGGTAGATCGTTGCCCACACAACGTCCGAGGTTAGAAGAGGAATACGGTAGAAGATCAAGAGGTTTTTCTACAAGGTATAACTAGTAATTTTTCCTTTCCGCATCATGCTAGTTATTTATGGAAATAATACCAAATACAAGAGGCTTACGTTCTAGAATTTTGAATATGTTTTTCGATATTGTGTTCTTTTGTTTTTTGTTTTCCTTGTGATTTGATTGTTCTCTTTGGTTAACCTAAAGTTATTTTAGGAAATTAAATATTAGCTTTCTATAAAAGGTTTTGTCTAGTCGGTGGTGGTTGCTCCCATATCCAAGAAGGCCATGTGCCTCGCCACGTCAGTACTGGGAACCAATTATGGAAATTAATATTTAATGGAATTAATAACTTAAGGAGACTTGGGTTGAACGTGTTAAGTTCCGCAGGAGATCCAAGTCAAAACCTAAAAGAACAAATAGATTAAGTTTTGGATCAAACGTGTTAAGTTCCGCAGGCGATCCAAAATTTAATTTAAAAGAACACATGGTAGCTAGGAAAAGGTTCAGACCTTTGTACAAAATTTTGTACAGTGGAACCTATAGGTTTTTCGAGTAGCAACCAACAGGTACAAGCCGGGGCCCTAATCATGTTGAGATTATGTTTAAGTATGTATGTTATAAGTTTTAAAAGACATGTTGCATATGTTTTCATGATGCATGTTTAAGAGTTCACCTTGCATACACCTTAGGTGATGCCATGATACCTTATGTTTATGACATGATGATGCCATGATATTTATGATGATGCTTATAACATGTATGATGTTTATGTTGTGTGATACCATGACACTACAACAAAAACTGCAAACGACAACACCCCTACGACAACGGTTTTAAGAGAAAGCGTTGCGTATTTGCTCAAAGACAACGGTTTTTGCCAAAACCGTTGTCTTTGAACTCCCCATTAAATATAAAAGACAACGGTTTTGTGAAAACTGTTGTCTTTTAGCGACTTATTTTTAAAACGACAACACTTTTTACAACGGTTTTATAAACCGTTGTCTTTATCCGCGTTTTTAGGGGTTACAACAACAGTTTTGATAAAACCGTTGTCTTTGGCTTTATTTGTTTCGTCATTTCCCCTCGCAATTTTGCTTTCCCTCTCTGCAAAAACCTTTTCGCGCCTTGTTTTCCCCTTAGCGTTTCCAAACCCTAAGCCATTTTTCTTTCCTCTCCTCGACTATCTCTTCACGCCATAACACCAAATGGAGCATTTGCGCGAGATCTGCAAGTGGCTCAAAACCCTAGTCGACTTCCTCCTCTGCCATTGCGACAGCCTTTCGAAGCACGACCCCAAGCCATGGGATCCTCCCTTCGACCTGTCGCAGCCAAAGCTAGATCTGTCTCTCGCTGTCGTCGTCGTCGTCTTCCTCTTCGTTGTTACTGCTCTCTCGTCTCACTACCACCAAGGTGAGTTATTCGTCAGTTTGCACAGAATATGGTGTTGCAACCTCGAATAATTTCCCTTTTATTCTATGAAAATGATCCAGTTAATCGCGAGAGAGGATCGCAAATCCTTCTCCAACACCTCCTCATCGATCTTTTCCTACCAATCCCACCAGGTGTGCTTCAAAATCGACTCCGTCTATGTATTTTCTCAATATTCCTTCATTAGAAAATATTATGTTTCCAGTAGGCACGGGTTCAACCCACCGGCGGCGGCGGCCACCGGGAGCAGCAATTTGTGGGGGCTGTCATCGGCCTTCCGGATCTCAGCGTGTGCGCAGTGGAGGAGGAGGAGCAGCAGCAAGATCAGGTGCGGTGGTGGAAACACCGACAGCAGCAGCTGTTGGCGTACAGAGCCGCCACGTCACTGGCGAGGAGGAGGCGAGTCCAGATACAGACAGAGAAGAGGTTCTCCCTTCTTTCCTACAATTCCAAGTAGGAACTCCTTATTTTTATTGAAAAAAAAAATTAATTAGCTTATTTTCAAGATTTTAAAGTTAAAAACTCTTTTATATTTCAAATTAACTCATCCTAGAACCAATGTTGATGTTACTCTGGTCGAGTATGAGCAATTTGCTCTATGCCTGACTTCTATTTACAACCACAAACACATCGGACAAAGTTTCAAGCTAGCAATAAAGATCAATCATTAAAAATACAAGATATACTATGTGGAAATAACAGTATCATGCAATGTCCAAATTCAGTTGATCTAAATAGATGTGGAAAAAGAAGACTTACTTTTAACTTGAAGGCCTATAGGAGTAGCAACACAAACACATGAAAAAGGATTTCTATGTCATAACTCAAACTTATATGCGTTAAAGTGATCAAGTTGACCTAAATAGATGTGGAAAAAGAAGACTTACTTTTAACTTGAAGGCCTATAGGAGTAGCAACACAAACGTATGAAAAAGGATTTCTATGTCATAACTCAAACTTATATGCGTTAAAGTGATCAGACTACACCAGAAGGAAGCCTTAGCACCAGTTGTTTTAATGATACTTTTATTATGAGTCAAATAAGTCCACTTTCTGATCTGTTGGTTTAGAAGGGGAATTAAAGCTTTGATTTTTCTCACTTGTTTTGGGATTGCAGCATGTTACAGATTTGTCTAGGAGGGAAACACTTGTTCGTATTACAGGTATTAAGTTAATATATATTTCTTTTTTCTTGCTTTGCATATGGCTGTGAATTCTTTGCTTCAGTTGACATTAGCAAGCAGCATGAACATGTTTGATGGTAATAAAATAGGCTTTTTAGTGGCTGTACTTAATGCTATTAGACTTGATTTTGGTTGGAACAAGTTGTCTGTTTACGTATTATATTGTTGTTACTCCATTTGTGCATGGTTGAGCCCAACAATTTGGTCAATGACTACGCTCTTATTTTCCAGTTTCTGAAGCATGGCTCTTAAGATCACCTTCCTTATATGGTTGTACCTTGTGGAAGCGTTTCGAGTCATAGCCATGCAATATGATTTTTTTTGGTTTCAGAGAGTTTTTCTTTGAGATCATTCCATGTTTCATGGAATCTTAGGCCCTTCTAATGTTGCATTTGATTATCCATAAATATGTGCATTATAGATGAGCTACACTTTGATGTTGTTCATCTTTTATTTGCTCAGCGGATACCTCTTGCTAACTCTCTTGTGAAGTGTTCCTAGTTTATGGATGAGGGGCACATTCATACTCATTCTTTTTTATGCTATTTAAACTAAAACCTAAACTGATTTGAAAAAGTTTGTTGATTTATCTTTAAAATTATCAATCTGACAGTGCTTTGTCCTATTTATAGCAATATAATTTCAATGGTGAACAACGATCTCTATTTTGTAGTTCAGCCATACAATTTGGTTCTTTTTACACACTTTTTGATTTTGCAAGTGATTTCATACATTAGAACATTGTATGCCTTTACAAATGATACTCTTGCTATGTATTCTTATGCAACCTCACTTCAAGCTACACTAAGGTATGGAATACCGATTAGTCTAGTGCAAGGCCTTGGTCTTGACTTCACATATGGTCTTGCTATATGTTCTTGTGCTTTACAACTTTGGGTTGGGAGGTTCCTGATTTCGAATGGAAAGGCTAATGGTGGAGAAATTATTACAGCTTTGTTTGCTGTAATTTTAAGTAGCATGTAAGTAAGCTTTGTTATGAAACATACATTCATCTCTAGTATATCTGTTCATTTTCTCTCTAGGATATCTTTTGTTCTCATTAAGTCTGACATTTTCAGTGGACTTAATCAAGCGGCTATCAATTTCTATTCATTTGAGCAAGGGAGAATTGATGCTTACAAACTTTTTGAGATGATAAGCTGTTCAAATTCTTCTCTTAATCAGGATGGAAGTACCTTAGTTACAATGCAAGGAAATATTGAGTTCAGGAATGTTTACTTCAACTATCTTTCACGTCCAGAAATTCTCATACTGAGTGGCTTTTACCAAAATGTACCTGCTAGAAAAATGTGGCCCTTGTTGGTAGGAATGATTCTAGAAAAAGTAGTATAATTCCTCTTATGGAGCGTTTCTATGATCTTACCTTAGGTTTGTCTTGTTTGACTATGTTTTCCTATCATACACTAATGTACGTTTCATTGATGCTTGACAGCTTCGTCTTGATTTCTTGATGCAGGTGAAGTTCTATTGGATGGGGAGATATAAAACATCTGAAGTTGGAATGGTTGAGAAGCCAAATTGGACTAGTTACCCAGGAACCAACTTTGTTAAGTTTGAGCATCAAGGATAATATAGCTTATGGAAGATCTGCTATATTTGATCAGATTGAAGAAGTTGCTAAAACAATTCATGCACATGATTTCATAACTTCTCTTGAAATGGGATACGAAACTCAGGTTGATCTTGCACATGTTTAATTTTGAGCTTGTCTTTTGATCATGTTTAATTTTGGGTTGAGTCTCATTTGATATTCTATTTTGCATTACACTTATTGAACATGATGCAATATAGGTTGGTAGGACTGGTTTAACATTGACTGAAGAATAGAAAATAAAAATCTCAATAGCTCGTGTTGTGCTTTCAAATCCTTCTATTCTTCTACTGGATGAGGTCACAAGTGGACTTGATTTTGAGGCCGAAAAGGTTGTTCAAGAGGCTCGGATGTTCTCATGTTGGGGAGATCCACTATTATAATAGCTAGGCCCCTTAGTCTTATTCTGCTCTATATTTGACTCTGGAAGTTCTTTCAAATTTTCATTTGTAGATATATGACAGTTCTTTCCTTTAAATACACTTGCAAATTTGCTGGATTTTGTTACATTTACATGCCTTTTCTTCATCCATTTAGTTTGCACTTGATAGTGTTAAAAGTCTACAGGTTTTAAGCATATTTTGCATCTATGTGACAGAGATTCCTATTGTTCTGTTCCAAGAAGTGAATTGGCTATTTGTTCAAGTGTGCCTTCTCACATCTGTATAAGGTAAAAATTTGACCCTATATTTCTTCCTTAGTGTGTAATTTTCTTTCTAATGAATCTTGTAGTATTCAAAACCTCTCAAACACATACATTTCATGGATATGCAGGTTTCAAGTTGTTCTTGTATAGTATCAAATGGACTGCAAGAAGTTCCTGCAATTCATTAAAGAGAAGAAGAAGAGAATTTTGGATCATAAAGATGCCCCCTTGAAATGGAAGTAGAAGCTTAAAGCTTGGTTGTTTGTTAATTTTCTTGTGTAGTTAATTTTTGAAATTTGAAGATAACATTTTCATGGATTGAATGTAGTAAATATTTAGTTTTGAATTGGTGGTTTGTTTATATTAAATAAAGATTGGTTGTTTGTTATTATCATGTTACAACATGAACATTAAAGACAACGGTTAGAAATATTGTAAAAAGTACATAACCACAACGGATTTTTTTTTATAAAAAGAAATAAAAGACAATGATTTTATCTATTGTAAAACATATTAAAATTATCTACCACAACAGTTTTAAAATTAATCTGTTGTAAAAAGAGTCTACCACAACGGTTTATTTCTGTTGTTGAAATTATCTACCACAACGGTTTTAAAACGTTGTCGTATCCTTCGTAAACAAATTTTGAGCATATAAACAACAACGGATAAAAACCGTTGTCAAATGTCTACAAAGACAACGGATTCAAAACCGTTGTCGTAGGGCAATACATTCTACAACACCCTCAGTTACAACGGTTTTTTGACCCTACGACAACGGATAATATCCGTTTTCGTTTGCAGTTTTTGTTGTAGTGTGATATCTTATGTTTATATTGTGATCATGCCATGATATGCTACAGGATATGATGAAATTAACTCCATATGATATGACTTGTGTTCTTAATATGATATACGATTTTTGTGAGTAGGAAAGAAACTTACTGAGCCATGAGTGCTCACAGCTTACTTTCTTGTACTACAGATAAGGGCAAGGGATGGATGAACTAGGGGAGCAGCAGGAGGGGCTAGAAGGAGGTGTGTGGCAGTGATTTGGCTAACGAAAAAGAAAAGACCTGCTTTCATAAAAATAATAATAATAAGAATTATGCCTAGCTTTATGTCACTACTTCATAACTCCATGACATTTTATTATGTGTTTGAGTATCATGTCTCAAAAATATGTTAAGTATGCTGTGTGGTTTATATGTTAGATGATTTGTCATGGTGATTTAAAAGCTAAAGAAAAGTTTTAAAATTTTACGAATAAGACTTCCGCTGTAATTAGTAAGTATGGTAAAGTAACCCCCATGGCCTTAGCAGGAGGGGCGGGGCGTTACAGTCTATGCCTCACATTGATTAATCTAGATGTCTAGGATAGATGAACAATGTCATATATTGTGAAGAGTCACAATTAGTAGTCACTAGGTGATGTTGGATCTCAACATTCTTGTAACTTGGGTAGTAATGATGTGTTGCTAGATACCGCTCATTACTTATGCTTCTAAATGGGTTTAGAAGCATTGCCAACGTTACAAGAACCTATAGGGTCACACACAAAGGATAATTAGATGGAGATTAGGTTCATATGATGAACCATGAGGATTAGATTCATGTGATGAATCAAATTGGATTAAGAGTAATTCTAATTGAACTAATTGAGTTGGACTCAATTTAATTCATGTGTTCAATGAGTCTAATTTAGATTATGACTCATTGAATCAATTTAATTAAATGAATTAGATCCATTATATTAAATTGACTTGAATCAAATGGTTGGATTTGATCAACCATGGGAGTTATAATGTCAAGTTTGACTTGACTTGAGAGGAAGAGGAAAAGTTAAGTTTGACTTGACTATATGCCACCTCATTTGTGAGTTGGCATTAAGTGGCCAATAATGGTGTTACACATCATCATGTTTAGCACATGTGTGTGCCACCTCATGGAGGTTACAAATCTCCTCTTTAATGGCCATATTAAATGAGAATGGAGGTTACAACTCCAATAGTGGCCGGCCACTTATGGTGGAATGAATGGGTTAATTTTTCATTCAAGCCAATTCATTCCATCTTCTTCCTTGCTCTCATTCTCCTCTCCCTCTCCTCCTCCTTGGGTGAACCACATAAGGTGCTAGCACACCTTTGTTTGGTCTTCTCCACCTAGTTTGTTCGTGTGGATACTTCTAGAGGATCATACGCTTGACGATCTCGAGATCCGGCGAACCGTTGGACGAGCGGGATTGTGAAGGGCATCGCATCGAGGGTAAATTCCTTCTCCTAGTGTAGATCTAGGCTTTAGTAAACTCGTACATGAAATTTTGTTTTATAAACTTCGCACGGATCCGGTGGAATGGGAGATTCGGGGTTTCCGCAACTCGAAAAAGCGGTTTTTGCGGCCCGAAAATCCCAACATCTGCATCCTCTCAACCCATTTCATTGGCCTTACCTCCTTTGACTTCTGGACCACGGGCTAAAAGAACACCTTGCAGGAGATCTTCTCCGAGTCCAGGACCATCAATTATCCGTGCCTCAACAACTGAATCCACTTTCATTGCTTTGCCATCTTCCATCCCCTCTAGTTTTTCCTCTGTTGTTCCCATTTCTACCACTCCCTCTCCTTCTCTTCCTTCTTCTTCCACCCGGCCTTCTTCACCTTCTGTCCCTCCACCTCTGTTTAGGCAAGCTATAGGTCTGCCCTCTCAGATGGGACAAGCTTCAGATCCTCCTAGTTACGGTTTTCTACAGCTACAAGGCCCGTTGGCTGAGCCTTGGCTACATAGCCAAGAGCTGTTAAGGGGCACCAGTATTTCAAACCGTGTTGATAGTCATAGTCATCAAGCTGTTGTCGTAAGTGCTTTTCATTGTATATTGTTAATGTATTATTATTTCCCGCTAACTGCAGTGTTATTTTAGTTCCTTGCCTCAAGTCTTCATCTAGACCAGCTACTCATTGCTCTGGAAAGGGACAATAGCAAGTTAAAAGCTCAAGTAGAGGCACTGAAAGCCAATCTTCCTCCCTCCCACATTGAGCTTACTCATTTACGAGAGAAGATAGCTTCACAGACTCAACAAATAGAGGCTATGAAAAAGGAATTGCAGCATCAGTAACAGTTATTGAAAAACAAAGAGCTTGAAAGAAAAACCCTAGAGCTACAGGTGGATCGGTTAAATTCCAGCCTCCAGGTGGAAACTGCTTTGAAAGACAAAGCTATTTCAGATGTTTCTCATAAGAACACTGTTTTAGAAAAAGTGGAGAGGCTTCACAATATCTTTCTTTCTGATCAGGCTCAAGATTCAGCATCAAAAGAGTTTGCTCTTCTACAGGAGCAAGAACAAAGAAAAGCTCAGGATGCAGAGATATCCTCACTCCAAAAGGAACTAGAACAGCTTAAATTGGAGAGAGACACTCTCAAAGATCAAAATACTAAACTACACACTGAATTTCAAAGTTATAAGGAGCATGAGGAAGACCGATGGGAAGATAGGCGCTTAACTTATCTAAGGTCTCCGATGTTTGTTAATGAATATGTTCGTCGAATCATAGGGACTCTAAATCATTCTGTGACAGGGGTTATTCAGCAATTGAGGGAAGGTGGTTATTTATCTCGAGAACCCCCCTCTCTATTCATAAATTGTCGCAGACTTAACCAGGAATTACTCGAAAATTTGACGAGTCATTTTGAGTAAGCATGATTATGTATTCATAAAAGACCTGTCATTAAAAGACTTGTAATTAAGTACTTGCAATATTTGTAAAAATTTGTACTTACCTATTTTTCTGACCTTCATTATATGGCTGTTGCTTCTTGAGAATAAGTACTGTCTTGCTCAAAGTATCTTAACTGATCATATGACTCTGAATAATAAGGCTTTTCCGTAAACTCTTTGATCTCTGTTTAGGACTGACTTTATATAAGGAATTCCAAAGACCTCAGTGCTTCCGAGGGATGTGTAATCCTAAGCAACTTTATACGAAACACTCCATAGTATTTATGTATTCTTGGCCGAGCGTACAATCCCGAGCAATTTTAAATAGAGAACTTCATATGATCGCGACTTTTGATGGGGAATGTAATTTAGAAGGATTATATATATATAAAGAATTCCCTTTGAGCTTTAAATCTTGGTCGAGAGTGTAATGTCGAGTGATCTTTATAAAGAGATCCAGGTTACTTTGAATCTAGGCCAGGCATATTATTCCGAACGATTTAATATGAAGAATTTCATCAACCTTTGAGTCTTTGATCGGGTGTGTAATCCCGATTAATGTGAGTCAATAGAGTCCTATGCTCTATCATATTTTGATCAGGTACTCAATTCTGCATGACTTTGCTAATGATAGTTTAAAGTCTCTGGTTCCTCCCAAGAAGACCTGTCCAGGTTATTTCAGGAGATTTCCCGATCGACTGTGTTTATGCTAGTTTAAAGTCTCCAGTCCCTCTCAAGAAGGCCCGTCCGAGTTACTTCAAGAGATTTCCCGATCGACTATGTTCATGCTAGTTTAAAGTCTTCGGTTCCTCTCAAGAAGGCCCGTTCGGGTTACTTCAAGAGATTTCTCGATCGACTGTCTTCATGCTAGTTTAAAGTCTCTGGTTCCTCTCAATAAGGCCCATCTGGGTTACTTCAAGAGATTTCCCGATCGACTATGTTCATGCTAGTTTAAAGTCTCCGGTTTCTCCAAAGAAGGCCCGTCTAGGTTACTTCAAGAGATTTCCCGATCGACTGTGTTCATGCTAGTTTAAAGTCTCTAGTTCCTCTCAAGAAGGCACGTCCGGGTTACTTCAAGAGATTTCCCGATCGACTGTGTTCATGCTAGTTTAAAGTCTCTGGTTTCTCCCAAGAAGGCCCGTCTGGGTTACTTCAAGAGATTTCCGGATCGACTATGTTCATGCTAGTTTAAAGTCTCCGGTTTCTCCCAAGAAGGCTCGTCCGGGTTACTTCAAGAGATTTCCTGATCGACTGTGTTCATGCTAGTTTAATGTCTCTGGTTCCTCTCAAGAAGGCCCGCCCGGGTTACTTCAAGAGATTTCCCGATCGACTATATTCATGCTAGTTTAAAGTCTCTGGTTTATCCCAAGAAGGCCCATCCAGGTTACTTTAAGAGATTTCCTGATCAACTATGATTTGAGTGAAACTAAAAATTCTTTCACTAACCTTGTAATGGTTTAACATCTTCGAGATTCCTTAAGGAAACCTAGGCGGTCACTCCTTAAGGCTCCCAATTGACGGATTCTTAAGCAGAACAATGCCCGATGATCATTGTGTTGTTTAAACCATGTTCTATTTCTCAGGTGATATTTGACCTGCACTGTATTCTCAAAATTATATGAAGTACATAAATCGTAAGTATACTTGTCATCTTTTTGCAGAACCGAAAGGAGGGAAATTGCTTAAAGTAAACTTGATTTTTTTCTTTTGGACGTGCTAAGTTTCACGTGATTGGATGATTGGAGTATACTGAGGAGACATTAGTCCGCTCATTCAGGGATATTTATATTTCTCAAGCGATATAAGCTTGTTAAGTTCGGTAGGGATGTAAATGATTTGCACTCTATGGGCGCCCAAGAATTCTTCCTTCTGTGTCTTGGAGATAATATGAGCCTGATGCCAATTTTTCTACTACCTTGTAGGGTCCTTCCCATTATGGTGCTAATTTGTTAACATTCCCAGTGGGCTTGGCACGCTTCCATAGTAGATCCCCCACTTGAAAGAATCTAGGGATGACTCTCCTGTTATAATTTTGTCTCATTCGTTGTCGGTATGATATAAGACGAGTTGTAGCTTTGTCTCAAATTTCTTCTATCAGATCTAGCTCCATAAGTCGTCTACTTGCGTTATCATTGTCATATAGTTGTCTTCTATTAGATTTTACTCCCACCTCGATAGGAATTACAGCTTCTCCTCCATAAACCAGTTGGAAAGGAGTAATCCCTGTAGCTTCTCAGGATGTAGTACGATATGCCCAAAGAACACTGGGAAATTCATCTACCCAGCTGCCTCCGACATGATCCAGTTTGGTTTTTGGACTTCTTATAATCTCTATATTGGTTACTTCTACTTGACTGTTACTCTGTGGATACGCCAGAGAGGTGAATGCTTGAGTAATACCGTAGCTTTTACACCAATCTAAGATTCTGTCTCCTTGAAACTGCCCCCCATTATCAGAGACTAATTTATGGGGAATACCGAATCTACAAATAATATTTTTCCACAAGAATTTAATAACTGCATCTTCAGTAATCCTAGCAAGTGGTTCTGCTTCTACCCATTTAGAGAAATAGTCTACTGCTACTAATAATAATCTTCTTTGTACAGTTGCCATAGGAAATAGACCAACTATTTTCATGCCCCATTGATCAAAGGGGCAGGAAACTATAGAGGTTCTTAATAATTGTGTAGGTTGATGTGGAATATTCTGATGTTTTTGACAAGAAATGCAAGTTCTTACAAATTTCGCGGCATCTTCATGTAAGGTAGGCCAGAAATATCCTGCTAGTAAAATTCTGCGGGCTAAGGATCTTCCTCCTATATGACTGCCACATGACCCCTGATAAACCTCTTGCAAGATAAATTGTATATCTTCTGTTCCAATACATTTAAGCAGAGGTCTAGAGAAAGCCCTTTTATATAACTGTTCCCCTATCATAGTATATTGAGAAACTCTCTTCTTGAATATTCTTGCTTGTTCTACATCAATTGGAAGAATGCCCTGCTGCAAATATAATATGATTTGTGCTCTCCAATCACCTTGTATCTCTATTTCAGCATGTCTTTCAATACAAGATACTAATAATATCTGCTCAACTGGCCGATCCAGGCTCCATGGTGTTATAGCCGAGGCCAATTTAGCTAATTCATCTGCTACTTCATTCTCAGATCGAGGAATTTTTTATATATTTACTTCTTGGAACTGGACCTTCAATTTATCAAATGCCTCAACATATAACCTTAATAAATATATCATTATTGATTTAGAAGTTACCTGATAATTGTTGGGCTGCTAATTGAGAATCAGAATAGATGTAAACCCGGGCTGCTCCCACATGCCGAGCAGCTTGTAATCCTGCTATCAATGCTTCATATTCTGCTTCATTATTATTGGCTCTATAATCCAGCCTGATAGAAAGTTAGAGCCTATCTTCCCTTGGAGATACAAGAAGAATACCAATTCCACTACCATGTTTGGTTGAAGATCCATCCACATATACTTTCCAAGTACTTTCTTCTTCAGGACCCTGAACTTCTATGATGAAATCTGCCAGAGATTGTGCTTTGATGGCCGAGCGGGGTTGGTACTGTATATCATACTCATTTAGTTCGGCCGTCCATTTGATCAACCGACCAGATGCCTCTGGGTTAAGCAAAACCCGCCCGAGAGTACTGTTGGTCAATACAATAATTGCATGTGCCAAAAAATATAGGCGCAACCTCCGAGCAGTTAACACTAATGCATAGGCCAACTTTTCAAGTGTAGTATATCTACACTCGGCTCCTTTTAATAAATGGCTAGAAAAATATATAGGTTATTGTTCTTTCCCTTCCTGTCTAACTAACACAGAGCCTACAACATTTTCATTGGCTGACAAATATACCCATAGGGTTTCTCCTACTAGAGGTTTAGCCAACACTAGAAGGGTGGACAAGTAGTCTTTTAATTCTTGGAATGCTTTGTTATATTCTTCATCCCATTGAAATTTGTTAGCCTTCCGGAGTATCTTGAAGAAATGGAAGCTACGATCAACCGACCTTGAAATGAATCTAGACAAGGTGGTGATCCGACCGATGAGTCTTTGAGCTTCCCTCATGTTGTGTGGTGGCTCCATGTTTTGAAGTGCTTTGATCTTGCTTGGGTTGACCTCTATTCCTCGCTCAGACACTAGATACCCCCAAGAACTTTCCACCTTTTGCTCCAAACAGACATTTGCGCGGGTTCAACTTGAGCCCATATTGTCTTAATGTTCTGCAAGTCTCCTCTACATATCTGCAGAGATCAGTAGCCTGAAGAGACTTAATTAAAATATCATCAACATATATTTCCATATTTCTTCCGATCTGTTTCTAGAAGACTTTATTCATAAGCCTTTGATAAGTTGCTCCTGCATTTTTTAGTCCAAATGGCATAACATTATAACAATAAGTACCTTCAGATGTTATAAAATTGACCTTCTCTTGATCTTCCTTAGAGAGAGGAACCTGATGATAGCCTTGATAGGCGTCCAGCATAGAAATATATTCGCACCCGGTTATAGAATCCACTAATTGATCGATCTGGGGTAATGGAGAATACTCCTTTGGGCAGGTCTTGTTAAGATCACAGAAATCAATACATACCCGCCATTTGTTTCCTGGTTTAGAGACTAAGACAACATTGGCCAACCAACTGGGGAATTGCACCTCCCTGATATAGCCGACTTCCATCAATTTATCCACTTCTTCCTTGATGATCTAATTTTGCTCAATACTGAAAAAAATTTTCTCTGCATAACAGGCCGAGGATCTGGGAAGACATGTAAAGAATGTTTCATTACTGAAGAATAAACGCTCGTGACTTCCTTGGTCGTCCAAGTAAAGACATCATTATTTTTCTTCAAGCACTGAATCAACTCTGTTTTCAGAGTAGGATCAAGATCGGCCGTGACATAGGTGGTTGCTTCGGGTCGACCGGTCTGTATCTAGACCTCTTCCTTTTCTTCATAAACCAGGGTAGGTGGCTTCTCTTGAATAACATTAACCTCCATTTTTTGCATTTTTCGGGCGGCACTGGCTTCAGCCCTGACGATCTCCACATAACACTTACGAGTCGTCTTCTGATCACCACGTAATTCTCTGACCTGATCATCAACAGGAAATTTAATTTTTTGACAAAAAGTAGAAACGACCGCCCTAAACTCATTTAAGGTCAGTAGACCTAGTATCACATTATAGGAGGAGGGGGCATCCACCACCATGAAGTAAGATCTTCTTGTTCTCATGAGGGGCTCCTCCCCTAGAGATATGGCCAATTTTATCTGGCCAAGCGGTTGAACCTCATTACAAGTGAATCCATATAAAGGAGTTTCCATCTGTTGAAGTTCGCTCAGGTCAATCTACAGTCGATCAAAAGATTTTTTGAAAATAATATTTACAGAACTACCAGTATCTATAAAGGTACGGGAAATAGTATAATTGGCTATCACAGCCTTAATGATTAACGGATCATCATGGGGTATTTCTACCCCTTCAAGATCTCTGGGCCCAAAACTGATCTCCGGCCCTGCTGCTCTCTCCAAGCTAAACCCTACAGCATGGATCTCAAGTCTTCTAGCGTGTGTCTTCCTGGCCCTGTTGGAATCTCCATCAGTGGGCCTGCCGCGATCATATTAATGCTACCCCCGAGTGACATTGCTTCTGTTCTCTTCTTGTTGGGTTGTCGTGGCCTCAGGCTGAGTTTTCTCAGGCATCTGAGTTGTACAGACCGGGTTTGGTAATACACCTTGTTGAGGTTCTACCGGGCGGTATTCTAATTTGAGCGGACTTTACTGCCTGGGATATTGTTATTAATAATAGTCTCGCCTTTGATAACTATCCCTATTTGCTTTCTTATTTTTCAAAACAAAACAGTCTTCTGTATGATTACTGCTGGTCTTGTGATAAGTGCACCACCTTCTTGGTGCTTCTTGTTGCATCTCCACATGTTGTACGGCTTGTGGACGATACTCTGCATGACGATGAGGCGGAGGGATTACTCGAGGCCCCCTTGGGGGAGGAGCGGGAGCCTTCTCCTTAACAAGAGCAGGAGAAGATGTAGTATCTTCTTTTCTGCGTGCAGCCTGAGCTTCTTCAACGTTAATGAATTCAGTAGCACGTTCAATTAATGATTCAAAATTGACAGGAGGATTTCTCACCAGATCTTTAAAGAAATCATTATCATTCAAGCCTTGAGAAAAGGCACTTACTAATATCTCAGTAGTAGCATTGGGCACATCGATGACTACCTGATTGAATCTCTTAATATAGGCTCTAATGGACTCTTTAGCTCCTTGTTTAATTGAGAATAAGCTCCAGGGAGTTTTGTGATACCTCTTGTTGCGGGAAAAGTGATGCAAGAAAACCTTCTTGAAATCCTTAAACCTTCAGATAGAATTTTCCGGCAATCTTTTGAACCAACGTTGAGCAGCTCCTCCAAGTGTTGTAAGGAACATCCGACACTTCACTTCATCAGAAAATTGTTGTAATAAAGCTACATTCTCAAATTTTAATAAATGATCCTCTGGATCTCTGGTTCCAGTGTATTCACCGATTTGAAGATTTTGATACCGCTTAGGAAGTGGATCATCTAGTACACCTTGAGAAAACGGAGAAATAATTTTTTTTGGTGTGCTATCACTAGCTACCATCATCTTAGCTTTGCGCTTCTCTCTATCCGGTGCCTTGCCAGAGGATTCTTGAAATACAGGCCTTCGTCCTCCCTGCTTGAAAGGGGTATGAAGGAAGGCGTGAGGGTGTCTAGTCGGAGAAGCAATGGCCGGAGTAATATACATATGATCTTCCTCTTCCAACTCCTTTCCCTTCCGATGATCAGTGGTTGAGATCGCCGGATTATGGGCCACTGGCAGAGTAGCTCCAGTATGAGCTTGTTGTTGTAGAGTCTTCTGGTCATGAGTGTTAATAAGGGAAACCAGGTCTTCCTGACTAATAGTGAGTAGGTTCGTTTTGCCAGCGTCTTCCATCTTGCAATCTCAGATCCAGGTGAAATTTCCCACAAACGGCGCCAAATTTGATCCTGTCTGATAAGCTTGACAAAATGGAAAGCTGGGGAGAGAACTTACTACTGATGAAGAAGAACACCCGAGAATTCTGATCCGAGAAAACCAAAGTAGATCAGGAAGAATAAAGCCACCGAACACCCTCCTTATACGAAGATCCAAGGAAGAGAAGAAGAATTCAGTGAAGAATACCAAGATCTGGAGCTTCCACGGCTTCCTGCGCACAAGAGACCAACCAACACTACTATCAGTGACCTAAGACCGGGGTGGGAATCCCTGGTTAGGCCCTCCGATGCTCAAGTCAGTGATCTCTCTTAGTGTGGAAGGAAGAAGATGAACAGTAGCTAGAACTAGGGTTTGCCATAGATGACTATGTGTGTTGTGAGCGAGAGCATACCTGGCCAACGGAGAGGATTCCCCTTTTTATACCACTTCATATAACCTCCGTAGTCATGAAGTGGACCCCGGTTTGTTAGAGTTTGTTATGAGATGACGTAAACCATGTACTTGCAGAAAATAACTTTTAAGGAATTTATTTCGTACCCCAGATGTACCTTCTTTATCGCCTAGCACCTGCAGAAGAGTCTAGAAACATTCTTCCCGCCAAACCAATCAACCTGTTATACAATCACATAAGTTATTTATGAATATTCTCGAAACATTTGTTTCGCCCTGTCTTATCTTTTCTTAAGTGTGTTACCTTGGCCGATATTGACCTATATTTCCTTAAGCCTGTTGCCCTGGCAGACATTGGCTTATATTTCCTTAAACCTGTTGTCCCGGCCGATGTTGGCCTATATTTTCTTAAGTGTGTTACCCCAGCCGATATTGGCCTATATTTCCTTAAGCCTGTTGCCCCGGCCGATATTGGCCTATATTTCCTTAAGCATGTTGTCCCGGCCGATATTGGCCTATATTTCCTTAAACCTATTATCTCAGTTGATATTGGCCTATATTTTCTTGAGTGTGTTACCTCGTCCGATATTGGCCTATATTTCCTTCAGCCAGTTACCCCCGACCGATATTGGCCTATATTTCCTTAAGTGTGTTACCCCGACCGATATTGACCTATATTTCCTTAAGTCTGTTAGCCCGACCGATATTGGCCTATATTTCCTTAAGCATGTTACCCCGGTCGATATTCATACTTGCTTCATTCTGCTATGTCCTTTTCACCAGGGACCTACTAAACCTAACCCATATCATCCATAAACATCAGTATAAGTATACTTGCATGACATAAATATACACATAAGAATTGACTTAATCAAGAGCATGTACATAAACATAAGCATAACCACATGGGATAGGCAAACTCTCAAGCTAAGGACACTTGTCACACTCAACCACATGGAAATTAATGAGCTCCCGGACTATGGACACCAGTCACACACGACCACATAGTTTTTGGGTGAGCTCCTAGGCAACGACCACCAGTCACACTCAACCGCGTAGTATTGGTGAGCTCCCAGACTATGGACACTGGTCACACTCAACCGCGTAGTTTTGGTGAGCTCCCGAGCTATGGACACTGGTTACACTCAACCACATAGATTCTGGTGATCTCTTGGGCTATGGACACCAGTCACACTCAACCACATAGATTTGGTGAGCTTCTCAGGCTTAGGTACTCGGTTCATAACTCAACTCATAATAGAATCCATAAAATGCACAATCATTATTTATCATAAAATCCATAACATGCATAATCATTAATTATCATAAAATCCATAACATGCAAAATTATTGATTATCATAAAATTCATACTATGCATAATCATTAAAACCTGGTTATCCATACTCATACAATGACCTTGTTAGATTTTTGTTATGTATGTCCGATACCTACATGTATGCAATGGTTTCATACAAATTCACTATCATAATTACAATAACATGGATATAAGCATAGTTGTGCACTTACCCTCAACTTGATAACTACTTAAACATGGGCAAAATAAAAAATCTTAACCTAACCATGCAAATTCAAAACATAAGCTTAAGCATAAATCTGTACATCAACAAAACATGAGAATTCATGACAACTTAAATATGACATAATAATAAATTATAAATTTAACAGTGAGGGTTCTTGAGCTCCTAACCCACATGTCATATATTCTAATCAATGAAAATATCATGCATACAACTTTTCTAAAATCTCCTCAAAACCTTGAAGCTGAACCCACTCAAGCATATATTTCTATAGTGCCCCATTAACACATTAAAGCATGAACTCACAGGCATATATTTCCCTAGAGCATTATTAACAGATTAAAAACCTAGAAGTCACATCCACTCAAGCATATTTTCTATAATATATATGAACTAATTAATGCATCAACACAGGTATAGAACATGTACACCTGATAAAAACAAGGCAGATACTAACCTATACATGAGCATAAACTACCTACCATCAAGTTGTATTAAATATTTCCCTAACCTTATACATGCACACATATCACATTCTGTAAAAGGAGGAATCCTTAATATACAAAAGTGTTGAAACAAGGTTTGTCTGAAACCATGTAACCCATGTGAAAGAGTTTATAAGCAAGCATCACACCTAAACAAACTGTTCACCCATCAACCTTGATATGCCTACTGTAGCATGCAAAATCTTAGTGTCCGTGTTACGATTTCTTAACAAAAGAATACATGCTTTTTATTTACCATAGCTATTCCTACTGTTCATGAAATAAACTAAATACCTATATAATAACATGCAACCTTATTATTCAAGTTACTCGTCATAAACAATAGATTTATCTAGGTTAGAAATCAACACGTAAGTATCGTTTCTCACTAGACATGTATGGTGTTGACTTCCGTAATACGTAGTACGGATATGTCGTAAGTAATAATAAAAAATATCGAATTCACAGGGACCAAAATAAAAACTAAAAATGTCTCAAAGCGAATTAGCTAAACAACCAATCAATTGATTTACAAAGTCTAAGTGTAACTATGAAAGGTAAACAAAGAAATAAATGAATAAGAAATAAGAATAAGGGCAATGATAAAGGTATGTTCTAGGAGTTTTAGTTTCTTTGTAATGTTATTCAATGTAATGATCTACCAAATCTTATTTTTCTATTGCCCATCATTTGTAGAAGGTTGTCGGTTCCCTCTTGTAATAGACAACCGGCCTAGGACTGAAATATATTTAAATGTGATCAATTAGGAATGAACCCTATGTTGTCTTTACACGGGCTTGCCTGTCACATGCGTCCCTCGAAAAATCAACATAGAAATCACTACTTCTCAACCTCATTAGATAGAAAGATTAATGCATACAATCTATCCTACCCTCTTGAAATACCTAATTTTCCCTTCAAGATTACCCCTCAAACGTCCTTACACGGGCATGTTCCTATCACGAATGTCCCTCAGAAAATCGAATGAGGAATTACCTCTTCAATATCCAACAGATATTCAAACATTCAATCAAGCATGGTAATTAAGCCCTAATCACAACAATCCACACAAGAAAGAATAGATACAAATAGGGCAAAATCATAGAAATAGAAATGTTGGCAAATCCACAAGAGTTTACATCAAATCTCCATTACAAATACTCCTTCCATCATAGAACAAGAGATCTAGTCCATGGAACAAGTAAAGAATCAAAATGAAAAAGAAATGATAAACATCTTTATCCCCAAATCCAAGAAAGAAAGGGAAGAAAAGCTTAATACGTGAAGAACCATCTTCGGATCCAATCCTCGCTCTCCGGAATTGAAACGTTGAAGATCTGCCCTTAGAATCGCCGGAAATCCCTCCAAGAAGGTGGAGGAACGCCCAAATCTTGAATTCCCCCCAAAAGGGAGAAGATCCCCCTTCAAATCTTGAAGAAACCTTTATATAAAGGTGAGGTTCGGGGGCCACACGACCCCGAGGCACGGCCGTGTGAGGTTCACACGGCCAGAGCCATTCCCTTCTTTGCCAACCTTACACGGTTGTGTGTGGTACACGGCTGTGGCTTGCTTCTGTCAATGCTCCCATTGCACGGCCGTGTAGATCTACACGGGCTGCACTGGCTCCGCCTCTAGAAACCTGGCACGACCGTGTGGTGTACACGGCCAGGGCCCTTTTGCCCACTGGAAATCCTGTACAGCCATGTGATGTACACGGCCAGTGCCTTCCTGGTCTCTGGAAATCTCACATGGTCGTGTTGTGTACACGACCAGGGCTCCATCTGGCTTCAAATCTTTACACGGTCGTGTGAGGTTCACACGACCGTGGCAACTTCCATCTCTGCTGCATCCACACGGCTAAGGAACTCCACACGGCCTGGGCAACCCCCCAATGGCAGGGTCGTGTGAGGTACAAGAATGGTGCCTTCCTCCTTTGCTTCGCTTGCGGATTTGGCCTTAAACACGAAACCTTCACCAATTTTGACTCCTGTGTACAGAAATGTACAAAAGCAGATTTCCAAACAAAAAGAGTAAATATGCTAAAAGGAAAACTGGAAGTATAAAAATACGTAGACAAAGCATGTGCAAAATATGTGAATGTGCTTCAAAACATGCTGAACAAGTGTATACAATCTACGCACATCACACCCCCAGACTTAAACCTTTTCTTGTCCTCAAGCAAAATCCTACAATCTAAATTCATATGCTCTACAATGCTCTTATATCCCTAATGCATTCTCCTAACTCTATCAAAAGATTTCATTAGTAAGCATGATCATGAAAACAAGTTAAGTTTGGCTAAAGCATAAGTACCCTGTGCACAGTGTAAATAAATCAACTCAAAACTATTCAAGTTTCAATCTATGTCCTAGTCAAGTCGTCATCAAGTTTAAATTCCTAATGTTTCTAGTGATAGACAAGTAACTAGTGATAGACACTTACTTGCCACACACTTGGTTCATATTTCTCAATCAATCAAAGGTCTCAAAGGCGTGCTCAATCTCAAGAGAAGCTAAGCAGTCATTTCCCCAGTAACCTAACTCGGTCTCAAAGGGGTGACTAACTAGATTCCACTCACGACAACTATTGGATCGAGAAGCGCTAGAGGAGGGGGGTGAATAGCGCTCGTGGCTTTCACTCGTTTTGGAATGGAAAAACTCGAGTAATAAACGTAGCAGAAATTAAAATAACAATCACACACAAAGACACGAGGAGTTACTTGGTTCGGAGCCTGTAGTGACTCCTACTCCAAGACCCGCGATCGTTGATCACTTCCAGTGGGCAACAACTATAAGCTCAAAAAGTTATTACAAACTAATTACAATTTGAACTATAAAGAAAAAGTAGTACCGACAACAAGAATATCAAATCTGAGGCTCGGGGTTGTCGGGATGATGTTGCAGCACTTCGGGATCGTCTCGTTAGTAGCTTGTAGCGTAAGGATTGCTCGAAAGTTGATATGTTGAGCTGCTGGTCGAGACTCCCATATAAAGGGTGTTCAAGGCGTCTCCATCAAGCTCCAAGGCGCCTTAGACCCTAAGTTTTATCCCGCTTCAATCGCTGTTGATCAGGCTTTGATTGCTGCTCATTATCCACCTGAAGGCGCCTTCAATGCCGCTCCAAGCTGCTTCGAGCAGTGATCCAAGGCGCCATCAGTCCCCATGAAGGCTCCTCCAACTCCTCTGGACAGCTGGCTTCGGCTTGCACACGAGGCGCCTCCAAGCTCCATGGAGGCGCCTCGGACACTGTTCATTCGAGATGAAAGTTGTTGCTTTGTTCCTGCAAATTGTGTTAGTCCCAAACACATATCCTACAAAACAAAGTTAGCACACAATGGACATAGTAAATAAAATATTGATAGTCTCCGGACTATCCTGGGTCTGACTTTGGATTTCCTACCGGAAACCCTAGGTTGACCTGATCCCTACGGTTCCCTCTGTGGGGAACGCGTCCTCACATACTCCTCTCAGGAGAGTTACCTCCAGTACGATCCTCCGGATCGACTGGACTTTTGCTCAGTACTCGATGCTTTCAAACTTTCTGCTAGACGCCCGCTCCCCGACTCGTCCAGTCTTCCACCTGGTTCACGACACCAGGACTTTCCACCTAGGGTTACCACCCCCTAGGAATTTTGCCTGAAGCCCTCAACCCACCAAGACTTTCTGCATAAAGTAACCACCCCCTATGACCTAGGGTTACCACCCCTAGGGTTTTCCACCTACCTAACCTCAGTTAGGACTTTTGCCTAAGTACACTTAGGTCTTTCCTGCAAGCTCATTCAGACTGTTAGATTACAAAATAACCTTAACTTTGAATCCTTTACCATTATCAAAACACTGGTTCGATCGTTGGATGCTTCCCGCACCAACAATCTCCCCCTTTTTGATTATGGCAACTTAAATTCAAAGTTAAGTAAAACAAACAAAAGTAAACGAATGTATCAATAAACATAAGCAAGCTTTTTAAATAAAAAGTTCAAGTAAGAACATAAGCAAGCTAAATGTCTAAGGCAATTTCTAAGTCTCCCCCTTAATAAAAGCTCTCTTTCTCTTATCCTTAATTTGAATTTTGAATAATTTGTATAGTTCTCTTAACTGCTTAGCTTCTCTTGAATAATTTGTATTTGAATTTATCTTACTCTTCCCCTTTTCCATATATCAAAAAAACTTTTGTATGGAGAACTATAGTAAAAAGACAACAAGAAAGGACTTAGTTCTTTTAACAAATTATGTTTTCAACTTACAAAGTTATATTTTAAAACACTTCAAAGCAATATTTCTTGTAAGTTCTTCGAAATACACAAGTTAAAGCCTGAGAATTATTTTAAGCAGGAACTAAGTTTAGCTAAAAATTATTTTAAGGCTTTGAAAAATATTTCGTTAAAATTTTTAAAGCATTTTTAAAAGACATTAATTTTGAAAAGCTTTTCGAATAATTTTTAACGGCAACAAAAATAAACTGAGATTTTTTGTAAAATGCTTGAACAGAACATTTTGGAAAATTGTTAGTTAAGTTGGAGGAAAAAAGATCTTTTGATTTGACTTAGTTAATTTTAAAGATGACTATGGAAGTCGTAATAAAGAATTTTAAATTAATGGCAAAAGAGGAGCAATTAATTAAGAACCTAATGTCCAAGCATGAGTCAAGTTAAATGGATTTCAAATTAACCAATTTCCTTTAGTGAGGTATCAGAGCCCTAAAGTGCAAGCATGAGTCAACTTGAAATTTTAATATTCTTAACCAACTGTCTAACCTTTAGTTACTGGATGAATACCTAGAGGGCAACAATTTTCACTTGGTTAGTCAAGTTAAGTTAGTAATCCAGTTAGATTTGACTAGAGTTGGATTATTTAACTTGATTAATGTAAAGTTAGTTTTTAATGCCCAAACTCACTATGATGCACAGAAGTAAGCATTCTGGAGTCCAGGTTGTACCTATGCATCTCACGTCGTTCTAAGTTTTTTTCAAAACACAAACAAGTTATACCTAGTGTGTTTGTGAGATGCTCTAGTTGAAACTAGGGGAACATGATTTCTAGGGGGAAGATCCAAGGCTAAGTCCAAATTTTGAAAAACTAATAAGATTGGGATTTTGAAAACATTATTTTTCCTAAAATTTTAAAAGATAATTTTAAGATTAAGCAAATTTGAAGATCAACAAAAAAAATTTTAAAATTAGATGTAGGAAATTTGTTTGAAAGTCAAGATCTATTCTACCCAACACATTCCTACTTATGCAGAATTAAAGCAAATAAAAGAACATAAAAAGAATGGTAAGCAGAAGTAAGCAGCGTAACTGAATTCTACTAAGCACAAGTTCAACTAGACTAGGAAATGAAAGTGTCTGTGTCCAAAATCCAAGGTACAATGCATGAAAGAGATGGCATCAATGAGTGGGATCATCAGCTGGAGGTGGTGCAAGGGGCTGCTCGGGTGCAGGTTGTCCCTATCGACGTATCTCATCACGGAGAGAGGCGAATCCGGCAGCTATCTCGGATCGGAGGGATCGGAGGGAGTGATGTCTATCTAGAACAGTCCGTCGCGTCTGAATGGACTGAACCTCGAGACGAGCGAGTCTGTCCTCGATGGAGAGTGGTGCCGAAGTTGAATGCCTGGCTGAAGTGGAAGGCTCGGCGGAGGTGGAAGGAAATGGATCTCCGAAAAACTCCTCGGCTAAGAAGTCGGGCTACTCCTCACCCTCGCCCGGGACAATGTCGGGCGGTGCATCCTCGGCCTCTGGATCAATCGGAGCAGCAACTGGCTGTGGTCGACCCCTCCAGGCTAGAATCCCCTCAGCAGTGACGTGAACACGGGCTAACTTAAGATTGC
Source organism: Zingiber officinale (assembly GCF_018446385.1). Lineage (NCBI taxonomy): Eukaryota > Viridiplantae > Streptophyta > Magnoliopsida > Zingiberales > Zingiberaceae > Zingiber > Zingiber officinale. The sequence continues at coordinate 52,192,800 of NC_055987.1, read as the reverse complement.
GCTGCCCAAACTCGTCACATAGGGTAAGAGGGATGACTGCCCCTCTGGTAGTGTCTATCCTAAGGGTCGAAAAGATATAGGTCAAAACATGACAGTAGGGCATATGGACTACATGAGATGTGACTGCACTAGATGCATAAATAATGTTCTGGAACATATGTAATGTATGTCTATGTCTAAACAGTGACTCAAGGCATACAAAAGAAATAAATGCCAGGGTCGCATCTGTCACGCCCCCAAAGGAGTCCTTGCTTGATAAAAATCCGACAGCATCTCCCCTGTACGGGTAACAATATGAAGCATTACTACAAACAAAATACATCAGCCACATGCGGTTGGAATATACATGTATACAACCACGCAGTTATAATCACAACCCACTCGGTTGGAATGAAACAATCACAACCATGCAGTTATATATAAAACAGCCCACACGGCTGCACTAGAAACACAGCGGAGAAACGAAGGAAAGCCCACACAAACCAAATAAATACAATGCATGCGGACACGACTTAAACACAAATACAACACCAAAAGAATAAGATAGCCACATGGCTAAATACAAATACAATGCCAAAAATAATAAAAAGATATACAAAAGAAAACAAGCACGGTCTTCGGATGTGACGTAGGACCCGGCAGACAGGATACTCCGAGCGACACCAACCATTTACAAGCTACCTGAAAACATAAATGTATACATGCGGGGGTGAGTATAGGTAACTCAGCGGGTAATAAACAAGATAGTGCATGGTCCATAAACAAACATGGAGATCACAAGTATACAGTCTCAGTAGGGAATAAAGAACATGATCATACTATCATAATCAATGCACCTAAACATATCTGACATAATAACCTGACATAAACTGTACAAACCACAACTAACATAATGATAGATACATACCCAATCTGGAATCGACACATGGTACAATGATCAGTACACTCGCTGGATCTGCAACAGACATACCCATGACACCTGTGCAATATAGATACGACTGCATATACATGTAAAATAAATGACATGTATGCAACATGACAACCTTATGCAACAAGCATATTTCAAACAAGTGCAACAACCACAATCACATGCAACTAGTATCTACTAGGCATGTATGCAAATATATATCCACCGATGCACCGCGCATCATATGCAAATGTGTATACATGCTCCATGGTCACCCCCGCCACCTCTCCAGGCACCACAACCCATGTATGGTCGAGAGGCTTGTGTCCGTGACAAACCGTACAAGCCTCACGCGCGTAACCGCTATAAAGCGACTGAGGCGACAGTATACTATGTAGTTATCTAACTACATAGCTAAGGGTCCCTGACCACTCACAACTCAAGCCCCCTGACTACTGTACCCTCAAGATCCACTACTCCAGAGTGATCGAGGCTGACAGAGTAAAAATAATGAGCAGCTGAGTAAGCGCGACAGGACATAGCTCCACTCCCAGCTACCACTCTCCATCAGTGGTAGAGTGGACAACTATAAAAGACTGACGACCCTCTCAACCACAAGGGAGACTAGTCGTCAAATGCAATGAATGATGAACATGATATATATATAATCATGATACAAACACCGTCATCATCCATGCAACCTCTAAACCACATAAGCACTGCACAACAAGAATATAATTGTCATGATACCTCCACATATCCCCCCAAACATATGTACACAACTACACATGTATAATCAACTAAAAATCCCCAATAATCCCACAAGACACATGTACATAAATACAATCAACCTGTATCCTCCAATAATAAACACACCAGACACGTGTATAAATCACAAACATGCAATCAACACAACTCCTCCAAAAGTACATAACCAAACACATGTAACACCCACGAAAAATTTAAAATAGGTATATGAATATTGTTTTTCCTTAGAGCATAAAGGAATGAAAAGAATAAGAGAAAAAGGAAAATAAAAACAAGGAAAATATAGAATAAGAAGAGGTGAGGTCAAGGATTGAACCTTGAACCTCCCACAGGCAATGGAGATAAATTGATGCATGATAACCATTAAGGTAAGGAGAAATAATTGGATAGAAAGGAATGAAAAATTTAGTTA